>NC_137774.1:81868259-82453349 GCF_963455305.1 Plecotus auritus | reverse complement strand
AGTGAGTATATCGATGTTTCTAACTCTCTATCTCTTTCCCTTCTCTCTGTAAAAAATCAATAAAATATATTTAAAATTAAAAAAAATAAATAAAAAAAAATAAAATAGCAGAGGTAGTCTAGTCAATAGCAGAACTATTAATGGTCCCCAGTCTCATGTGTATTCCCCCATATCTAGGCTTAGTGTATTGTAATTATAGATAGGAGTTGTTGAGCTCCATGTCATCTGTTTTCACCTAAAGCAGAAGCTGGGTTTGACTTATAATTTTATTTTACTGTTTTAAAAGTATGTTTTTATTGCCCTGGCCAGTGTGCTTGGTGGTTAGAGCATCAATTCACAGACCAAAGGGTCAAGGGTTTGATTCCCAGTTAAGGCATGTACCTGGGTTGCAGGTTCATTCCCCTGGAGTTGCGTGTAGAAATCAGTGGAGGGAAAAATTGTCCTCAGGTGAGGATTAACAAAAAAAAACCCATAATAAAATACCTTTTTATTGATTCTTAGAGAGAGGGGAAGGAAGAGAGAGACATTGATTGGCTGCTTTCTGCACGCCCCCTACTGGGATAGACCACAAGATGGGCATGTGCCTTTACTGGGAGCCAAACCAGCGATTTCTTGGTGTATGAGTCAACACTCAACCACTGAGCCACACTGGCAGGGCTGACTTGTTTTTATTGAAAGCCAACTATGGTCAAAGCCCAGTGCTGAAGGTAAAGGAGACATGATCTCTGCAGGAGGTTATGTTCTGATAAGGGTATCCTATATAATAAAAGGATAATATGCAAATTGACCTAACGGCGGAACAACCGGAATGACCCGTCACTATGACGTGCACTGACTACAGGGGCAGATGCTCAACGCAGGAGCTGCCCCCTGGTGGTCAGTGTGCTCCCACAGTGGGAGCTCTGCTCAGCCACAAGCTGGGCTGACTGCTGCAAGTGCCAGCGGCGGTGGCGGGGAGCCTCTCTTGCTTCCTTGGCAATGCTAAGGATGTCCGACTGCAGCTTAGGCCCTCGGGGAGCGAGCCTAAGCCAGCAGGTGGACATCCCTGAGGGGTCCTGTACTGCAAGAGGGCGCAGGCTGGGTTGAGGACCCCTCCGAGTGCACGAATTTTCGTGCTCAGGCATCTAGTGTATGTATAAATGTTTAGACAAATCCTTAGATAGCAAGGAGGGGTAAAAGAATATCACAGAAAATAAGAAAATGTGTGTAGGTGGGGAGTGCAGAACATTGAGTAAGTGACCAGGGAAGATTTTATGGAAGAGACTTTTTAGGTAGAATATTTCATTCAGAATCATGACTTTCCTAGAGTTTTTTAAAAATGTAAGTATATGCCTGGCCAGTGTGACTCAGTAAGTTGAGCATTGTCCCATGCACTGAAGGGTTGCAGATTTGATTCCTGGTCAGGGCACATGCCCGGGTTGCCAGCTTGATCCCAGGTGGGGAGCATGCAGGAGGCGCTGATTGATGTTCTGCTCTCACACTGATGTTTCTCTCTAAAAACCAATAAATAAAAATTTAAAAATGTAAGTGGAATGTAGATTTTTACTTTATAATATGATTGTGTCTCATTATTGCTAGTAGAATGTAGATTAAGGGATAAGAAAGCCATTTCATCTTTTGAAGTTAAATCAGGTATAGAAAAAATACCACCAGTCACTTTGAAAATGCCCAAAAATTCCTTTGAGAAATATGATTTATCCAAAAAAAAACTCTCTTGGTGAGTGGAAAAATTTATCTAGCTTAAATAAGTCCATTCTTTTCAAGCACTATTAAAGGGCCATGCAGTTATTTTTAATCTAATTTATTTATTTATTTATTTTCTGTTATTATTGCAATAGTTTTTTGCTTGGTGGCAAATATTAAGTACTTAACAGCAGCAAGGTAGATAGTTCTTGTGGTCTAGCCTGGAGCTCTATCCACTTTTTATTTTAGTGGAAAATGCATTTTGAGTTTAAAATGACCAAGGGAAGAGCAAACTTTTCTAATGTAATTTTTCCCCTTTATGCAGAAAAGCAGAAACAGCATAATAAAGCCTACACTTGGAAAGGCACCTCAGTGACATTAAATATTTAGCTACAGCCCTGGCTGGTACAGCTCAGTTGGTTGGAGTGTCGTCCCGTGCACCACAAGGGTGCTGGTTCAATTCCTGGTCAGTGCACATACCTAGGTTTTGGTGGGGGCACATACAGAAAGCAACCAATCTATATTTTTCTGTCTCTAAAATCAATAAAACATATCCTCGGGTGAGGATTTAAAAAAATAAATTTAGCTACAGTGAGCCTTTCAGGATTCTATTGACCATGAATTACTTACTGGACTGGACATTATATTAAGTGGAATCATATGAAATTGCTCTTTTTGTGCATTAAATACAGTTGAATATTGGCAGTTTTACACAGTTCAACCTTAAAGGTCTGAAGATTTATAGATACACAGAGGCTTCAAGAATTGATGGATTCCTTTCCTCAGAATTCTTCTTACTGTATTTAAGATAAAGCTAGCAACATTAATCTTACATAATTGTAATTCAATTTTGGAAATAATGATATTGGTAAGGATAATGGATAGCTTTATCTTTGTGATTGGAACCCCCAACAAGTCCTAGGAAAAACTCCCTTATAAGAAGCATATCTCAGTGAAAGACTTTATTTTTTCCAGTGACTATAGCATGCTTCTTTTTAAGCAATTTTGTTTTTATTCCAGAATAAGTGTATGAATCCAGATAAGCTCACAAATGTTTTGAAATAGAGCTTGCCTGATGTGTGGAATTTTTCCATCTGTGTAGTTAGTGGGAAGCATTTACTCATGTCTAAGTGAATTGATTCTCCAGAGATAGAGGCATTCCCAGCACGTATTTTAAGGCAAGTGATTTGAATGCCCTTTTTTTCCTTCCACATACTTCTATGACAGGTTTGAGCAATGTTACTAACTTTGCTGCCTCCTTACCTCTACTAGATTTTTACTTCTGTTGTATATTTTTTCACATATTCTTTCTGCCTCTCTTTTTGAGGAATTTGTAAGGTTAGATACTAGCACCTTATGCAATATTTGCATATCTTTTTCAACTAAGAATATTATGATGCTCAATGAGCCAGTAATTACAGTGTCTTCACGTTCTCACAAACACACTCAAGCATAGAGTCCATGATAATTAAAAATGAGATTTTTAAAGAGTATCCAGTTCTTAGAAGATAGAGACAAAAGTGCCCAGTTCTTAAGTAAATACTTTTCTATTGAATCAGGCAAAAATATGTTTAAATTGAGCCTCCGTAAGGTAGCCAGGTTTGCAAGGCACTATATCAACTTTCCAGAGAATTCCCGTTGTTTTCTCTCATCTTTGACACATGAGGGACAGCTATGTTCCTAGAGCAGCTGCTGCTGTATTCTTGTTGCTTCTCAAGGTGAATAACATTGGGGGTACTAGTACTAGATAGTAGGCATGGTTTATGTTTTCATCTGGGAGGAAAATAATAGGATTTGTGGAGAGTTGAGAGTTGCATGAGTATGAGAATCCAGGATTAACCTTGTTTAGAAAGTTGTTAGAAACACAGAAATTTGTAGCTTTATTGGATCACTTTGATCAGTTGAAGAAAGGTAGTGATTTTTATATACATCTAATGCATACATTGTAAACTAGCATTTAGTAACACCAAGGTCTTCTGTCTGAGATGAGCAGCTGGTAGGTAGTCTCACACGCTTTAGTTTTTCTTCTGTCAATAGTCCTGGAACCCCGTCCCCCACCCTTATGAACATTCCTCTCCAGAAAAAAGTTTATTTAAACAACAGTATTATACGTATACTCCTGTTATTGATGAATGTTGCGGTTTATGTATTTTAAAATTACATTTTAGACTTCCTTTTTCTTCTTTTCTGGAAGCTGCTTTTCTTTAAAGGTTTAGCTCTATATTTCTCAAATACAGTTATTTATATACCATCTTTGTGAATTTTGTCATGTCTGTGTACCACTTGTACTATTATTTACTTAATATTTTTTTAATTGACTTTAAATCAATATACCCTCCTTTTAAATCGAGATAGACCCCTGGCTGGATAGCTCAGTTGGTTGGAGCATCGTCCCAATAAGCCAATGTTACAGGTTTGATCCCCGGTCAGGGCACATACAAAGAATCAACCAGTGAATGCATGAATGAGTGGAACAACAAATTGATGTCTGTGTGTTTCTCTCTCTCTCTCTCTCTCTCTCTCTCTCTCTCTCTCTCTCTCTCTCTCTCTCTTTCTCTCCCCTTCTCCTCCTTCTCCCTCCTTCTCTCTCTCCCTCCCTCTCTTTCTCTTCCCCCCCTTCTCTCTCTCTCTCTCAAACCAATAAATACAATTTTTTTAAAAAAGAATCAACCAATGAATGCATAAGTGGAACAACAAATCAATGTTTCTTTCCCCACCTCTTCCTCTCTTTCTCTAAAATCAATAAAGATTAAAAAAACTGAGGGACAATTTATATGCAATAAAAATACCCACTTTAATTATACAGTTTGCGTTTCATCAGGTGTATACAGTGATATAACCACCAGGATAGTGAAGATAGGGAACATTTCCATCTCCCTAAATAGTTCCCTTGTGCCCCTTTTCAGTGGACCCTAGATCTGCTTTCTTTTTTTTTTTTTTTTTTTTAAATATATTTTTATTGATTTTTTACAGAGAGGAAGGGAGAAGGATAGAGAGTTAGAAACATCGATGAGAGAGAAACATCGATCAGCTGCCTCCTGCACACCTCCTACCGGGGATGTGCCCGCAACCAAGTTACGTGCCCTTGACCGGAATCGAACCTGGGACCCTTCAGTCCGCAGGCTGACGCTCTATCCACTGAGCCAAACCAGTTTTGGCACCGGGACTTAGATCTGCTTTCTGATGCTACAGTCTAGCCACCCTTAACCCTTCCTTTCCTTTTTAAAAAAAATAAACTTAGCTTTTATTAAACAGTAATGTCTTAATTCAGAGTTTGAGTTATTATTTTTATCCCTATTCATGTGAAAGTAAATGTGTGATTTTTGTTGTCACACTTTGCTCTACAATCACTTTAAAAAATTTCTCAGCTTTCAAGCATGCTTTATCAATCTCTTGTATACATTGTCTGGCACTGTAACAGGTACTGTGGATACGAACTATAAATAAGAAAGTAGTGGCTGCCCTCCCTCGAAGATAATAGATGCATGGCTTTTAGTTTTAAGGAACCAACTAGTAAATACATATTTTTCTTAGAGCACTTCTTGACTTAGAACTAGTATTTTTCTGCAACTAGATAATATTTTGTATTTTGGATATTCAATTAATACAACAAACACTTGAGTGTTTACAGCATTGAAGGCAAATCATATTCACATGGACATGGAATTCACTCAAATTTAACTGTAAATGTTTTTCCTCTTTCTTCCCTCTTCCCCACTTCAATTCCTAAACGAGAATAGAAAGAACAATTTAGCCGAAACCGGTTTGGCTCAGTGGATAGAGCGTCGGCCTGCGGACTGAAGGGTCCCGGGTTTGATTTCCGTCAAGGACACGTACCTTGGTTGCAGGCACATCCCCAGGAGGAGGTGTGCAGGAGGCAGCTGATCGATGTTTCTCTCTCATCGATGTTTCTAACTCTCTATCCCTCTCCCTTCCTCTCTGTAAAATACCAATAAAATATATTAAAAATAAATAAATAAATAAATAAAATATATTAAAAAAAAAAAAAGAAAGAACAATTTAAATGTAAGCCAGTCCACTGAATGAGTGTGTGTCTATAGAGAGAGACTCAGATGGAGGAATTGAAGCTGCAGTCCCTTCCTGTTCTCACAGGAGCTGCAGCAATAGGGCACACAGTGAGGAGGTAATGTAAAACCAAATTCAACTTATTGCACACCTACTCTGAATAAGATACTACTATGTACTGTAGGCAATATAAGAAAAGAAGATAAATTCCCTTTAAGACTTAGAGCAGAATAAGACAGCTTCTGTAAGTGTTTATAACCAGCTGACACTATATAGAGATTCAAGGCAATAAAAATGCTATGGAGATTAAGAAGAAAAAAAAGGAAAAGTGTTGTGTTTGTTTTACTTCTGCACGAATTTTTAAAATTTTGTTTTATTTTTTTTGCCCTAGCTGGTTTGGCTCAGTGGATAGAGCGTTGGCCTGTGGACTGAAAGGTCCCAGGTTCGATTCCAGTCAAGGGCATGTACCTTGGTTGTGGGCACATCCCCAGTAGGAGGTGTGCAGGAGGCAGCTGATCGATGTTTCTCTCTCATCGATGTTTCTAACTCTCTATCCCTCTCCCTTCCTCTCTGTAAAAAATCAATAAAATATATTTAAAAAATTTTGTTTTATTTTTTGATGGGAGATAGATGTACCCTTGGTACTAAAATCCAAAAGGAGCAAAAGGGTGTGGACTGAAAAGCCTCCCTCTGACTTCTGGGCCCATCTGGAGGCAGTCATTCTTACCAGCTTGTGCAAGCTTCTAGAGTTTATAGAGAACTTAGACATTTATGAGTGTCTCAGTTTCCTGTGGCTGCTGTAACAAATTAGCACAAACTGGGTGGCTTAGAATAATAGAAATGAATTCTATCACAGTTCTGGAGCCCAGAATTTGAAGTCTGCATCACTGGGCTGAATCAAGGTATCGGCAGGGCTGCTGCACTGCCTCGGAGGCTCTAGGGGAGAGTTCCTTCTTTTCTTGTTCCAGTTTATGTTGCCTGCCAGCACTCCTTCCTTGGTTTGTGGTCCCATCACTCCAGTGTTGAGGCAAGCATCTTCGTATCTCCCTCTGCTCCATCTTTACATAGCTTGTGTGTGTGTGTGTGTGTGTGTGTGTGTTTAGTCACCCTCTACTTCTCTCTTAATATGGGTACATGTGATTGCATTTAAGGCCCACCTGGATAATTCAGGGTAATCTTGACATTTCAAGAGCCTTAACCTAATCATATCTGCAAAGTTTTGCCATAAAAGGTAACATTTATAAGTTCCAGGGATTAGGTGTGCATAACTTTTGAGGGGCCATTTTTCAGCCTACTGCAACAGTAAAATAAATAGCATACTATACACTTTTCTGAACCTTGTAAGAGTGAAAAACTGGAATAACCCAAAGGTCTATTAATTCAGGACTGGCTAAATGATGGTACATCCATAGAATGGAATAAGGTGTCAGCACTAAGAAAAATGAAATAGACGTACTGACGTGGAACTATATTCACTATAAAGTAAAAAAAAAAAAAGCAAGTTGCAGAGGTGCATATAAGTAAGGTAAAAATTTGGAAAGATAAATATCAAACTTAAAATGGCTTTCCTTGGGGAGAGGAACTGGTGTACTTTTTTTGTTAATCCTTACCCAGGGGTATTTTTCCATTGATTTTTAGAGAGAGTATAAGGGAGGGGGAGAGAGAGAAACATCAAAGGGGGAGAGACATGGTTGGTTGACGCACACACTGGGGGGATTGGAGCCTTCAACCCGGGCATGTGCCCTGACTGGGAATTGAAACCATGACCTCCTAGTTCACAGGTCGACACAACCACTGAGCCACGTGGGCCAGGCTGTGCCAGCCAGGCTGTACTGTTGGCATTTTTAAATCCAGCATGTACTTTATAATAAATTTATGTGTTTTGTTTTTCTGGGTGAATTGTGTTTAGAAGTAGTAGGGATTATCAAAGTTGAATCTTTAAAAAATTTGTTTCCTAGATAGCAGATCCTACATTAGCTGAAATGGGAAAAAACTTGAAGGAGGCTATGAAGATGCTAGAGGACAGTCAGAGGTGAGTCTGTTGAACAGAAGTGACCTTGTTAAACATGTTCAGTCTGTTATGAAACTGGTGGTACTGGTTTCCTGCTGTTATAAACACCTCTGGGTTTCATAATGTCACACTTAGCTTCTGCTGACTTTGAACTTGGTATTTGTTTTGGGTAGAAGATGCTTTGTAATTAAAGGATTTTGAAATTGAGGGGCAGGACTTAGAATTTTCAATTCTGTCTATTAAGAGTTTAATTTAATATATTGATTTGAAACTATAAATATTTCTTACTGTAAATTAAGGTCATATAAGGCATCAACTAACCAAGAAATGGGTTTCATGTTCTTTTCCTAAACTCAAATTATACCCCAAAATGGGGGCTGGGGCAAGGGATGAGCAGGGAGGGAGAGATGTGATAAATGTGTTTTAAATGCTGCATCAGTTACTAAGAGATTATAGATAACATAGAGGCCCGGTGCACAAATTCGTGCACCAGTGGGATCTCTCGGCCTGGCCTGTGGGATTAGGCTGAAATTGGCTCTCCAGCATCCCCCAAGGGGTCCTGGATTGCGAGAGGGTGCAGGCCAGGCCAAGGGACCCCACCAGTGCACGATCAGGGCCGGGGAGGGACAGGGGAGGTTGGCCAGCCAGGGAGGAACCACAGGAGGTTCCAGGAGCTCCAGGGCCTGTCCGGCCCATCTCGCTCAGTCCCGATCTGCTGGACCCCAGCAGCAAGCTAACCTACCAGTCAGAGTGTCTGCCCCCTGGTGGTCAGTGCACATCATAGCAACTGGTCGACCAGTCGACTGTCTGCTCCTTGGTGGTCAGTGCACATCATCGCGAGCAGTTGAGCGGCCTTAGCATATCATTAGCATATTATGCTTTGATTGGTTGAATGGCTTACCGGTCAACTGTTCACTTAGCATTTAGGCTTTTATTATATACGATCATCACATGCTTGCATGCTCAGATGGTAAAAATTTGATAATGATAAAGTGAATAATTTTTAATTTTCCTTTAAATTAGAAGAACAGAGGAGGAAAATGGAAAAAAACTATCAGGGGATATTCCAGGGCCACTCCAAGGCAGGTAGGTGAAAATAAAGATAAGTACCTTTAGCTTGGGTATACATTTTCTTTAAACCAAGATTTTACCATCATTGATTTACAATTTTAGTGTTATTGAACACAGAGCAAATTCAGAGTTATAAGCAATGTAACAGAAGAAAACTGAAATGCCGTTGTCTGGTTGGTGATAATGCCAGGCCTGCCTGCTTCTTCCCCTTTCCCATTCAGAATTTAACACAACATCATGAATCAAAAACAATGCACACATTTATAATTATGAGTTGAATATCATACTCAGTTTATCTTTGAAACTTGTAATCCGCATGGTACACTGAGCATTATTATGAGGGATATTTTAATTTGATAAGATTTATTATTTTTATAATACAGGAAAATGAAAGGAAAATATCAACTTTAACCATTTATTGACAGAGCAATTTATTTTTTTAACAACGAAAACAAATTTTTCTAGTGTTTATGGTTTGAGCTAGCAGGGAGAATGTCAGAAAAATAAGTAGCTATCTAACTAAAATTTTCACAGAATGTTGTACTCAGTTTGTAATTAACATTTCAGCCAAGGTTCCTTCATACAAGCTTTTTTTATATAACCAGGAAACTGCACATAGGTAAACATTACAACTCCCTTAAATTGTCCTTTGACCTGAATATAAATATGTATAAGGTTGCAAAAGAGAAGTGAGGAGGAAGGGAAGGATCACAATGTGCCAATAATGTCACATCTAACACACCCAGATACCAATATTAAAATAGGCACTCCTACTTGTAGCTTAAATGGTGCTGAATTTTTTGTTGTTGTTGACTTCAGAGAGAGGAAGGCAGAGGGAGAGAGAGATAGAAACATCAATGATGAGAGAGAATCATGGATCGGCTGCCTCCTGCACACCCCCTACTGGGGATTGAGCCTGCAACCTGGGCATGTGCCCTGACTAGGAATTGAACTGGTGATCTCTTGGTTCGTGGGTCAACACTCAACCACTGAGCCACATGGGCTGGGCTCGAGTGGTGCTGATTTGAAGCCCTCTGAATGTGCATGCAGCATCTTCTACAGGTACCAAGTCCTATAAATCTCCTCAGGGAATTAAATTTCCTGAAGGGAATTAAAGAGTTCTACTGATTCCACAGTTTTCCCAGAAGAGATATCACCAAGACTATCTGTAATTCTTAGAATAGGAGGGCATTAATGCTACTGGCCAGGCATATTCACACTTAGTGCTAATCGCCAACATCTGAGATAGCACTATGCCAGGCATAGCCCTAAATGCTTTACATACACTGTCTGATTGCATCCTCACAATTTCCTAATGTAAGGACCTAGCGAGTTTCAATAGCTTGCTCAAGTCCTGTGGCTAGGCACACAACATATCATTTGTAGTATAAATTTAAGTCATAACTCTTAAGTATATGATTCATTTTATTTTACATTATTGGGACAATGGTAGGAAATTTCTACACTGTGTCCAAGGACCAGGGCCCCTCTGCTGTGAAAGTCAGCACCTTGGGGAGGATGGGTATTGGGGCATTGTTTTGACAGTGCTTCTTTTTCAGAAGAGAGAACTTTTTATTAGTCATACTCTTGTTAATGGAGCAATAGTATTTTCACATTACATGTGTTCAATTTGACATTGCTAACTGCTTTAGTCACTCACATTCTTCCCAGAAGTTTTCACCACCTCATGTGATGAGCACTTAATAACTTACCTTGAATAGAAGTAAATCTGTTTACTGGTATACTCTAAGCAGATCTCCAGTTTCCCAGTTTGGGGAAAAAGTGGTAAAAATGATTCTTGCATTACATGTTTAAGTCTGTTAGAACAGCAGACAAGATGCCTACATGGTGGGAAACTAGATATACTAGTGACATCGGAGTATTCTTGCTGCTTCTGTGACCTTCAGCATCCTATAAGGACTGTTTTGGCTCTTATGACATGCTTATTCTCCAGGATTCAAATGAACAGGTAGAGAAATATTTCTTAAGCAATATTGGTGAAATATAAAAATTTCAATCTCAGATTTAAGTATAAGATTTAATTAATCACAAGTAAGATTGTATTCAAAATTCCAGTTAATGATTTGAGGCTTGTTTTTAAAAGATGTATACTGTATCTCAAACACATTCTTACTCAAAAAAACTTATCAAAGCTAGTTTGGATGAGAGAATAGAGTGGTAGGGGATATGTGCTATTTCCACCTGTCCATCAAGTCTTTTTTTTATTCTGCAGTGGACAAGATATGGTGAGCATCCTCCAGTTAGTTCAGAATCTGATGCACGGAGATGAAGATGAGGAGCCCCAGAGTGCCCGGTAATGGAGAACGGTTGGCAGCTTCTCTGGGACAGTATTATGTGTTCTTGATTTTGAAAGTGATTGCATTCTTGCAAGTTGCTGAAACGATAAGCTTTGTTTCATTCATATGATATTAAGAGGATGTTCATTTTTTTTCTTTTCAGAGAGACATTTACATATTTTACATAATATATTTTGTAAAAGGAAGGCTTTTACTAAACCTAAATCCTACAGTTTTTATGGTATTATCATCTTTGCAAGGGGCTGGCAAAAGGACCAAAGAACAATTGCTGTGCGCTTTTCTACTTCTGATGGCTTCTGCTCCTGCACTTGTGCTTCTGCTTGCTAAGAATTGCTGCAGCTGAATTGATTGGTGGCAGGCCATTCTTGTGAATCATCCATTTGCTTTATTTTATTTTCATCTATTTAGCTATTCAGTTTCATTTTATCTTTAATTTTAAATTTATTTTTTTGGAATAAGTAATGCATTTTTCTGGTTCAAATTTGAAAGTTAAAAGGGTATACAAAGGCAGTTTTCCTTTTTACATCAGCCTCTCTGTATTGTTCTCCTCCTTAGAGACAATGTTGTATTTCTCAGAGATATTTTATGTGTGTGTATACACAAGCAAAATGTCCTTACTCACCCCCTCCATTACACAAATACTGTACACATTGTTTTGTACCTTGCTTTTTTAATTTATGTCTTAGAGTTCATTTCATATCAATACACAATGAGTTTTCTCCTTTAAGAGCTGTTTGGCCCTAGCTGGTTTGGCTCGGGATAGAGCATCGACCTGCAGACTGAAGGGTCCCGGGTTCGATTCCAGTCAAGGGCACATGCCGGGTTGTGGGCTCAATCCCCAGTAGGGGGCGTGCAGGAGGCAGTCAATCAATGATTCTCTCATCATTGATGTTTCTATCTCTCCCTCTCCCTTCCTCTCTGAAATCAATAAAAATATATTTTTTAAAAAAAGAGCTGTTTGGTTTTACTTTGAATGGATGAACCATATTCTATTTAACTAGTCTCCTTTTACAAACATTGCTGCAGCCAATAACTTTGTACATGTATCATTTCTTAGAGAAGCAAATATTTCTGGAGATTAAAGTTCTAAAGTGGGATCCCTGAGCAAGACAGTTTGTGTATTTCTAATTTTAATAGATATTGCCAAATTTCCTTCCATGGAACCTGTGCCAGTTTACAGTCCCACCAGCACTTTATGAGAATACCTCTTTCCCCCCACGCGTTTGCCTGTAAGAGTGTTAGACTTAAGGGTTGTTGTCAGTCTGATAGGTGAGAAATGATATTTCAGCATAATTTTAATTTGCATTTCTCTTACTAACCAGGTTAAGTATCTTTTTGCATGTTTTAAAATCCATTTATATTTCCTTTTCTATCAACTGTATCTTTTGTCCAGTATCCTGTTTGATTTTTTGACCTTTTAAAAATTGACTTATTTTTTATAAGGGAAATTAGTCCATCCATTTAAATTATATATAAAACAATACCTAGTTCCCCTAGAATTTGCTAAATTATTGTTATAAATAGCTAATGAGGGGAATTAATCTTCATGTAATGATTCTTTAAAAAATGGTTTTCTGCATATTTAGCTCTACCCTACATAGTTCTTATGGCTGGTACTTAGTTTAAAAAAAAATTTAGGAGAAAATTATTCACAAACAATTTGTTCATTTAGTAGATATTCAATAAAAAGAAGGATATTTATCTCCTAGGAATTAGTTTTTAAAATATTTTTCCCCAGACTGTCAATACCTTATAGGCATTGAAATTTCTAAATTTATCTGAATTTGTGCCCTAGGCCAGTGGTCGGCAAACTGTGGCTCGCGAGCCACATGCGGCTCTTTGGCCCCTTGAGTGTGGCTCTTCCACAAAATACCACGTGCGGGCGCACACATATAGTGCAATTGAAACTTCGTGGCCCATGCTCTCAAAAGAAATTTCAATCGTTGTACTGTTGATATTTGGCTCTGTTGACTAATGAGTTTGCCGACCACTGCCCTAGGCCATTAAGTGGATTTTCAGTCTGACAGAAATTTCTATGGGCCCTTGCGGAGTGACTCCGTTGGTTGGAGCGTCATCCCATACCAAAAGGTTGCTGGTTCGATTTCCAGTCAAGGGCACATACCTAGGTTGTGGGTTTAATCTGGGAGGCAACCAATCGATGTTTTTCTCTCACATCAATGTTTCTGTCTGCCTATCTCTCTCTCTCTCTCTGTCTCTGTCTCTCTCTCTCTTCCCCCCTTCCTTCTCCCTCTTCCTCTCTCTCAAAATCAATTTTATATATATATATATTCATCCTTGGGTGAGGATTAAAAATTGTATATATATTGCCCAGCAGACGTGGCTCAGTGGTTGAACGTTGACTTAATGACCCAGGAGGTCACGGTTCGATTCTGGTCAGTGCACATGCCTAGGTTGCAGGCTTGATCCCCAGTGTAGGGCGAGCAAGAGGCAGCTGATCAATGATTCTTTCTCATCATTGATGTTTCTATCTCTCCCTCTCCCTTCCTCTCTGAAATCAATTAATAAAATATATTTTTTAAAATGTATGTATAGCCTCGGATGAGGTTTTGAAAAGAAAGAAAAGAAATTTCTGTGGAATACTCTCTCTCAAAGTTTTATTTTTAAATATTTTTTCTAAGCCTTTTTTTAATCTAATGAATTTTGATTAACAGAATCCAGAATATTGGAGAACAAGGTCATATAGCTCTTTTGGGGCATAGTCTGGGAGCTTATATTTCAACTCTGGACAAAGAGAGGCTGAGAAAACTTACAACTAGGATACTTTCAGACACTACCTTATGGCTGTGCAGAATTTTCAGGTAAAGACATGAGTCTTTCGTTTTCGATAAAGATAATTAATGAGTTGGGTATAGATTGTGATAGATGTTGTCTGGAGCTATACTTCCTATGTTCAAATATGCTTCTTTCCCTTCCTCTTAGAAGGGTTGCTTAACCTCTTCATGCCTCAGTTTCCTCATTTACTAAATGGGGGTAGTACTAATATCTATATTACGGCATTGTTGTGAGGATTAAATGAGCTAATGAATTAATACATGTAAACAGCTCAGAACATAAGCACATGTATGTTGGATAATGTTAGCAGTTCCTTATTTTTAGAATTGCTAATTGACACATGTCAATAGAAGGTAGAGCAGTGAAAAATTAAAATATTTTTAATCAAAGTAGCCTGTGCTTTAGTAGAAAGGAAATGCTGTCAGGAGGAAGATGAGTGTGTGTTATGAAATTGAAATTTGCTTTATACTGTGATAATGATGGTCTTATTAAGGAATTATAGCAAGTTAAGGATTCAGCAGAAGACATTGGACCAGTTGTATTTTTATGTTATTACTTTTATGGAAAAGAAATGTTTGCCTAACACTGGAACATTTAACTTGGGAGACTCACTTTCAGATGTTGGGAAAGAGGTTGGCCTGGTTTGAGTATAAGTTTGCTTAACTATATTGCAAAGAAGAAATTTTCTTCCATTGTAATAAAAATCTAATACCTGTAATTGAAAGTCTCTCTCCCTTCCTCTCTAGGAGATTAAGAAGAATAAAAGGTCCCATGTAGATAATAGTGAAAGCAAAAGTTAGCCTGACCAGTGTTTTTGACAATTCTATTTACTTTAGATGTTTTAGGGCTAAAACTCTTCCAGGAACCATGCCTGCATTACCCAGTGCTAGCCTCCTTATAGAATAAGCCAAAACCATGATGTTCAGCCTTTTTATATTTGAGGAACTTCCTATTCTCTACTGATTTTAATTGTTGCTTCTTTTTATGGAGTTGGGCCTGGACAAAGGGTCATTGCCTCTGTTCCTTTTAACCTCCAACTGTAAGGAGTTGTCAACCATCTAAAATTAGGGTGATTCCTATCTCCTTTAACTGATCTAGGTGACAGTTTTTAGGCTGAGAAAATAATTACTTCCTTGATTACAAAACTGGGATATAAAATCAGAGTTAACCAGAGATAAGAACATATTAATATATGGGTGTCTCTTAACAGGTATGAAAATGGCTGTGCTTATTTCCATGAAGATGAAAGAGAAGGACTTGCAAAGATCTGTAGACTTGCCATTCATTCTCGTTATGAAGACTTTGTGGTGGATGGGTTCAATGTGTTATATAACAAGAAACCTGTCATATATCTTAGTGCTGCTGCTAGGCCTGGCCTGGGCCAGTATCTTTGTAATCAGGTAATGTGGCTTAAGGTGGACATTTTAAAGATTAGATGTTCCGTTCTGTCCTGGAACTTTTAAAAGTGTGTAGACCCATTTCTTTAGCTGATTTTCTTTTCAAATGAAAAGAAAAATGGGTTCTTTATATGCTTGTTTTGTCATTATAAGAAAACATATAATTGTATATTAGTGAATTTAGATACATAATTTTTTAATTACCCGAAGGCAATCAATCACAGTCAACATTTTTCTTTCTTTCCAGACTTCAGTCAAAGACTTTACATGGTTATATCTGACTTTTTCACTTAATAGGTGCATATCATGTTTTGCAATTCTTTAAATTAAAGCTTTTTAAAAAATATATTTTTATTGATTTCAGAGAAGGGAGAGAGAGAAACATCAATGATGAGAGAGAATCATTGATTGGCTGCCTCCTACATTCCCCCTACTGGGGAACAAGCCTGCACCCCAGGCATGTGCCCTTGGCTGGAATCTAACCCGGGACCCTTCAGTCCTTAGGCTGGCACTCTATCCACTGAGCCAAACCAGTTAGGGCAAGTAAAACTTATTTTTAATGTCTTCATATATATAGTGAGTGTATAGAAGTATTTTAACTGCTTCCCTTTTGGACAATTAGAGTGTTTGCATTCTTTTGCTTTCTATGACTATTTCTGTGACCAGTGCTATTATGCATAGTGCTATTATGGACATCTTTGTGCATAAAGCTTTGTCTGTATTTAGGGTTATATTTCTCAGATAGACTTTCAGAGTCAATCTAGAATTACTAGATCAAAGAGCATTATTTCCATTCTTAAAGTTCATAGTGCACATAGTCCAATTAGGGGGCTACCTTGAGAAAAGAAATCTCTTGGCCAATAATGTTTTAAGCCAAAACCCTTAGGACTGGAGGGTTTGTCTTTTTTAAGGTGAAGGAGCCCTGGGGAGATAGATGGAGGAAATTCAAGGACTTAGTTGATTTAGAGCTGTGCTCACTAGTGGCAAGAAATCATGTCCTCTTCTTGAGGGTGTAAAAAAAAAAATGGGGGAGTTTTGTAATATCCCTATAGAAACATGAAATAAACTAGAGTCCCAGTGCATGAAATTTATGCACGGGGCAAGGGGTGTCCCTCAGCCCAGCCTGCACCCTCTCCAATCTGGGACATCCCTCTCACAATCTAGAACTCCTGGCTCCCAACCACTCTCCTGCCTGTCTGCCTGATTGCCCCTAACTGCTTCTGCCTGCCAGCCTGATCACCCCCTAACCACTTACCTGCCAGCCTTATCGATGCCTAACTGCCCTCCCCTGCCAGCCCGATTGCCCCTAACTGCCCTCCCCTGCTGGCCTGGTTGCCCCCAACTGCCCTCCCCTGCAGGCCTTGTCCCTCCCATCTGCCCTCCCCTGCAGGCCTGGTCGCTCTCAACTGCCCTCCCCTGCAGGCCTTGTTGCCCCTAACTGCCCTCCCCTGCCGGCCTGGTCACCCCTAACTGCCCTCCACTGGAGGCTTAGTTCCCCCCAACTGCCCTCCACTGGAGGCTTAGTTCCCCCCAACTGCCCTCCCCTGTAGGCCTGGGTCCCCCCAACTGTCCTCCCCTGCCGACCTGGTCACCCCTAACTGCCCTCCCCTGCAGGCCTGATCGCCCCTAACTGCCCTCCCTTTCAGGCCTGGTCCCTCCCAAGTGCCCTCCCCTGTTAGCCTGATCACCCACAACTGCCCTCCTCTGCCAGCCATCTTGTGTCCACATGAGGGCAGCCATCTTTGACCACATGGGGGTGGCCATCTTGTGTGTTGGAGTGATGATCAATTTGCATATTACCTCTTTATTATATGGGATTGCTTATTGAGTACTACTGTAGGCCAGGCTCTTATGGACCCGAGGCTGTCTTGGGACAGCAGTCCTATCTTCAAAAGATGTGTGACAGTATTCTGTTAAGTGAGGAAGGCAGTGGCAGAACAGTATTAATGTGTTCATGTTCTAAAAAGTGTTTACATGCTTATATGAGTGTTTTTATAACTAGAAAATATATATAACTATATTTATATCTAGAAAATGTCTGGAAGATTACATTTTAACCTGTTAACTGGAGATTGGTGCTTTATGTGGGGCATTTTAATTTCTCTCTATTGTATGTTTTATTTGGGTTTCATTTTCATAATTTAAAAGATAAATCCTTTAAGGGGAATGAGTGTGGATAAAGTGCTTGTTAAATTTTTGGTCTTTTTTTTTTCATTATTTTTTTTTTGTTAATCCTCACCCGAGGATATTTTTCCATTGATCTTTTTAGAGAGAGTGGAAGAGAGAGGGAAAGACAGAGAGAAACATACCGGTTGGTTGCCTCCTGCACGTGCCCTGACCAGGGCCCTGGCTGAGGAGGAGCCTGCAGCTGAGGTATGTGCCCTTGACTGGAACCACGGACCTTTTGGTCCCTAGGCTGACCCTCTATCCAGTGAACCAAACTGGCTAGGGCAAATTTTTGGTCTTTAAATTCTACCAAGTTTAGTTATATAGAACAATAGACTGCAACTGTTAAAAAATTTCTAAAACTATAAACTCAAGGATTTGGAAGCTAGGGGGGAAAAAGGGATTTGGAAGCTAAAAGGGAAGAATATAAAACCTGACAATTGATATCTTTATAACACTGACTTCATTTCTCTGCAAGTCCATGTTTATTGATTTTTAAGAGTGGATGGACCCATAAATAAAGTATTCTTTGAATGCCTTTAACTGGTGCTACTAATGTTTGGAGGAAGGACCCTAAAATTATCCCCCCAAATGCTCAGGGTTCAATTGTTTCCAGTTTGTAAGTGTTTTGTTTTTTGGTATATAGAATTTAGAAAAATTTACATTGTCTCTGGCCTCTTATAAGACATCTCAACTCCTGGAAATTCACCCTTTTTTTGGCTTAGCTTTCTAGATGTATTTTAACATCTATTTATAATAAGACTTCCTAAGGACAGAGATTGCTTAAAAAGAATAATTATGACTTGTCTTGGAGCCACAATCTTTTTTTTTAATATATTTTTATTGATTTCAGAGAGGAAGGGAAAGGGAGAGAGAGATAGAAACATTAATGATAAGAAAAAAATCATTGATAGGCTGCCTCCTCCATGTCCCCCATTGGAGATTGAGTTCGCAACCTGGGAATGTGCCTTGATCAGGAATCAAACCGTGACCTGGTTCGTAGGCCGACACTCAACCACTGAGCCACACAGGCTGGGTGGAGTTACAATCCTTTGAGGGCATAAGTGAATGGTGACAAAGAGTTTTCTTGTAAAACTGTATGTTTCTTCTTACAGCTTGGCTTACCCTTCCCCTGCTTGTCTCGTGTGCCCTGTAACACTATGTTTGGATCCCAGCATCAGATGGTGAGTTCTCCTTTTGGTTTGTAAAATAATATGGAATTGTGTTTTGAAACTGTCTTTCTTTTAACTGAAGTTTTGTTTGCTGGCCTCCAGATAATTCTTAGCTTATTCATTTATTGCTTTGATCTTCCCATTGCGTACTGAAGCCAGAGCAAAAGGGATAGGTTTTGGGTTTCTGCATTTCTTTTTTCAAGATAGTTGGATTTTCTATATGTTAATTCAGATGCATTAATGAGTAATATTAGAGATACATTTTTTATTGGTTTTGGGGGGTTGAGAGAACATTTTCTTTAAACATACATGTTTAAAACTAGAAAATGTTGGCTATATATATGCAATTTTTAACTTTAATAACATTTAACTGATTTTTCTAGTTAGTCTTCAGGAAAAGTATTTGATTTTAACATCTATGATTAGAGAAACTAGAAAAATTGTCAAGAATTGATTAATTTTGAGAGTCAGGTACTTCTTTTGGAAGTTGTAATTTCTCACTGAATAACTTTTATGCTGGTTGCCTCATGTTTTTATGATTTATCTTTTAATCCCAGGATGTTGCCCTCCTGGAAAAACTGATTAAAGATGATATTGAACGAGGAAAACTGCCCCTGTTGCTTGTTGCAAATGCTGGTAGGTAGCATGAACCTAAATCTTACATTTTGAAAATAGAAGAGAGAGGCTAAGAACTTAGCCTAAAAAAGACCAGGTCTTAAGAAATATTTGTGTGCCACATGTTTAATATAGTCTGTATGAGCTCTGTGGTAAGAATTATAATAGTAAAGTTGGCTCATTTGATTCCCTTTCATTGTTATAGGAGCTATTTTTGTGTGTATACTTTTTCATTAAGATTGTAAGGACTTCTTTACTCCTTCCTTCATGTGCTTCTTTCCTAAGTTGAATTTTGAAATGTCATACTTAATTGTGCACCTTGTAGACAGCAGCTGCTCTGCTTACCGTATGGTGTTTAACATTGTACTTGAAGTTCTAGACCAGTGGTTGCCAACCGCTGGTCTGTGGTCCACTGGTGGTCCATGAGGTCCTGAAGATTGGTCACTGCTGTTCTAGACAGTCTAATAGATAAGAAAAATAATTAAGTAACATAGAGATTGGAAAGAAGAATCAAATGTCTTTACTTGCAAATGGCATGATTGTACAGGTAGAAAGTTGTAAGGAAATCAAAGAAAAGCCATTGGAACCAATCGAATCTATTAAGGTTGCAGAATTTTGTATAATAACGATGAACAATTGAAATTAAAATGTCATTCATTATAGCATCAAAAAAAATGAGAACTTCATGGATAAGTTTAAGAAATAAATGTAAGATGTGTACACTGAAAACTACAAAACATTGCTGAGAGAAATTCAAGAAGACCCAAATGAATGTAATTATATGTCATGTGCATGATTGGAAGACTCAATATTATTAAGTTAAATCTCACCAAATTAATTTATAGATTCAGCTTAATCCATATCAAAGTCTCAGCACAGTTTGTAGAAATTGGTGAATCTTATTGAAATTGATAAGCTGATTCTAAAATTTATATGAAAATACAAGGGATCTAAGAATAGCCAAAATAATTTTGAAAAGAACAAAATTGGAAGACTTACCCTATCTGACTTTTAGACTTACTATAAGCTATCCCTAATAAAGAGAGTGTCATTAATTGAAGAGAATAGACTCACATGTATATGATCACTTATTGTTTTTATAAAGATGCCAAGGTTATTCAAGGGAGAAAGGATAGTCTTTCCAGCAGTGATCTTGGAACAATTGGATATCCATGTGGAAAAAAGACTGAACCTTAATCTTTACCTCACTCTGTATACAAAAATTAATTATAAATGGTACATAAACCTAGACATATGAGCCACAACACTAAAACTTCTTGAAGAAAATATAGAAGATCTTTGTGATCTTGTATTAGGCAAAGATATTTTAGGACACAAAAGGCATGAATTGTAAGTTGGACTTTATCACAGATTAAAGGCTTTTGCTGCTCAAGTTACCCTACCTGTTAAGAAAATGAAAAGGCAAGTTACAGACTGGGGAGAAATATTTGCAAAACATTTTTTTTGATGAAGGACTTGATCAAAATACATAAAGAAGTTTTACCATTTAGTATTAGGAAGACAAATAATATAATTTTTTAAATGAACAAGAGATTTGAATAGACACTTCACCAAAGAAAATATATGAATGTTTAATCACTTAAAAGATGCTTAACATCATTAGTTATTAGTGAAATGCAAATTAAAACCACAATGAGCTACTATTACATATCTGCTAGAATGGGGAGAAAGAAAAAAATACAGTGCCAAATGCTGCTGAGAACACAAAGCACCCGGAACTCTCATACATGGCTGGTAGGGAGCAAATAATCTTACAGCTCCTCTGGAAAACAGTTTGGCAGTTCCTCAAAAGGTTAAACATAAAATTAGCATATGACCCATTAGTCCCGTTTGTAGGTATTTATCAAAGAGAAAAGAACACATATGTCCACACAAAGAATTGTATGCAATACTCCTAACTGGAAACAATCCAGGTGTCCTTTACCTTGTGAATGGATAAACAGGTTGTATCCATCTCGTGGGCTGCTAAGCAGTATGTAGGAATAATACTAATATACATAACAGGGATGAATTTCAAAAGCATTCTAACCGCAAAAGGCCAGACAGAAGTTACATAGCATATGATTGATATGAAATTCTAAAAAAAGGACAAAAGTACAGTGACAGAAAACAGGTCAGGACTGTGGCCAGTGGGGAGCAGAGAAAAGAGTGACACCTCGGGAGTTAGGGGGTGTGGAAGGAGCTTTTGGGGTGATGGAAATATTCTCTATCTTGATGGTGTTGGTGGTTACACACTGGATACATTTGGCAAAATTCATTGAACCGTACGTACACTTAAATGAGTGGATTTTATTGCATGCAAGTTATACTTCAATCAGTAAAGCTAATTAGAGTTGCCCCTTGGCTACAGGGGATAAGTTCCAGGACTCCTGCTCTCCTTGGACACCAAAATCCACAGGTGCTCAAGTCCCTATATAAAGTCATATAACATACAGGCTACAGCAGGATATGCCTCCATATCACTTCATTTGTGTGCATTCAGCATAGTGCTTGGTGTGTGGCAGATTCAAGTTTTGCTTTTTGGAACTCTCTGGAATTTTTTTCCCGAATATTTTAAATTCATGGTTGATTGAATCTGTGGGTGCGGATACAGATGGCCAACTGTATTTAAAAAATAGTAGCAAACAGAAAAACGTATATCTACCTTATTGTTAGTAGGAAAACCACCACTTCCTGCCTGATTTAGTATGTCATATCTTTAAAAAGAAACAAACCCACCCATATTTAATCATTTGATAGATGGGAGAGGCTACAGTTTACACATGTCTGAGTGACTTACCAGTATGATTACACGGCCGTCGCCAGAATACACATTGCAGGGGTTAGCCAGCAGACACTCCCAAAAAACTTGAAAAGAGAATCTGAATGTAGTCAAGTCACTAAAACATAGCACTATGCTTTGTTTTGATGGGTCATGTGACACAGGCCATGCATTGGCCTTTGTTCTTGTTTCAACTAAACAAATATGTCAAGATTTTTTTAAAAAATTGAGACAGACCTATATGTAGGGAAAACGGTTTTCGGCCCTTTTCCTAGCATAAACCCTGCACAAGAACCACTTTCATCACTTGTGTGTGTATTGAGGCAGTTGGTGAGGGTTTGAAATCTTATTAGGTGGGATTCTGCTAACTGGAAATTTAAGATAGTTGGGAGAATACTTGACTCTGTATTTTACTTACGCTTTGAGAAGAGGGATCTGTCCAGCAAAAGCTATAGTGTAAACTAATTTCCAAGGGGATGGGTTAATGTGTTTAATATGTTCAAACTGACTTCAAAATACATGTTCTATATTAAAACAAAGAACCTCCAAATTGGGTTGAAAACATCTCAAATTCAGGGTACACCTAAATATAAAATAGCCCAGAAAGTGACAAAAAGTTAGGGTAGAACAGACTATCTGGGGTAAATGCTAACAGAACAAAAGTACTTAAGCAGTGTTAGTGTGAGATAAAATAGACTTCATATTAATTGTAATTCATATGATTTAAGAGATAACAGTTATGAATGCTTATGAACATAACTTTGAAATATATAAAGGCAGACTAAAGGAAAAATTGATAGAATACAAGTATAAATTGACAAGCCCATAATCTTGGTAGGAAACTTCATTATACTTCTCATGAAACAGCAAATCTAGTACATAGAAAATAAGTATATAGGGGATTTAAATAACACAATTTACAAGCTTTTTATAGTTACATATAATAAAGAATACACACTCTTCAAAACTTGAATCATCAATTTGCAAAAGTTGATTTTAAGCCAATCCACAAAGAAGATCTTATTTTTTAAAAATATATTTTTATTGATTTCAGAGAGGAAGGGAGAGGGAGAGAGAGATAGAAACATCAATGATGAGAATCATTGATTGCCTGCCTCCTGCAAGCCCCTACTGGGGATCGAGACCACAACCCCAGCATGTGCCTTTGACTGGAATGGAACCCAGGATCCTTCATTCTGCAGGCTGATGCTCTATCCACTGAGCCAAACCAGCTAGGGCAAGAAAATCTTAATAAATGTTCAGTCACAGGGAGATAATGTATATAAAAATTTTAATCATGCTTTAAATACTCAGAAAATATTCGTTCCTTTTAGTATCTTTTTGTGTGTGCTTTATCCTAGGAACTGCAGCAGTAGGACACACAGATAAGATTGGGCGTTTGAAAGAACTCTGTGAGCAGTATGGCATATGGCTTCATGTGGAGGGGTGAGTGGAAGGTGGGATTGGCTCCATGAGTGGCCTGCACACAGTACTCATGAGGAGTGGACATCCCCGCTCTCACTTTGTCATGACATTTATCACTAAGGCCTCTTTGGGTTGCCAATAACAAGAAAACCTAAATTGGCTGAAGTGAGAAGAGATTTTATTGGTTCACATAGCTAACAACAAAACAGTGTTAGGATTGGCTTTAGGCACATCATCAATCAGGAGTCACTGTGTCATTCTCCCCTCCCCCCCAACACCACCATCAGTCACTTGGTTTAATATCCTCTGTGTTGGCTCCATCTATAGATAGACTTTCCTGTTATGGTCCAAAGTAGCTGCAGCAACTCCAGCCTTTTTTCCAGTTGTGTCTAGTGGGTCAGAAGCCCGAGGAAAAATATCTTACCAATCACTGTAGCCAGGGAAATGTAGTTTAGGTTATTTGCCCACCTCTGGAGCTAGTGGTAGTGTCTCCTCTGCCCAAAGCTGTGGTCTAATAAAGGAGATTGGGGTGATTTCCCAGAAAGTCATGGGAGTGCTGCTAAGAGCGGGGAGAGGATGCAGGGCAACCAAAGTAGTCCTTATCCAGCACATCATGCATGGTAGGTTTCTTCTTTATTGTATTCCTCTGGGAAAGATGACCGGAAAGAAATAGCTGTGAGATACAAGACCCATCACACTAAATAAGCAGGAAATATCCCTGAACTACATTTTGATTAAGGTGTTCCTGAAATTTGTATGTACCACATTTTCTGTTGCTTTTATAAAGCTAATAACACAGCTGAAAGATAGCAGAGTCTCTCGCTTTCTCGCACTCTCTCTCTTTTTTAAATACATACTTAGTGAATAAGCAGCAGTAAAGAATCATTCTTAGATTGGTGTGTTTTTTCCTTCCAGTGTGAACCTGGCAACATTGGCTCTGGGTTATGTCTCCTCGTCAGTGCTGGTATGTTGTTGATTTACCAAATACTGTATTTTAAAGAAGGAATTTTAAATCTTTTAATTCCTGGTGGCTTTTCGTGGTTTTTATGAATGCAGGAGGGTGTTGGGTTTCGTGTATTCTAATAGTCTAACAAAAAGCTGTTCTCTCTTTGGTAGGCTGCAACCAAATGTGATAGCATGACATTGACTCCAGGCCCGTGGCTGGGTTTGCCAGCGGTTCCTGCAGTCACTCTTTATAAACATGATGATCCTGCCTTGGTAAGCTTACTCTTACTGGCAGGGAGTGCTCATAATCATTATTGGTTCTGGGGGCAAAAACACAGAAAAACAAAGAAAATAGTGAAAAGTTTCCTCAATGTCACTTCTGTGATTTTTTACTTTCAAAAAACTATTAACAGAAGTGAAACTGTACCACGTGTATTTTTTCTACTTATTCTTCCCATACTTCCCTGTGTGTATAAAGAACACATTATGATATGTTTTCAAATATTTGTTACTGAAATCATGAGCATCTTTCTATGTTTCAAATTATTTCCTTAGAATAGATTCCCAGAAGTGGCATTCCTGTCGGAGTGGTGAAAGCGCTTAGTCCACCTTGTCTAGAAGGTTGTAACAAAGTAGAGGAATGGTCTTGATAGTGACCAGTTAGTGATAGGCTCATGCAAAACAAGCTTTAAGTGATTCTTTTTTTTTTTTTTTTAATATATTTTATTGATATTTCACAGAGAGGAAGGGAGAGGGATAGAGAGCTAGAAACATCGATGAGAGAGAGACATCGATCAGCTGCCTCCTGCACACCCCCCACTGGGGATGTGCCCGCAACCAACGTACATGCCCTTGACCGGAATCGAACCCGGGACCCTTCAGTCCACAGGCCGACACTCTATCCACTGAGCCAAACCGGTTTTGGCGCTTTAAGTGATTCTTGCTACAACAGTTGATGTCTTGCCCAGTTGATAATGACCAAGTATTTGAGGATGATCAGAACAACCTTGGAAGGGGTTGCCTTTTGAGTGGCTAAGAGCTCCGGCTCTGGGATATGACTCATTTAGATCCTCATCCTGGTTTTGTAACATCTTAGACCTGAAACCTTGGGCAAAGCAAGGTTTCTGAGTTAAGTTGTCTAGAATAGTTACTTCATAGAGTTGTTGGATGATTAAATGAATAATACAAGCCAAGTGCCTGGCATAGCATCTGATCCATACTAAGTGCCTAGTAAATGGTAACTAGTTAATTCTGTTATATGCTTTCATTGACTTTGGTTAAAAACTCATCTTGGCTTTTTTAGACTTTAGTTGCCGGTCTCACATCAAATAAACCAGCGGACAAACTCCGTGCCCTGCCACTGTGGTTGTCTTTACAGTACTTGGGACTTGATGGGATTGTGGAGAGGATTAAGCATGGCTGCCAACTGGTGAGTAGAAATCTGAAGTTTAAATGAGTCACAAATAAAACTCCATGGCAAAGCAGAGTCAGAAAAATACTTCAGTCATTTACTCTCCATCCAATACCTTGTCTGGATTTCCTGTTTCATAAGCAAGTGGATTAATAGCTCTGCATATATGTTTCTTGTTCAGAGTTCTGGGAGAGACTGCTGAGATTGTCCCAGCATCTTTGTCCAAATGAAATCTGATTAAAATGAATGCTATTGTCGCCCTAGTTCAGGGGTGGGCAAACTTTTTGACTCGAGGGCCACAATGGGTTCTTAAACTGGACCGGAGGGCCGGAACAAAAGCATGGATGGAGTGTTTGTGTGAACTAATAAATTCAAAGTAAACATCATTACATAAAAGGGTACGGTCTTTTTTTTTTTATTTCAATAGTTTTATTCATTTCAAACATTTTAACAAGAAGAATGTAAACACTAATTATTATAATTTGAAACTTCAAAAAATGGAGGAATCATAGCACAATAACATACCTTATATTGAAGATGGCAAAGGCAAAATAAAATTGCCTAACAAAGGAAAGGTACAAAAGCCTTTCAAATTAAACTTAAATATAATAAAATAATTTAAAACTAAAACAAATAGAAAAGAACAAAATGTGTAAACAGTAAATTAAACATTTTCTTTAGTGCAACTTCCAAATTATGCCTGGGACGTAGATGTAGATGGCAATGTAGACTGGGTTGAAAGGTTTTTGGTCTTTAAAACATCAACTTCAGTGGGAACAGTGTTGTTGGTCTCCTTTTTAGCTAATGCTCTGATACTGTGCTCTCCAGGGGCGTGTCTCCCTACATCACCACGATAACGTGTCTATGCATTCCCAGGGTGATGTCAGGGGACGCGTCCGCGGGCATTACAAAGAGCCTCTGGAAGATTGAGAGATTGTTCCTTCTACTGAATGGGCGGATATAAATCCGCCCACTCAGAAGAAGGAGCTGCGGCCGTGTTTCCCGACGTTGCCATGTTAACACTGCTGCTGGTGAAGGAGCGGAGGGGAGAGCAAGAGAACCCTCCCCTCTTTCGGCTCCGCCGCCGGATAGAACAGTCGAACGGGCTGGATCCGGCTCGCGAGCCGTAGTTTGCCCACGGCTGCCCTAGCTGGTTTGGCTCAGTGGATAGAGCTTTGGCCTGTGGACTGAAGGGTCCCGGGTTCGATTCCAGTTGAGGGCACATGCCCAGGTTGTGGACTCAATCCCCAGTAGGGGGCGTGCAAGAGGCAGCCAGTCAGTGATTCTCTCTCATCATTGATGTTTCTATCTCTCCCGCTCCCTTCCTCTCTGAATTCAGTAAAAATATATTTTTTAAAAAATGAATGCTGTTGTCAGCATAGGATGAGGAAAAAAGTCACAAGAGGACAGCCACAGAGTGGAAAAGGATGCAGAAAGGGGCATAAATGTTCCACTTGACTGACTGATCCTTGAGGGTAAAGGAATATGATGGTTAGGGTTAATTATGGATGGCATGTACATTTTTAACATCAGCTGGCTTGAGTTCTCTAATAGCAAGACTTTGAGGGACAATTTTAATTCTCTTTCTCTTTGAGGTGTTCTAATTTTGAAAAATATTACTAGAGGCCCGGTGCACGAATTGATGCACCAGTGGGGTCCCTCGGCTTGGCCTGCAGAATTGTCTGAAACTGGCTCTCCGACATCCCCCGAGGGGTCCTGGATTGCGAGAGGGCGCAGGCCAGGCCGAGGGACCCCATTAGTGAACAATCGGAGCCAGGGAGCGATGCGGAAGGTTGGCCAGCCGGGGAGAGACCACGGGAGGGCTCCAGGGTGTGTCCAGCCTGTCTTGCTCAGTCCTGATCGGCCAGACCCCAGCAGCAAGCTAACTTACCGGTTGGAGCATCTGCCCCCTGGTACACAGTGCATGTCATAGCGCGTGGTTGAGCAGCCTTAGCATATCATTAGCATATTGTGCTTTGATTGGTTGAAAGGCCGACTGGTCGATCAGACACTTAGCATATTAGGCTTTTATTATATAAGACTAGAGGCCCAATGCATAAAAATTCATGCAAGAGTAGGCCTCCCACCTGGCTGCTGGCTCCAGCTTCCCTCCAGCACCCAGACTTCCCTCCTCTGGCTGCCAGCAGGCACCCGGGACCCGGGCTGCTTTCTTTTGACCGCCCACAGGCACCTGGGACCGAGGCTGGCTTCCCTCGGGCCGACCGCAGGCACCCGGGACCCAGGCTGGCTTCCCTCTGGCCACCTGCAGGCACCGGGGACCCGGGCTATCTTCCCTTGGGCCACCCAGAGGCACCTGGGACTCAGGCTGCTTCCCTCCTCCGGCCACTGGCAGGCACCCGGGACCCGGGCTGGCTTCCCTCGGGGCCCAGCTTCGTCCGGAAGGTCGTCTGGAATGAGGTCCGGTCTAATTAGCATATCACCCTTTTATTATTATAGATGCTGTGGTTTAGAAAGCAAAAAAAAAAAATGTCATATTTATGCAGTTTGAGAGCTCAGTCCTGCCTATGTCTAAAAGCATGACATCACCTCTCTATACCTGTTTTCTTACCTGTAAATAGGGATAATGATATAACAAAGGATTGTTATGAGGACTTCATGAGTTGATGCATATAAAGCTCTTACAGTAGTGCCTAATCACATAGTAAGTTATAATAGGTTTAAAAGTAAATCTTTGAGAAAGGATATATGCACCCCTATGTTCATAGCAGCACAATTCACCATAGCTAAGATTTGGAAACAGCCTAAGTGCCCATCAGCAGATTGAGTGGATTAAAAAACTGTGGTACATCTACACAATGGAATACTACGCTGCGCTAAAAAAGAAGGAATTCCTACCATTGGCAACAACATGGATGGAACTGGAGAGCATTATGCTAAGTGAAATAAGCCAGTCAGAGAAAGATAAATATCACATGATCTCACTCATCTGTGGGAAATAATGAACAACATAAACTAATGATCAAAAACAGATCCAGAGACAGGGAAGCATTGATCAGACTGTCAAACCTCAGAGGGGGAAGGTAGGGGAGGATGGGGATAAGGGGAAAAGATCAACCAAAGGACTTGTATGCATGCATATAAGCCTAACTAGTGGATACAGATAACAGTGGGGTGAGGGCATGAGGTTGGGAAGGTAATGGGGGAATGAGGACAAATATGTAATACCTTAACCAATAAAGAAATTAAAATGCAAAAGAAAAAATAAATAAATAAAGTAAATCTTTGGCCCTGGCTAGTGGGTAGAGCATCGGCCCGCAGACCGAAGAGTCTCGGGTTCAATTCCTGGTTGAGTGCATGTGCCTCAGTTGCAGGCTCAATCCCTGGCCCTGGTTGGGGTGCATGTGGGAGGCAGCAAGTCAATGTGTCTCTCTCATATTGCTACTTCTCTCTCTCTCTCTCTCTCTCCTCTCTCCGCCTTCACTCCTTCTCTCTCTGTCTCTCTCTCTCTCCCTCTCTCTCTCCTTCTCTCTCTCTCCCCCTCTCCCCCTCTCCCCTCCCTCCCTTCCACTCTCTCTAAAAAAAAATCAATGGAGAAAATATCCTCAGGTGAGGATTAAAAAATAATAATAAATCAATAAAATAAAAGTAAGTCTTTGTTTTAAATATATACTTGGGGTTGTTTCCATATCTTGGCTATTATATAAACACTAGAGGCCCAATGCACGAATTTCATGCAAGAGTAGGTCTGCCTTCCCCCAGCTGCCGGCACCGGCTTCCCTCTGGCACCCGGGACCCGGGCTTCCCTCGCAGCCCCGGCTTTGCCTGGAAGGTGGTCCGAAAGGAGGTCTGGAAGGACTTCTCGTCTAATTAGCATATTATGCTTTTATTATTATAGATAGGGTGCATATATCTTTTTGAATTAGTGTTTTTGTTTTCTTCAGATAAATACCCAGAAGTGGAATAGTTGAATTGCTGGGTCATATGGCAGCTCTATTTTTAATTTTAGTCTAATTCTCACCTGAAGATATTTTTCTGTTGGGTTTTAGAGAGAGTGGAGGGAGAGAGGAGGTGGAGAGAGAAAAAAAAACATCAATGTGAGAGAGACACTTCGGTTGGTTGCCTCCTGAATGTGCCCTGTCCAGGGCTGGGGATCCAACGTGCAACCCTCTACCACTGAGCCATACAGTGCATGGCTATTTTTAATATTTTAAGGAACCTCCATGCTGTTTCTATAGTGGCTGTACCAATTTACATTTCCATCAACAGTGCATAAGGTTTCCCCTTTCTCCACATGCTTGCCAACACTTATTTTTTTTTTCTTTTTAAAATTTTTATTTTTATTGAGTTTAGAGAGGGAGAGATAGAAACATCAATGATGAGAGGGAATCATTGATTAGCTGCCTCTTGCACTCCCCCCTACTGCATATGTGCCAGGACTGGGAATTGAACCATGACCTCTTGGTTCGTAGATCAATGCTCAACCACTGAGCCACATCAGTGTGCCATTTTTTGTCTTTTGATAACAGCCATTCTGACAGGTGTGAGGTGATATCTCATTGCAATTCCCTAATGGTTAGGGAGGTTGAACATCTTTTGACATGCCTGTTGGCCATCTTTATGTCTTCTTTGGAAAAAGTCTGTATAAATTTTCTGCCCATTTTTTAAAATCAGAATTTTTTTTTCTGCTATTGAGTTGTGTGAATTCATTATATACTTTAGACATTAACCCCTTATCAGATAAATGATTTGCAAATATTTTGTCACCTTCAGTAAGTTGCCTTTTCATTTTGTTGGTTTCCTTTGTTCTGCAGAAGCTTTTTAGTTTGATGTAGTCCCACTTGTTTATTTTTGCTTTTGTTGCCTACACTCAGTAGTAGTTTTTGAATGAATGAATGACTTAAATTACTAACATGAAAAATTCACTTATATCTCATCAGAAAAAGCTCTTCTAGAACCACTGAATATAACTTTAAACTGAAAGAATAGGGAATATTTGCAGATGTTGAAATGCAGAAATTGCCAGCTGAGCTTAGAAATCACCTATATGCAGATGGCTTATCTGCGCAAGATCCTTGTTTGCAGACCTGCAAAGAACTCATGAAAATTACTTAATATGTTCTTGTCAATATAACAAAATTACATAACTTGTGTTTTTTGTTTTTGTTATTTACAGAGTCAACGGTTGCAAGAAAGTTTGAAGAAAGTGAACCACATCAAAATTTTGGTATAGTACAAAATTTGATCTGTTTTTGAAGTAAATAACTTTTTTTTCTTTTAAATATATTTTTTATTGATTTTTTACAGAGAGGAAGGGAGAGGGGTAGAGAGTTAGAAACATCGATGAGAGAGAAACATCAATCAGCTGCCTCCTGCACACCCCCTACTGGGGATGTGCCCGCAACCAAGGTACATGCCCTTGACCAGAATCGAACCTGGGACCTTTCAGTCCGCAGGCTGACGCTCTACCACCGAGCCAAACTGGTTTCGGCTGAAGTAAATAACTTTTTAAAAAATACATATTTTTAATTGATTTCAGAGAGGAAGGGAGAGGGAGAGAGAGATAGAAACATCAATGAAGAGAGAGAATCATTGATTGGCTGCCTCCTGCACACCCCCTACTGGGGATTGAGCCCGCAACACAGGCCTGTGCCGTGATCAGGAGTCGAACTGTGACCTCCTGGTTCATAGGTCAACACTCAACCACTGAGGCACACCATCTGGGCTCCCAAACATTTTTGATCCCCTGTTAGTTGAATCCTTGGATATGGAACCCATAGGTATGGAGGGTCAACTGTATAACCCTGTACCGTATTTCTTATGCACACTGGCATTTAAGACCATTGAGCTCAAAGAAATAAGAAAAGAAAAAAAGCCTATATATACAAGTCTTGGCACTCAAATTCTGCCTTATCCTGAGGATGGGAGAATGGGTGTAGAATTTTGACACTGTTCTTCCTATTTCCTTATTGGGCTTATCCATCCTATTAAATATTAAGCCCCCCTAACTTTAAAGTATTAATGGATTTATTTTTATGAAAGTTAAAGAAATAATAGGTGTGAAGACACAGGAATTGGCTTAATAAATAGTTAGCAGATTTGAATATATATCGTGTTTGATCTGAATGACATCCATAGAGTTTTGAAAAGTCAGTAGAGAAAATCTTGGGTTGACAACTTCCTGTCATCTTTCCAAGTTAGCATTTCCTGTTGTGGCCCTATGAATGAGACATCATTCACAGAGCTTTGGAAAATAGGTTTAATGACTATAATAGTAGTACGGAATTTTTAATGCCTAGAGATCTTCCCATGTTTCTCTCTTCCCTCACCTCCCAAAGTACCAGTCTGTCAAGGGCATTGTAGCTCCCTTTGTATCTTGACTCCACAGTGAAGCTGATGGCCAGCTGTGTATTTGTTCAGTGGAGAACATGAACTTGGCACTGGTTTACCTTAATGCAATGAATGTTTTCACCTGTTATGAAATCCATTAATGAAGTTGGTTGCCTGATGCCTGTCCTGAATATAAGTACCACTTCAGTGATTTAGAATAGCGGTTGCCAACCTTTTGGACCTCACGGACCACCAGTGGTCCGTAGACCACCAGTTAGCAATCGCTGATTTAGAAAATACATAGATTCCGTTCTAGACTGTGGTTATCTACATTACCAGCAGGACTTGCATTCTGTTCAGGGAGTTGGAAAAGATGAAAGTCCTTGTTTTCCTTTTTTCTATGAGTATAAAAAGTTCCAGTTAATCCTGACTGAGTTAGCATCATTTTTGGATGCTTAAAAGCTTTGGCTCTCTCAGCACTGATTCTAGTTCAACTTTTTCCTTGCCTTTTTTGATCTTTAATATTATAATGACTTATATTTACCCATTGTTATTAAAATTTCCTTCTACTTTCAGTGTAGCAGTGTCATTATATTTTCTTTTTTTTTCAGTGTCACTTACTTTAATTCAGCAATGTATTCTCAGAACTAGCTTATAATTATTTACTGAACCCTTGATTTTTGTTTCTCTAACAACTGAAATTAGCCTTTAAACTTAAGTTGTTTATTAAGAAAATATCAAATCTCTAGCTGGTTTTTCAAACTCTCTGTTTCATTTTGTAAGTGTTTGAAATGTGATGTTACTGGGTAATGTCAGATTCTATTTTTCAGGTGGAAGATGAGCTCAGTTCTCCAGTAGTAGTGTTTAGGTTTTTCCAGGAATTACCAAGCTCAGGTAGGTGATTTTTAAAAAGAGTGTTACTTTTGTGTTTATGTCTAAGGGCTTTTAATTTTAAACTATTTCAAGTAAAATACATAGTCCAAAATATTTTGATTACTAAAATTTTCAGTCCTCATTTCAGAAAAATTTAATAATTTTCATAAGAACTTGAGACCTAAATGCCTTAGCATTTTATCAGTAATTTCCTATGGTAAACCAGTGGTTTCCAAATTCTAGTGTCTGCACTGGTACTGGAATGAATGATAAAGAGTCCCTTGAAAATAGAGGTTGGGGGCCCTGCTTACTAGATATTTTGATTTAGTAGGTTGGTCTAGGAATCTCTGTTTTTTAGAATGTCCCAAGTGCCACCAGCCTAGTCCAGGGCACTGTTATTTTTCACCTGGATGGCCACCGTCCCCTCTCACTGATCTTTCAACTTGGTACATTCCCCGCATCCCATTCCAGACCATTCTCTACATGGCAGTCGAGTGAGCATTACAAGTGGAAGTCACATCGCGTCACTCTCTGGGATTTTAACTGTTTCAGTTGAATGAGGTCCAGGCTCTGTGCTAGGTCTTGTAAGGCCTACAGTTCTAGCCTTTGCCTTTCTGACTTCTTAGGCCACTTTTCCTCCTGCTCACTAGAGTAAGACCTTTGCACTACTGTTTCCCCTCCTCTAGTACATTCTGGCTGACTTCTCCATTTAGGTCTCCATAATGTCCACCTCCTCAGAGAGGCCTTTCCTGCCTGTGAGAGCCCCCCTTCTTGCATGACACTCACAGCAATATTAGTGATTTCATTTCTTACTTTATGGTCTGTTTCCTCAAGTAGAATGTAAACTCCAAGATGAAAAAAACCTTAATAGTCTTGTATCCCTTGGGCTTAACCCAGCTCCTGGCATGCGTAGTCATCCAGATTGTTTGATGAGTAGAGGCTGATTCTGTTTTGAAGCCCAGCTATTGGGTGATTTCTCTGATTTACTTTGCACAGTGCTTAGTTGATAATTTATAATGTTATGCTTTGATTTCCTTTTAAAAAAAATATATTGATTTTTTACAGAGAGGAAGTGAGAGGGATAGAGAGTTAGAAACATCGATGAGAGAGAAACATAGATCAGCTGCCTCCTGCACACCCCCTTCTGGGGAAGTGCCCGCAACCAAGGTACATGCCCTTGACCTGAATCGAACCTGGGACCCTTCAGTCCGCAGGCCAACGCTCTATCCACTGAGCCAAACCGGTCAGGGCTGCTTTGATTTCCTTTTGAAATCCCTTGATAGAAAACTTTTTAAAGTTAAGAACTCTATTTGTGTGAATATATTCAAGGGTTAAATTTTTCATGAAAAAAGTAACATTTAATTTAGTAAGATACATTTATTTTTAAATTGTGCCTTAAAAAACATAAAATTTGTCAGCTTAACCATTACAGATACAATTCAGTAGTATTAAGTATATTCATATTGTTGTACAGCAGCTCTCCAGAATTTTTTCATCTTGCAAAACTGACCCTATACCCATTAAACAGCATCTCTCCATTTTCTTCCTCTTCTCAGCACCTGGCAAACACCATTGAACTTCCTATTTCTATTAATTTGACATCTTTGGGTGCATCATAAAAGCAGAAGCATGGAATACTTGTTCTTTGTGATTGCTTATTTCACTTAGAGTAGTGTCCTCAAGGTTCATCCATGCTGAGCCTGTGACAGAATTTCCTTCCTTTATAAGGCTGAATTATAGTCCATGAATGTATACACATTTTGTGCATCCATTAATGTAAGATACACATTTGATTTCCATATTATTTGAAACTGTTGTGTGGGTTAATGTTAGAAGCTAAATGAAATGAAGGATGGAGGGTTTCCTTCTTTAGTTTGCTGTGTTTCTGGGAAGTGAATCCCTTCCTCTGTTTTGGTTTCAGATCCAGTGCTTAAAGCTGTGCCAGCACCCAACATGGCACCTTCAACAGTCGGCCGGGAGGGACACTCCTGTGATGCACTGAATCGCTGGGTAAGAATGGCAGTTGTGCGCTTTACGTCCCACATGGTTGGAATAACACGTGGCCATGTTTGGGAAATGAGAACCACAGGCGGGAGCCTCCTGTGAAGGCGTTGGGCTTGGTCCTGGGGTTCTGTTCCTAATCACATCACTACTTCCCATACTGCCTGGCTCCGGCAAGTCTTCCCAGCGTATTTCCTCAGTTTCCTCATGTGACCATTTCTTTGCTGTTAAACAACATGCACAGTGTAGATTACAGTGCAGCCACTATGGGGTTTTGGTGAGGGTCTGTGGTGATACCAGAAAGCACATAAGCCAGAGGCCCCTGAACACCGCTGGCAGTCTGGCAGTCTGAATAAAGGCACTGTGCTCTGGCTGCTTTTTGACACTAAAATTGTACCTCCAAGGCTCTCAGTCTAAAGAATGTTCTAAACAATGTAAGGATGTTTAGCACAGTATTATAAATCCTAGCAAAACATTGGACATGCCCAACCTAGGACATTTGGTGAATAAGTAATGGAATGTCCATACAGTGACATTCAAAAGAGCCAGATTAAACCATGTGTCTGGGTGTTTATGAAAGAAGGGAAATGGTCATAAGTTATATGAAAAATGCAGATTACAACCCAGTGTATAGACTATCCTGGTTTATGACAACAATAAGACATGCACACACACATACACAGGAGAAAGACAGTGTGGGTATGCCACATGACATCAGTGGTATATTTTGGGTAATTTTTATTTTATTCATTTGGTTTACCTATATTTCCTAGATTTTTCTACAGTGAACTTAGGTTTTTTATTAAGAATAGATGTAAAATTTACTGTTTTTAAAAAGGAATTATGATAGCATTCAAAGAAAATCAAAAGATTAAAGGAGCTTAACTGATGTAGCTTAGTGTTTGAGCATCGACCTATGAACCAGGAGGTTACGGTTCAATTCCCAGTCAGGGCACATGCCCAGGTTGTGAGCTCGATCCCCAGTGGGGAGCGTGCAAGAGGCAGCCGATTGATGATTCTCTCTCATTATTGCTGTGTCTATCTCTTTCCCTCTCCCTTAAATCAGTAAAAACATATATTTTTTAAAAAGATAAGATTTCCTTTTTTAAAAAAAAGATTAAAGGAAACTAGACCCCCAGGAGCTTCTTGAGTCCGGGGCTGAATGGACGAAGGTAGGTCTGAAGACACTTGATTCCCTCCTTGCGGGAGCGTGTTCATTCTACCCTTTTCCCTGCAGCTGGGAGAAGAGCTGAAACAGCTGGTGCCTGTGAGTGGCCTCACGGTCATGGATCTGGAAGCAGAGGGAGTGTGTGTGAGGTTCAGCCCTTTGATGACAGCGGCAGGTAACTTGTCTCCATGGATTGCCCTCACTTTTTTTCTGGAGAACAACAGTGACATGTCTATGAAAGTCCAGCCTGTGGGGTTTTATAGCTTTCCCTTGTGATATTCTGTTCTCTTTGAAGAGGATTTTTCTTTTCTTTTGGGATAAATTTAGGTAGATTAGTCTTCCAGTGTAATTTCTCAGAAACAGAGACTTCTGAAGTCACTTGAACTCCTGTGTTTTGATATCTTGTGACCCTTTTCTGTCAGTGGTTCTCAGTCCAATCTGTATATTAGAATCACCTGTGGAGCTTTGAAAACTCCCATTGGCTGGGCCTCACCTTCAGAGATTCTGATTTTCTTGGTCTAGAGTGGAGCCTGGGCATCTTATCTTTAAACTAGAGGCCCGGTGCACGAAATTCGTGCACGGGGCAGGGAGGGTGTCCCTCAGCCCAGCCTGCGCCCTCTCCAAACTGGGACCCCTCGAGGGATGTCCAACTGCCCGTTTAGGCCCGATCCCGGTGGGTAGTCGGACATACCTCTCACAATCCAGGACTGCTGGCTCCCAATTGCTCGCCTGCTTGCCTTCCTGATTGCCCCTAACCGCTTCTGCCTGCCAGCCTGATCACCCCATAACCACTCCCCTGACAGCCTGATTGATGCCTAACTGCTCCCCTGCCAGCCTGTTTGTCCCTAACTGCCTTCCCCTGCAGGCCTGGTCCCCCCTAACTGCCCGCCCCTGCAGGCCTGGTCACCCCTAACTGCCCGCCCCTGCAGGCCTGGTCCCCCCCAACTGCTCTCCCCTGCAGGCCTGGGTCCCCCCCCAACTGCCCTTCCCTGCAGGCCCAGTCGCCCCCAACTTCCCTCCTCTGCTGGCCTGGTCACCCCTAACTGCCCTCCCCAGCAGGCTTGATCGTCCCCAACTGCCCTCCCTTGCAGGCCTGGTCCCTCCCCTGCTGGCCTGATCGCCCACAACTGCCCTCCCTTGCAGGCCTGGTCCCTCCCAACTGCCCTCCCCTGCTGGCCATCTTGTGGTGGCCATCTTGTGTCCACATGGGGGCAGGATCTTTGACCACATGGGGGCAGCCATCTTGTGTGTTGGAGTGATGGTCAATCTGCATATTACTCTTTTATTAGATAGAATAGAGGCCTGGTGCATGGGTGGGGTCCAGCTGGTTTGCCCTGAAAGGTGTCCTGGATCAGGGTGGGGTTTCCCTTGGGGTGTGGGGTGGCCTGGGCGAGGGGCCTGTGGTGGTTTGCAGGCCGGCCACGCCCCCTGGCCACCCAAGCAGAGGCCCTGGGATCTGAGATTTATTTATCTTCTACAATTGAAACTTTGTAGCCTGGAGCAGAGCCAAGTCTTCTGCTCGCTCAGTGGAGGCAGCCATTTCTGTTGGGATTTATTTATCTTCTATAATTGAAACTTTGTAGCCTTAAGCGGAGGCCAAAGCAGGCCAAGGCTGCAGAAGCTTCCTCCATCGCCGCGGGAAACCCAAGCCTCCTGCTCTCTCCAGCTCCGTGGCTGCCTCCATTTCTGTTTGGATTTATGTATCTTCTATAATTGAAATTTTGTAGCATTGAGTGGAGGCCTGGGCCGGCAAGGGCAGGCGGAAAGCTTGGCTTCCTCCATTGCTGGGAAAACCCAAGCCTCCCTCCTGCTCTCTGTGGTTGGGTTTATTTGCATATTCCCTCCTGATTGGCCTGTGGGCGTGGCTGGTGGGTGTAGCAGAGGTACAGTCAATTTGCATATTACTCTTTTATTAGATAGGAAGTTCCCTTGGTGATTCACATAGGCCAGCAAAGCCTGAGAACCACTTTTAGTCACTTAAGGAAGAATGTAGCTGAAAGTACCTGGACTCTGCTGACAGAGTCCTGGGTATTTGTTCCCCTAGGCCAGTGGTCGGCATACTGCGACTCGCGAGCTGCGGTTTGCTGCTCTGTTGACTAATGAGTTTGCCGGCCACTGCTGTAAGGCATTGCCCTTACCCAGAAGTTTTGACTTCAGGTTAAAGACATTAGTACATTATTAAAATGTTTTTTAAGTGTTTTTCCCTAAGGCAGTGGTCAGCAAACTCATTAGTCAACAGAGCGGCAAACTGTGGCTTGCGAGCCACATGCGGCTCTTCGGCCCCTTGAGTGTGGCTCTTCCACAAAATACCACGGCCTGGGCGAGTCTATTTTGAAGAAGTGGTGTTAGAAGAAGTTTAAGTTTAAAAAATTTGGTTCTCAAAAGAAATTTCAATCGTTGTACTGTTGATATTTGGCTCTGTTGACAAATGAGTTTGCCAACCACTGCCCTAGGCCACTTCATACCTATGGGGACCTTGAGCAAGTTACTTATCTCCAGACCTATTTCCCACTATTTCATGATAATGGTGTGAATATTAAAATGAGAACATGTGTATGAAATGCCTTAGATAGTGCTTAGCATATGATAGTAGGCATTTAAAATAAGCTGAAAAAAGATGTATTAAATTTTTTTGTTGTGCTTTTATTTTGAACGATTTAAACATTTTCAGAAAATGTTTGATGGTTTTTCATGAAACGTTCTCAACATTTTGGGATGGTTTCTCAAAAACATCAAAGTAGGGAAGTTTAGGCATCTATCCTGCAAAGAAAAGCTGTTGTGAAGATGGCTGGTGGCCTCAGGGTTCTCCAGGAGTCTCTGCTCCTGCCGCCCAGCATCCTCACCCAGCCCCAGAGGGTTGGTCGCTGACACTGGGAAAGGGGGCTAAGGACACTGAGGCGGCATGTACTGTGGCTCAGTGAGGTCATGCGCAGTGTTGGAATCGACGAAAGTGAGCGAGCCATGATGGTGCCAAGACTCTTGGGTCCCTGCAGCCCTGAGACCTCTCTCAGGCTCTGACCTTCAGAAGTGACTTAGTTCTGTCTTCATCACCCTGCCCTTCCTGCCTCCCGCCACAAGCACACCAAAATACCTTTCTTCCAAGATGTTAATGTACTGTATGGTTGCCTCTTTGTTCTTACTTAAGCAGAATCTTTCTGTGGGAAGAATCTCATTTTTACATTAGAGTTTCACTGTGTATTAAATTGGAGGGGCTAATTGTATCTTTGTAAGAAAAAAACTGTCTGCACCTGGAGGGTCTGGCTATATAATACCAGATTCTTCCATATCTAGGTTTAGTAGCTTTTTGTTTTTTTAGCTCCTCAGCTCCAGCTAATTGGATGTACCTAGAGCTGTTGGCTTTTCTGGTAGAGGAAGTGGGAGCCCTGCCCTCTAATTTTTAGCTGTTCCTTAAGCATTTTTCTAACATTCTGTGAATGTTTTCAGTTTTAGGGACTCGGGGAGAGGACATGGATCAGCTCGTAGCCTGCATAGAAAGCAGGCTGCCAGTCCTGACCTGTACACTACAGCTGCGAGAGGAGTTCAAGCAAGAAGTGACAAGAACAGCAGGCCTCTTACACGTTGATGACCCTAACTGGCCTGGAATAGGGGTTGTCAGGTATGGTTTCTGCTTGTTGCCTGATGTTAATTTCTCTGCTGTATAAAGACCAAGGTGGGTCATTTTATGAACCAACTTAAAAATCTCAGATGAATACGTGCAGTCACAGTAAAAATGTCTAATGAACATTCAATTAGAAGTTCTGGTCCTGCCCGATTTGGTTCAGTGGATAGAGCGTCGGCCCACAGACTGCAGGGTCCGGGTTTGATTCCTGTCAAGGGCACATACCTCAGTTACAGGCTCAATCCCCAGCCTGCAGGTGCGGGAGGCAACCAGTTGATGTGTCTCTGTCACATCAGTATTTCCCTCTTTCTATCTCTTTCCTCCCTTCCACTCTCTAAAAAATGGAAAAATATCCTTGGGTGAGCATTAGCAACAACAAAAAGATCAACAAATGAATGCATCAATAAGTAGAGCAACAAATCAATGTTTCTCTTTCCCTCTCTCTCTCAAATCAGTAAATAATAATAAAAAAGTAGTAATTCTGGGCACTTCTAACAGCACATGCAGCAGGCGATGGGACCCACCATTGCACTCAGTGCAGTAGGAGTTGCTATATATGCTTTTGTGCCAGCTCCCCGTCACTAGGATATATACACAGGTCTACAACTGACAGATGGTTCCTGTCTGCGGCGTATGAGGAAAAGGGCCCCGTTCCTCAGCAGAGCAAACTCCTGCAGCCCTTGTAGTCACTGTGCTGTCCTTCCTGTGGCTGCTTTCCATCTCCTTTCAGGATGAGGGACAGCTCCCTTTTTAATCACCAATGATGAGACTTCCAGACCTTGGCCCTTCTCTGTAAATTTCATAGCCTTACAGACTTGACCTTTCTTTGAGACATTCTTGAAAGTTTTTGGTCTTGAAACCCTCCCTGAGCGGCTCCTTTGTCCATTTGTCTCAATCCACATTCTTGGTAACCTTCCGTAGCTTATATTCCCCCAGTAACTCTGTGTCCAAGAGACATTTGATATTCTAGCTTTAAATACTGTTGTTTTATATTGTTTACAGGTATGAACATGCTAATGATGATAAGAACAGTTTGAAATTAGATCCAGAAGGGGAAAAAATCCATGCTGGACTCCTGAAAAAGTTAAACGAACTTGAATCCGACCTTACATTTAAAATGGGTAATTACTACTTTTATAAGTCATCTGTTAACTTTGCAAGGACATTTCTAACTGGCTTAAGAGAAAACGGGCTTTAGAGCTTTTTGAGGAAACGTCGTTTTAGTTTTTCCTGAGGGGTGAGATAGCTCCTTTCCCTGTCCACAGCCTCTCCAGGCTTCCCGTCTCCTCATTAGAACCACTTTCCTTACCCCATAGGGAGGCTCCTTTGCATGTACAGAAAAGCGGGTCAGTGTGTGACTCATGACAGGTAACCAAGTTGGTCTGTTGTTTCTTCCCGCAGGCCCTGAGTATAAAAGTATGAAGAGCTGTATTTACATTGGCATGGCAAGCGATGACGTAGATGTTTCCGAACTAGTGGAGACCATTGCAGTCACAGCCCGAGAAATTGAGGAAAACTCAAGGGTCTGTAAGACTAATGAAAAATCTCATTCCTTTTCTAGGTTTTGCCTGGGCAGCTAGCTGGAGTCACAAATGTCTGTTCATTCATTCTTTCCCAAAAAGTTTTTAAATGTTTGCTATGAATTAGGCATGGTGCCGGGCATTGGGAATGCCAAGTGGATTTGACATGGTACTTGCCTTTGGGGAAAGAGATACATATAACCAAGTGAGGTGGTAAATGCTATAGAATAGAAGTTAGAGGTAGGTGAGCATTCAGAAAGATGCCTTCTCTGTTTGACAAGGTCAGGGAAGACTTCCTGGTTGTAGCTGGGTCCTGAGGCTGAATGCAACAGATATTTCTGATAACTGGAACTTCCTACCAGTAACAGACCTGCTCCTGCTGGCCAGTTGGCATGGAGAAAGGGGCTCTGAGGCTTAAGTTGGTTCTCCAAACCAGAGATTTGAGTCACTAGAAATCACTCAGAAGGAGAGAAAAGGGACCAAAACATGTTTGATCTGAGAGGAGACAGAAACGTGTCACATGTTTCACTTTTGGTAGGGGTGGGGAAGAGAAGGACAATTTGATTCATTCCTGAATGGACTTTGCAGTTTCTTCCAAACCTGAGTATCTCACTTCTGACTCCATTTCCACGAATGGGAGCCACATGTCTATTTTCTAACGACGTGACATTCTGATCATAGGGATAGTTATTTCTCCTCTCTGTTCCCTGGCTAATGAGGCTGGTCACCAAGGTCTGTCTGCCTAGACCTCCTTGAGCATTTTATCCTCTTCTATTTGACTTTCTGTTTTATTTTTACACTGACCTTTTAAACTGCAGAATTCCATTAGAAAAAATGTCCCCAGTGCTGTGTTAATAGTTCTAGGCCCCAGGCAGTAAGTTTAGATGACAAGTAATGCCTTTCTTGGTCTTAACACAGCTTCTGGAAAACATGACAGAAGTGGTTCGGAAAGGAATTCAGGAAGCTCAGGTTCAACTGCAGAAGGCCAATGAGGAGCGCCTTCTGGAAGAGGTGAGTCTGCTGAGTGGCTCAGGCTGGGAGCTGGACTGGACAGGGTGATGTTGAGCAACGTTCTGTTTTGCAGGGGGTGTTACGGCAGATCCCTGTAGTAGGATCCGTGCTGAATTGGTTTTCTCCAGTCCAGCCTTCACAGAAGGGAAGAACTTTTAACTTAACAGCAGGTAGGACTAACAGCCTCCTCCCAGATCTCATGTACCTTGAGAATTTGGACCAAATGCCCTGGATCCCACACTCGTGCTGAAAAGCCTTGTGTGTGTCCCATGCTTTATCCTGGGTACTGTGCCAGGAATCTGCCTGCCCCTGTGACTTTCTCATCTCCCCTCTCTTAACCCCTTAGCTAAAATGGCCCAAAAGCAGATGCGCATTGCCTACAGCAGATCTCTCTTCCTAGAATCCAGTGAGAACATGTTCACTCAGCTGTTCAGGCCCTCAAGACTGTGTCTGGGCATTTGGTTTCCGTGTGAACATTGCAGTCCTCATTAGTGTTTTGCCCAGTAAAGTAATGCCTTTGCCCAGTGAAGACCATGGTCTGTAGCATTGGACTATTAACAGTTGCTTAGGTTTGGGGGAGATGATATCCACAAGACTCCTTTCCTGTTCTACCAGGGGTCCCTTCCTGTGACCCTTCCCCAGGAAATGATGACTCCACTGTCATGACAACCAGAGATAATCTGACTTTTAAAACCTGCCATGCCTCAGCCTTTAGCAAAGAGGCATTCATTCCTTGTTACTAAAGTACAGTTGCTAAAGCACTTCCGAGGGGGAAGTTAGGGTGTTTCCCACTTGAGCCTGGCTCTCCAGGCGTGCTTAGGCCAGCCACACTGCTGGCTTTCTTCACATATACACAGGATACCAGGAGAAACAAGGATGAAACACTCCAGCAGGGCTGGGACTCTTGAGCACAGCTGTGAGGTGGCTTTCTCCAGTTCTGGCATGTTTCAGGAGTACCCAAGTCTCCACTAGTCTGTGTGAGGCTGCATGGCTGGAGGAAGCTCAGTAGGGAACAAGGCTGAATGGGAGCATCTGCCAAGGCAGTCTGTGTGAGGAGTTTCTATCCACCCACCCACCCTCCCTCTCTTTCTTTCCCTGGCAGGCTCTCTGGAGTCCACAGAACACACGTATGTCTACAAAGTACAAGATACAGGAATAACACCGCCTCAGACCCCCTCAGGCACTCGAACTAAACTCAGACTTCCAGGTACATTATATCTTCACTAGAGGTCTGGTGCACGAATTTGTGCACAGGAGGGGTCTGGCCGGCCGCCCCGATGGGGGCCAATCGGGCGGGGCCTGCTGGGGGGCGGTCTAATGCTGGAAGCTATAGCTTTCCCCCAGCTGGATCTAATTGTACTTTAAGGATGGCCAAAAGAAAACCCACAACAGAACTGTTTTGCATTTCACATGCCATGAGATGAAGTTGTTTGCAAAAATATATCAAGATGGATGATGGCCCTTTAATGATTTTTGCATTCTTCCTGGGGCTCTACCCTCAGTTTCCCAATATGATCTTCATGTCTGTTTGTTTAAAAGTTTTTCTGTTTTTGAATGTGCCTACCCTTCCTTCGCTGTTGCTCCTGGCAGCCTGCAGGTCTTCTTCGCCCCATTTAAAGAGAGATTGAAAGAGCACCTAATCTGGAAGGCACTGCAATTTCACAAAATCCCCACCCAGCCTTTCCACATTCCTCAGCAAAGGGCCACCATCCCGTTAATGCTTAGGTTGCCTTTTTGGCTAACTTGGAAGGTCTCCTGGGGCTGCGGGCCGTGGAGGGAGAATTCCACACCTTGGCTGCAGTAATGGCAGAGCCCTCTGGAGACTCTGGTCGGGGTCAGAAGGGACTGATAATTATTTTCCTGTGTTTGTACTAAATGTACATGCACCAGGGAGCCAGGCAGTGATTTAGAGGTGTTGGGGGCCAATCGGGGTAGGAGCCAGTTGCGGGGAGGGGCCTCAGGCGGTTGGCAGCCAGCCCTACCCCCGATCAGGGTGTTGGGGGCCGATTACGGCCCGAATCAGGCTGGTTGGCTGCCACAATATGTGTCATAGCCACCAGTCGTTCTGGTTATTCCGCCCTAATGGTTGCTGGGCTTTTATATATATAGATGTTTGAGTTCATTAGCATTAAAGAAAACGGTTGGCCCTGGCTGGTGTGGCTCAGTTGGGCATTGTCCTGTGCACCAAAAGGTTGCTGATTTGATTCCCAGTCAGGGCACATGCCCTGGTTGCAGGCTTGATTCCTGGTAGGGGGCATGTGCAGGAGGCAGCCGACTGACGTTCCACTCTCACATTGATATGTGTCTCTCTTTACCTTCACCTTCCTCTCTCAAAAAGAAAAAGGTTTACATTTCTCTTGGGAAAATAGACTTCTGCATCATTTAATGTTTTTCCATTGGTATTGCCTACACTCCTTTGTTTTCATGGTCTTTTACCCAAAGTTCCATTTCTCTTAAGACCAGCTGTCCCTTTTTTTGTTTGTTTTTTAATTTTTAATATATTTTTATTGATTTCAGAGACAAAGGGAGAGAGATAGAAACATCGATGAGAATCATTGACTGGCTGCCTCCTGCACGCCCCCTACTGGGGATCAAGCCCGCAACCCAGGCATGTGCCTTTGGTTGGAATCGAACCTGGGACCCTTCAGTCCACAGGCCAATGCTCTACCCACTGAGCCAAACTGGTTAGGGCCTAGCTGTCCCTTTAAATACCATTCCAGTAGCCTTGGGCTTCAGCCTTGGAAGAATACCTCTGTAGCACTCCTGAGGGGGAAATTACGGTCTTGAGAGTTGGCATCATGTTTAACCTGGTGTTTATTTTACTCTCATGAGCTTTTCACGAGTGACCTCCAAAGTCCTCGCCTTGGGAGCATGTTAGTCCATTATCAGCTCTTTTCTTCTCTCGTTACTCAAATGCTTCCAAACCAGTAATACTGGGGATTTCCACTGAATGGTTGGAATTGATAAAGCAATCACGTGTTGCACAGAGAGCTTTGTTGCAGAAGTATCCTTTATTGAACTTTCAGTGCTGTTTATCCCATCTTTCTCTAGGCCAGAAGCCTTTTAAAAAGTCCCTACGAGGCTCAGATGCTCTAAGCGAGACAAGCTCAGTCAGTCACATTGAAGACTTGGAAAAAGCGGAGCACCTGTCCAGTGGGCAGGAGCAAGAGGCCCTGGAGGCTAACAGCCCTGAGCAGCACCCAGGGGCCCCCGCCCCTCCGGAAGCCGAGCAGACTGGAACCTTCCAGAACACAGCCCAAGGCCCGGAAGATGACCGCCCACAGGTAGAAGAACTGGAAAACTTAAGATAAAATTCGGTGTTTGGTTTGAGACTGTACTGAATATTGTCATGGAAGATAAAGTTATACTGAAAATGTGAACTGTGCCACATGCTAATACAAGAGAAATTACTGTTATTTGTGCTTTAACTGGCTTTTTGCACATGTATGTGCAAAAAAATCAGGGTAACTGATTTGTCTTATTTAATGGGTACAGAGAACTGTTGTTTCTGTTTATCCAACTGTAGTAATAATTTCCCCCCCAAGTTACCCTAAACACTTTTTATTCACAAAGAACACTCGGAATGTCAAGTGTCTGCCACTTGAAACACATGCTTTTATCTTGTAAACATAAATTATTAGTTACACAGAACTTCCTGGTAAGACAGCTTTCTTTAGACCTCTCCGGGTTCTCTGCTGTACCACTGCAGAGGAGAGACAGACAACTTTCCTTTGCCATCTATCTTAGTTGGTGTTTAGTTTGATCAGGTTGCAGTATACAGCTGGATCGTGCTGGCTTGAAGGAGAATGGGTTTCAATGGAATTGTAAATAAGAGTGTCAGAAGCCCTCTCTTGCCATCCCCAACCGCTGCTTTCCCTGGAGACGTAAGTAAGGACTGTGTCCACTCAAGTTGTGGCAGGCTATCAAGCAAGTTGACTGGGCAGTGCTTCTGTCTGTGACTTTCCTCTGCCACAAATCCATTTCTCCCTTTATATACTATTTCTAAACTAAATGACTCATCTATTAAGAGAAACTAAGGACTCTTCTTGACCATATATATGTATATTTTTAAATATTGGTAAAGCTTTTAAATCGGCACAAGAGAACAGACTGTGCTCATTTCTATGTGTAATATCTGAAAACCTAATAGATGCTACTCCTAAAAGCCTAATATTAAACATGCTGTGTAGCACCCAGTTAAGTTTAAATTCTAAAATAAGTATACTTTAGACCTGTTTCACATGGGAGCTTCCATAGCTTTGTTCCACTAGCAGCTCACCCCTTTAGGCCCAACACACAAATAAGAGAAAAGTAACCTTTCTCAGGCTGACCAAGTCAGACTACTGCTGAAATAACTGGTTAGCCCTTCCATGACTGCCCATGTCTACTTTTCCAAAGGACGGCACCCCTTCACTCACCATAGGCAATGGCCCGTGCCTTCCAGTCCAGCAGTCAGGCTTGAGAGACCGTGAGACAGTGGGAATTTACACTGGGTTTGTGGACTGTAGTATTGGAAGCCTTAGTTATACCACAGTAAGCCTATAATTACACTCTGATTTGATGTGATTTCTGACATCTGGCATTTGTCAAAATGCAATTTTCCTTTTTGTGTGTGTGTGCAGATGATTAAACAAGTCTTCCCTGTTTATTTGGTGCAATGAAGTATAGCAGATAATATGGGGGAAGGGGAAATTATCACCTTTAACAAGATTAATTTTTAAATGTTTTTATATATATTTGGAATTGTTAAATTGGTTTTGCTGAAACAGAATTTCACCCTTGAGATACTATTTGGATGTTGGTTTCAATAAAGGTTCTTGAAATTGTTCCCAGTGAGTTCGGTTCATAAATCTTACTATCAGTCAAGCATAGTCACTTCCTTTTGGATAGACAGAAACTTCTGAAAAATAAAGATTTCTGAAAAATATAACTTGCACAATAATCACAATTTGGGCATTTTAATGACTTAATACCTAAAAGAACAGATTTATCAGTGGTTTTGTGTAATACTCAGATTAAATTTATTCTCATGAGAAATTACCTATTTTAGAGATAATTGTAATACAGGACAGTGAGATCAAATCCTGTTTGTCTTTCTGAACCTTCCAGCTCATTCATCTAGAAGTACATTTATATCAGTTTGGATTTGATGCTTCTAACACATTTTGGGGTCAAAAAAAACACCACCCTCAGTGAGATGTATAAATTCTGACTGAACTTTATTGCATTTTAAATACTGTTTTTAAAGCAGACTCAATTATAAATTTCCCTTTATTCACTAATTTTGTAGAATTAGAATTACCTAAGTAACTGAAATGGCTGTCATAGAATAGTGAGCAGATGGCTTCTCCTCTGCCCCTTATCACTAACCAAAAAGGAACAGCTGGATGTCAACTTCTTAGCAAAGCAAAAAATAACAAATGCCTTTGCCAAAATAAGATTTTATTTTGAAAGTCATCTGAAAGACACTAAGACTCAACGGATGTAGATTCCAAATTCATATTCTGTGCAACCCCCACCAATGGTCTCTGTCATGCCAAAAAGTTGCTTTCTTTGGTAATTCCTATTTTAGCTTCTTGGAGAAAGGATCTTTTCCCATAAGCCATCTTCATTTTTTTTGTAGAGCAGAGCTTTATTTCCAGGAAACAGTGTGTTTGTTGGAGATGGGTATTTTTTTAAAAACATCAAGGTTGTTCTAATATGTTCAACAAAGTGGGGGGGCTCGGCCAGAGGTGAAGTGGAAAGGTTCTGGAAAAACAAGATATGAGGCATGAGAGAAGAACCTCTCGCTGTTCCCTACTTTGATTAAGATGACAAATATTCTTGTGTTCCTTGAACATTAATCAGGATGTTCTCAGTTCACTCTACAAACACATGTAAATTGTAAAGTTACATAAGAACAGGTGTACTGGGTTCATGAGAAAAAAGCAGTTGGTTGCTTACTACTTCATCTATGCAAGTGGTCTACCCAGGACATTGCTTATCTCCATTGATACAAAAGTTAAGTAGGGTCTGCCAGAGGCATCCTAAAAATAAATACTACCCAATGAAGCGGGGGAAACAGCTATTATTTAGTCTAAACCCTTTTCTTTCTTACAGATGAGGAGACCAGGGTCCAGAGAGTTAAGATTTGCCCACCTTGTAAATTCTCACCTCTAGTATTTGCTTGTCATCTTGCTGCAACCAGAAATCCACATGTGGAAATGGCACCCAGGAATACGGTCCTATACGAAGTTGTTCAGTCTTTGCATCGTAAATATTAACCATCTGAAAAGAACATTGTAAGGATAGATTTTAAGGAATGCTATTAGCTTCTCACACCCTACCATTAAAGCATGCTCCAGTGTAGTCTAGCACTTAAGGCATTTACCTGAATGATAAGCTTCTTTACAATTATGTCTCCTAATAACAAGAGCTGCTGCTTACTGAATACTTCCAACTGTCGGGTACTGCACTTTATGGGTAACATACATTACTTTGTTTAGTCTTGACAACAATCCTGCATGAAGATGGCATTTCCCCCATTTTGGTTGAAAACCTGAGGCTCAAAGAGATGGGGCACATAGCCCACAGTCCCATTTCCAGTAAGTGTCAGAGCTGGGCCTCCAACCCAGGCGTGTCTGACTGAAGTCCATGTTCCTTATGGCTACATAAAACACTGCCTTCTTATTTATACCCAAGTAACTAAGTTACCTTGCAACTTTTCACAATGCCTGCTGCCCCATCAAAAGAAAGGGAAAACAATTTGTAAAAATGCTAATTTACCCAATGACCAATTAACTCCCTAAATTCTCAAATTTGTCAATGGTCATTATCAGCTTACCTACGAATGTTCTATTTTGGTTACTGACATTGAAATATATTCTGAATATTAGCTAAATCAAGGCTATGATACTACTTGAGAAATTATAAAAGGAACTCTAAAATTGTTAAAGAGTTGGCAAAACAGGTCACTCTGAATCCAAACATTATTTTCCAATGAAACTGTCAGCATTTCATGAATGAGCAGATCTCTTTTGGGTGCTTTGAATGTGTTTCTATTTTTCCCACAGTTTTACACACATTTTTAAGGGATTCTTTTACCTATTCCTCAAGCGGGGCATGTCAGTCTTGGGTTTTTATTTTTCTAACTTTTAAAATTAAAATATTATTTAGCCTGGCGGATGTGGCTCCGTGGTTGAGAGTCAACTCACGAACCAGGAGGTAATAGTTCGATTCCCGGTCAGGGCACATGCCTGGATTGCAGACTCGATCTCCAGTAGGAGATATGCAAGAGGCAGTCGATCGATGATTCTCTCTCATCATCATTGATGTTTCTCTCTCCCTCTCCCTTCCTCTCAGAAATCAATAACAAAACACACATATTTCAAAAATGTTATTTAGCCCTAGCTGGTTTGGTTCAGTGGATAGAGCGTCTGCCCGTGGACTGAAGGGTCCCGGGTTCGATTCTGGTCAAGGGCATGTACCTCGGTTGCAGGCTCCATCCTGGCGCTGGTCGGGGGGTGTGCAGGAGGCAACCAATCAATGTGTCTCTCTCACATCAATGTTTCTCTGTCTCTTCCCCCTCCCTTCCACTCTCTCTCAAAATCAATGAAAAATATCCTTGGGTAAGGATTTTTAAAAAATAATATAAAAAGATCACTTAAAATGTTATTTAATTAAAAAGCACCCTAAGGCAATCAGACTTTTAAATTGATTTGATCTGTCTTTTGATCAGTTCATTCCAGCAGATTGTTCTTTAGTTCTTTGGTCCAAAGGAGTATATGATCTGAGGTTCAAAGGGGAGACACTTCTCTTTCCCCCTTCTTGGCTCTTTCTTTGTAGGAACTTTACAGGTAAAGTTCTTACAAAGTAAAAGGGGTTCCTTCTCTTTGGATTGAATGCTAGAGGTTCACATTACCTCCCTTACACCTTCCAGGCAGAAAATTGGGGTCCTGAGCTTATAACCTAAAAGCACTCAGGAAATCAGAGAGAGGGAGAGGGAGAGAGAGGTAGCCCCTGATTAATTCACAGCTTTAAAGAAGCTGACATGAACTTTTCATATCCAAGGTCTATAAGGCTTTGGAATTTGATGCCCTTTTTTTCCTTAACCCCTTAACACAAAGATGATTCCAAACTCACTGGTCCTCCTGTTAAAGCTCGGGCAGCACGCAGCTCCTCCTCCGGACCGCGATCTTGGAAGGAGGCTCTATAGATCTCTGCAGTTTTAACGTTGACAGCTGTCAGAACAACAGGATGACTGAGTTGACGAAAGACAAACATGGGAAGATTGCACAGGCCTACAGTTCTCCCACCATACATAATAGAATATGGATAAGTCTCTCAAATACAGAATAGAATGAAAACTGAACAAATTACTCTTACGCGCCTGTAGCTTCCTCCTTCCTGGAAAGAGACATTGCAATCTTTTAGCCAAGTACCTCACTCAAAATGGCTGAGACCTGAGCTGAACTAGGTTCTGTAAGACTGTTCCAAAGCAAGAGCCGGCCCCACAGGAAGACAATCTCTTCAGGCAGGTGGGTGGCAAGGCCTTCCTGGTCAGCCCTGTGACCAAACATGTCTGCAAGTGGCTGGGGGTAGAGGGCCTGTGATGATGGCCAAGTCTGGTGGTTTTGTTTCCTAATTTTTACTACGCGTTTCAAATATATAAGTTACAGAAAACAAAATAACACACATCTGTGTACCCACCACACAACTAAATACATGAAGTATTACAGACAAGGTAGAAGCCCTCTGCATACAGCCTATTTCATCCTATACCTCTGGAGTCTTAGGGACCATCCTGAAAAGGTGGAAGTTTCTGGATTTTCTCTAATCTGATACTTACTTTCCTTCTCAATCAAAACCTTACTTGATTCCCAACAGATAAGAACATTATTATGCTCCACTCCAGCCCCTGGAGCCCTGGCTGGAGAAGAGCACAGCTGGCCACCTCGGGAGAGAGGGGCGCCACTAACACTCGCATTGCTGGTGGCACTGTCCATGCTTTACATGTGCCTCCTGGCTTTCTCCTCCCCGTCTGGATGTGGACATTTTCCTCTTTCGAAGATAATTCTTAGAGAAGATCAGCTACTTGCCCAGGGTCCCCAGCAAACACAGCGGAACTAAGGCTGTGACATACTGACATCAGTGGCTCACTAGTTCCTTTCACTGGAGCCTGCCTTGTCAACATGTGGCCAGTTTCCAACCCTCAAACACTACTCACCAATGCCATAAATGATTGGAAAGTGGTTTTCGTTTTCTTCCCGGTCATTTAATTCTAACAAACAAACAAAAGTTTTTTTAAGATCCAATTTTTAAGGAACACTAAACAATTGCTTTCATTTTGTAAAGTAGAGCCCCCACTGCTAAAGCGGGGGAAAACAGACCACAAAAGGGACTGTTTCCTGTTTCCTTGCCGAGTCCCAGAGCACTCGGGTTTATACTGAACAAACGGCCACCTCCAGAGGTAGGGGCTCCCAGCCATCTACATGCTCAGCAATGTGCCACACAAGGTGGCAGCTCCCACCTGGGGTGTGGCCCCTTCTCCTGCCCAGGAGTACAGACAGGCTTCTGAAAATCCCAGGGAAGGAAAGATGAGTGACACTGAAGCAGGTCAGCATCTCAACTGAGGCTGCGCAGGATTTGGACACTGGGCAGGAGGGCAGGAGGGAAAGCCATTCCAACAGATGGGGAAAGCTAGAACAAAAGTTAGCAAAGCATCGGCAAATTGTGTCTTCTGTGACTGAGCTACCGAGGCTAGGTCCTGCTTTATCGGGGAGGGCAAAACATCCCTGAAATCTACAACTTCATTTTGGGAAGGATGGCAGAACTTACCGGTCACACATAATGTCACTAAGTGAATGTCATCTTCTTGTCTGTCAAATTCACCTACAATTAGAATTTTAAAACTGGATGTCAAAAAAGTCCCTTTAATTAGCAGAACATATGCTGAGCAAGTCAAGAAGGAGACGGAGGGACAGAAGCCAGCTGAGCCATCTCTGTTCTAATACCCTTTCAGCCACCACCTGGCCTACCAGGCCTGCCAAGTTATAGCCATGTTCCTAGCCTCAAGCCCAAAGAAAACTGTGACCAAGGCTTTCCATTTCTCTCTTCATTCGGGGAGGTTTGGGAGGGAAAATGACTCTAAAGAGTTTTACTCTTCCTAAGTAACTATTTTTCCTGATATCATAGTCATAAAAAATTTGATCACTGCAAAAATTTGGAAATACAGGAGAGTATAAAGAGTAATGGGTTTTTAATGGTAGAAGTATATGGATTTTAATGCCCATAATCTCAGTTAATACGCTGTGTATTCCATGCTTTTCCATGCACAGCTAAGCTCATGGCATGTAGACATTTTATATTTAACAGCTACATCATTATTCCTTTACTAATGAACATTAGATAATTTCCTGTTGGAAATGTTCTACTGCCCATCTATCTTTGAGCATAAATTCTGTACACATTTCGGATTATTTTCTTAGACTAGATTCCCAGAAGGGGAATTACTGGGTCCAAGGATATGAGCCTTTTTAAGACTTTACCATGATGCCAAATTGCTTTCCCAGCAGGTTGTACCAATGTATATTCCAGTACTGTGTCAATTTGTTACCTCACTCCTCATGGTTAACACAGAACAATGTGTTTTTGAAAAAAATACTTGCTCATTGAGTAGGGAAAATATGGTATGATCGGTGTTCTCATTTTCTACGTTATTAAAATGGACACTTCTTCCTGGAGGGTGGTTCTGTTTCTACATAATTCAGAGTATATCAACTGCTGTCTTAAAGAAAACCTTGTCCCATCCCATTAACCCTGGAAAATGCAGCTGTGTGCTGTTCAGTCTTTATGTCAGATTCCAAGCTGAGAAGTTTATGTCACTCCAGGAAGGTGTGCCCCTCTTGTGTCCTCACTGGGACTTATAGCCAAGCAAAAATAGGTACAAATTTTTATCAAATTTGGGGGGGAAACAGGGAACTTACTAAGAAGTTGATGAGTAAGTTTTTGTGACAACTGCCTATCGTCACTGAAGCCGCCCACGAGGTGCACTTCCAGCCTGGCAAAGAAATGGGATTGTGGTCAGAGGCCAGCACAAGGCAGCGACTGTGCACTGGTTTTGCGTTAAATGGTGTTCCTCAGCTTCAGTAAGCCCTCGCTCTACAGCAGCGCTTCTAGGCCATGCTTGAGCCTTCATGCACACAGAAGATACCTGTGTGGCTCCCTGCGGTAAATGGGGAGGCTGCCAAGGCCAGGCAAGCTTCTGGGGATCCTGCCCAGGAACCCTGATGGCTGAAGCGTATTTCTGCCTTCCCACAAATATGATGCCGCTTGATGCAGGGGGTGAGGAACTCTGCTCAGGAAAAATATGCCTCTACACACTGTTTACCCACCCAAAGCAGGGTACCTCTGAAAACCTCTTCAGTGTCTGCGCCAAAGAGGAACTGGGCGGAGGAGTGGGAAGGGAAGACAGCTTACGCTGTACAGCCCGTTTTGTGGAGGGACTGCAGTGGACCTTCCACAGTGCTGTCTCCCCTAGTGCCCACCCACCTCTCCTGGAAAGACAGGAATGATCATCTCCATCCCACAGAGGGAAACTGAGTCTTTGTCTAAAGCACATGCTTCTTATCCACTGTGTCCCCCTGAACGTTAGATGCATGAGACAGAAAAATGTGTACTTGGAGTTAAATAATTTGGAGAAATCTTGCCCAATGTAACCCCTCCCTAGGAATCATAGTTCACACTAGCAAAGAAAAGCCCTAAGAAGTCCAACAGGTGGAAAAAAATGAACTTTGTTTAGCCGTGTGTTCCCACTTATCTGCTAACTACCTGAGCACAGCCTAAAACAACCGGGGGACAAGTGCTTTGGAAAGTGCAGTTGTAGCCCTAGCTGGTTTGGTTCGGTGGATAGAGTGTCAGCCTGTGGGCTGAAGGGTCCCAGGTTTGATTCCGGTCAAGGGCATATGCCTGGGTTGCTGGCTCAATCCCCAGTTGGGGGCGTTCAGGAGGCAGCCAATCAATAATTCTCTCATTATTGATGTTTCTATCTCTCTTTCCCTCCTCCCTTTCTGAAATAAATAAAAACATCCTAAAAAAAAATGAAAGTGTAGCTGTATTTCACATAGATGTGAGGAATGAACCGGAATCTCTAAGAAACCAGCACAGGGCCAAGCATCAAGCGGTCTCATAATGAACATTTAAAGTAAGAGGAGCAGAGGTCACCATGGCTTTACTCGACACTGGGCCACAGGGTGCAGCAAACCTTCCAGAGTGACCAAATCAGTTCCATGAACAGACCAGGGATATCTCACAACTGCGTTCCGAGAATCATGGAGTTGGGCCTGTGGCCAGATCCAGCTAAGTAATCGAGGGGCCCAGTGAAAAGTCCATTCTGCGACTGCATAGGTTGCACGCCAGTGAAGCTGGCCCAGCCCGTGTCAGCAACACAGGCAGAAGTAGAATTACATTTAAAAATTGATCTGTGTTGTACTAGTGAAACTGACAGAGCCTTTTTAAAAATTTTTGGGATTCTAAGAACTTGTATATCAATGGACTAGTTCATTCAATGGCTGCATTAGGCTTCAAGTAAAATGAGAGCAAAGTCTGCAAAGTCGGCCTGATGAGAGAGGAAGGAGAGGGGACAGGGGAGTGAGCACAGGTCAGACTGTCATGGGCCTACCACTAACTAGCTGTGTGACTCCGGGTCAGCTGAGTCTGTGTCAGCAGCTGTGGAAAGGAGGTGGTTACACTTCCTGTAACCGGTGAGAGGGTTAGATGCTGTGATGGATGGCCAGGTCAGACATCAGCTCTTGTAAGGAATCCCTGGTGAAATCACTATTTTGCTGACATTTAAAACTGTACCCCCTAGTCCCTCTGCCATCTCCCGTTCCTTCCCTGCCTTGTTTTTTTCCACAACCCTGTCTACCATTGAACATCCTACTTTGCTAACTGAATGTCTCCTTGCTTTACAATATGAACATCGTGGGGGCAGGTTTGGTCTCCTCTGTCCACTGCTATGTCCTTGGCACCTATAACAAGTTCTTTTTTTTAAAATATATTTTATTGATTTTTTACAAAGAGGGATAGAGAGTTAGAAACATCGATGAGAGAGAAACATCAGCTGCCTCCTGCACACCCCCTACTGGGGATGTGCCCACAACCAAGGTACATGCCCTTGACAGGAATCGAACCTGGGACCCTTCAGTCCGCAGGCCGACGCTCTAACCACTGAGCCAAACCGGTTAGGGCTATAGCAAGTTCTTGCTCATACAGAGCATTCAATAAATAATTGCTAAAGGGATACTATATCTGGGGTATAATAAATCAATGTCTGATATATGAACATCTAAAAATACATTACTGAACATAAAACTACAGGTGCAAGGTCAAACCTTCCATTTACAATCCAGCATTGTTTCCCTGCCTGTACCCATCACCCACTCACTCACTCACCAACTAGGACAAGGGGCCATGCTGTGCCAAGCTCCGCTCCAGGGGAATAAGACAGCCACTGTGGTAGTGACATTCTGTGTTTCTGTAACAGCTTCCACAGCGATTTCCTCTACACAAGGGTACCAAGTTCCCAATATCAAAAAATAGTAGCGTGGAGCTCACCTTCCACATTGAGCGTGGTCAGAAAAGGATTTTATGGAGTTCATGATCAAGGGGACCTCAGCTTTGGTGTCAGTTCCATCACAATGTGTCAAGCAGGTAGCCCCATTACCTGAAGAACAAGGGTGAAATGACTCATGTTATTCCCGATGAGAACTCAGTAAGCAAGCCAACTCAATTCCTGTCCATTCGGACCACCTCATCTTTGAATAGCCTGTAAGGAAAAACAGAAACTGTGCTGCCTAGCCAACCCACTCTGACCAGGGCACAGGGAGGTACCATGCAGACCAGAGAAACGGTGACCGGAGTCAGGTTCCAATAGGACATCAGGACACTCAAATCGAGAAATTAATGGTCCCAAACTTGGCTGGTTTAAATAATGATTTCCTTTATCTCTCTCGCCATACCTGTGTGCCTCAGGACCACAATGTGACAAGTGGTGGCATCATCAGAACCCAGAATGGAGATGGAGCCTGTTTAAAAAAGAAATAAAATAAAATATCCAATAGCCTTTTGGGATAACGCCCAATTCACTGCTTCCTAACCTACCATCCTTTGGGGAGGTCACTGCAAGCTCTCTTTGCTGAACATACAGAAGGCCCTGGGGTCCCACTTGTTGAACAGACTGACCTCTGAGAAGTCTGGCTCTTTCCTGTTTAATTAAAAAAAAAAATAAAATAGTGATGGAAATTAGTGAGGATTGAGTAACTAGAGAGGTGGAGAGAGCCAAAGTGTGCCCTAAGTGGGAAATACACACTTGTAGGTCTGAGGTGTGTGTATTATTTGACAGAAAGGCTAAACTGAAAAGATAGCAGTAACTATCATGTGGAACAATGCAAAAAGCAACAACAAAGTCCTATTCTTTTTTATCCTATAAAACAAGATTTTAGTGTCTATGGAATAAGATGCAAAAATCCTTTTTCACAGTTCCTTACTGAAGAATAGGAGGCTCCTCACAATTTTACAATTGTAAAGAGAATCAGACTGTATGGCCTAGTGGATCAGTGGATCAGAAACCACATCCCCTCTTTACTTTCTTTAAAGAAGTAGGGGGGGTTAAGATCTTCCCTATCCCCTAATCTCGTAATCCTACTCCTGGAAATCCATAATGAGAAAATAATCCAAAATCCCTGTTATTTAGGATGGCAAAAAGCTGGGAGCAGCAACAAGAAAAGATAAATAAATTGTGCAGAACCAACTCACAACTACTAATTGTACGGCCATGGAAAATGAGGACTATGGGAAAATAACTTTGAAATGTACAATGAAAAGCAAGATGCAAAAGTATAAAAATTTAAAGCTATAAATATACTGTTAATACAACAATGCTAAAACAGACTATACCTAGGAAAAATACTGGAAGGAAATTCACCAATATGAGCATGGTTGTTAGAACAGGGCAAACTCAAGTAATTTAACTGGTGTTTTTTCTCTATTCTCTAAATCTTCTATGATATAGTTATGTTATTATTAAAGTAGAAAACCAAAAATGAGCAAATCTATGAAAAGAATAGATTAATATTAGGTGTCCACATTTTGTCTAAATGAATATTTGTATAAATTCTTATGCAGTAAACCTGGGGGGGGCGGAAATCAAGTGGTTAAATTCTTGAATGAAAACTGAACTACACATTTCTTTCCCAAAAATGTCTAATTGATACAACCCTAAGTATCATAATTTCCTTACTTGCAACAAATAAACTCAATGAAAAAATTCTTATCCAGATGTGTAATATAGTGTACTGTCTAGACTGGAGAATGTTTTTATAGTCTTACACAGGCTTCTTGCCATATCTCATATTGGTGAGAATTTTAGTATTTACCAAAATAGATATAAAAAGGCATAATGACCAGCTTGATGAATTATACAGTGTCTTCTTTTTAATAAACTCCCATTAATTGGAAGCAAAACAGCAATTAGAATGAGACCAACCCTCAATTTAAGAAAGGAATTGAGAATTAAGTAAACTGCAATGAAGAATTGGATCTGCCTGGCACCTTTGCCTGCTGTAGAAGTCAATGAGAAATAAATGTGGCCGATTGTTCTGAAACTCAAAACACTCCTTATCAGGGAGCACTTTCCATTTTCATACCACTTCTCAGCTCACCTCAATTCAAAATAACAAAGGAGAATACAGCATTTCCTTTTTATCATTCCTTTAATACTTACCTTAACTTTGTTCTTTTGGGAAAGGGAGAGGGAAGAGTAAAGGCAAAATTTTTACCATTTCTTTTCATAACTGGGTCACCATCCAAAAGCAAAGCTACTTGTGAGATTTGATTATCACTTTCATACCCAAGACCAAAAATCAGGTCTTTTTTGATGAGATTTGATTATCACTTTCATACCCAAGACCAAAAATCAGGTCTTTTTTGACATAGCTCCAGAGAAAAGCACCATGGACTACTAGAAGAGAGAATGCCACAAGGCAGAAATGGTATGCTGCTTCTGTCTTCCACTTAAAGAAATAAAAAAAAGTTTAGCCAAAGTTCTCTGGGGGAAAACCCACAGCCAGCCCTACCTTATAAACTCACATCCTTTCCGATATAAAAATAGCCTCAGCTTCCTCAACTTTTGCTTTTCTCTGGACACTAAGACTCACTTTTAAAAAATACCTTTTCCATCGGTCTTTCTGTGCAACACCTCACCCTCAGTTCCCAATTCCAAACCAATGGTACGGGTCTCTCAACCCAGGGGTCAGCACTCCCTTTCCTGAAAGGGGCCAGTAGTAAGTATTTTGGGCTTCACAGACTGAACTGTAGCATGAAAGCAGCACAGCCCCATGTAAACAAAAGGCTGTAGCTATGTCCCCAAAAACCTTATTTATGGGAAATACCAAAATCTGAATTTCATAAAATTTCACGTGACCAAATATTAATCTTTTTTTTTTTAATATATTTTATTGATATTTCACAGAGAGGAAGGGAGAGGGATAGAGAGCTAGAAACATCGATCAGCTGCCTCCTGCACACCCCCCACTGAGGACGTGCCCGCAACCAAGGTACATGCCCCTGACCGGAATCGAACCCGGGACCCCTCAGTCCGCAGGCCGACGCTCCATCCACTGAGCCAAACCGGTTTCGGCCCAAATATTAATCTTTTGATTTTTCTCCCACCCTTTAAAATTTAATGTTAAAGCTCGCGAACTACCCACAAACAAGATTTGGCTTGTTCCTGTAGTTCATTGCCCCCTGGGTTAGGCTATCACTTAGCTGTACCCTCCAGGATGATCACTGAACCCTCACTCATGCTGCATATTGTCAGTCCTTCCTTCAAAAACATGAGAGCAGGCCCTGACCGGTTTGGCTCAGTGGATAGAGCATTAGCCTGTGGACTGAGGGGTCCCAGGTTCAATTCCGGTCAAGGGCATGTACTTTGGTTGCGGGCACATCCCCAGTAGGGGGTGTGCAGGAGGCAGCTGATGGATGTTTCTCTCTCATCGATGTTTCTAACTCTCTCTCCCTCTCCCTTCCTCTCTGTAAAAAATCAGTAAAATATATTAAAAACAAAACAAAACAGGAGAGCAGGTATAACAGGGCTTTGTGAACTGCACAGCATGCTGTGTAAGAAATTATTATTAACAGGTACAGCTCTCAAAACTGAGCCTTCTGCCCTGACCGGTTTGGCTCAGTGGATAGAGCGTCGGCTTGTGGACTGAAAGGTCCTGGGTTCGATTCTAGTCGAGGGCGTGTACCTTGGTTGCGGGCACATCCCCACTGGGAGGTGTGCAGGAGGCAGCTGATCGATGTTTCTCTCTCATCGATGTTTCTAACTCTCTATCCCTCTCCCTTCCTCTCTGTAGAAAATCAATAAAATATATTTTAAAAAAAACAAAAAAAAACTGAGCCTTCGTCCCACTTGTGCTACCTTATTTCAGTCCTTCATGGTCTCACACCTGAATTCCTGCCACAGAATTTAGGAGCGAAAGGTAGACAGCAAGACAATGGAGTCCCCTGCCTTTCACCGACTGACCTTGGGCATGCTCCTGACTCTGTGCTTCCACCTCCTCCTCTGGGCAATGGGGATGATGCTGATCACTCCTTAGGTTGTGTGAGGATTAATGGAGAGCAGGTGTGTAGGGAGTGGCTGTCACCATTCCTCATCCGTTTCTTGGATCCCCAAGGTCTCCCTTGCCCACTCTATCTTCCCTGATGGCTGCCAGAATTATTGCTTCAAAAAACTGGTTTTGTTATATCACTCCCCTCTCAAAAAACAAAAACACACCAAAAAAAAAACACACCTTTCTGAGCCCAGCAATTTCATTTGAAGGGATAATTACAGGGTTTATAACGATTTAGCTCTGTGACTTTTCATAATGAAAGATTGTAAGTATCTTACTTGCTTAAAAGGAGGAACAGAGTTACAGTGCACTCATATAGTGGAATTCTACGGAACCATTTAAAAAGGTGTTGCAGCTGAAACCGGTTTGGCTCAGTGGATAGAGCGTCGGCCTGCGGACTGAAAGGTCCCAGGTTCGATTCCGGTCAAGGGCATGTACCTTGGTTGAGGGCATGTCCCCAGTAGGGGGTGTGCAGAAGGCAGCTATCAATGTTTCTCTCTCATCGATGTTTCTAACTCTCTATCCCTCTCCCTTCCTCTCTGTAAAAAATCAATAAAATATATTTTTTTAAAAAATAAAAAATAAAAATAAAAAGGTGTTGCAGGACTGGTTAAGAGCAAAGAGTGCCGCCGGATGGAACTTTCTGCAGTGATGGCAACATCTGTATCTGTGCTGTCCCGTTCAGGAGCCACTAGCCACAGGTGGCTGCCAAGCACTTGACACGTGGTTAGTTCGACTGAGGAACTGATTTTTAAAGTTTATTTAATTTTAATTAATTTAAATGTAAACAGCCACATGTGGTTGGTGGCTACCATATTGAACAGTGCAGCTGGAGACCAAGGCAGACGGCCAGGGTTCCAATCCAAGCTATACCACTTACAGGATGTGGGACCTTGGGCAACTTCCTCAACCGCTGCTCTACAGCAGCAGTTCTCAACCTGTGGGTCGCTAGCAGGGTCGCCGAAGACCATCGGAAAACACAGATATTTACATTACGATTCATAACAGTAGCAAAATTACAGTTATGAAGTAGCAACGAAAATAATTTTATGGTTGCGGGTCACCACAACATGAACAGTATTAAAGGGTCGCGGCATTAGAAAGGTTGAGAACCACTGCCTTAGACTGTTGCAAGTGAAGTGACCATCCCTCCTCCATGTGCCTCTAATGTGAATTGGTCCCCACTATGAAGCCTTTCTAGGTCACGTCTCCCTAAATAGGCCAAACCCCACATCCCCACCTCTCTCCACACTTAGTGTGCTGCCTTGGACACTGATCTTTCTAACTATTTGTCATATAAATTTTCAGACATAAAAATAAGTGTCACCTAAATTTTTTCAGGCAGCTGGAATGTTTTCCCTTGGTGAGTCCTACTCCTGACTTCACTAGTTAACGGTGTGACAGCAACACAGTACAAGGAAAGTGCTTAGCACAATGCCTAGTGTCTGCTAAATACTCAGTATGTGCTGACAACTATCACTATTGTTTTCTTGAAATGCAAGTTGAGAATCACACAAAGCTGTCCCCTTTTCCCTGTCAGTAACTCCCCCTCATCCTTCGGGTCATCTGTTCACTCATTTATTTATTTTTAAGTATATATGTATTTTTTTATTTCAGGGAGAGGAAGGAAGAGGGAGAGAGAAAAACATCCATGATGAAAATCATTGACCCACTGCCTCCTATAGGCCCCCTACAGAGGATCAAGCCACAGAGCCTGGCATGTGCCCTGACCTGGAATCCAACCCTGACTTCCCGGTTCACAGGTCCACGCTCAACCACGCAGCCACACCAGCTGGGCTGTTCACTCATTGATGTAACAAATATCGACGGAAGCTTACATTCTGGGGGACAGATTAAGGAGAATAAACAAAAGTAGTATGCAGACAAAATAATTACAAACTGTACAACTGCTGCAGAGGGACTCAGGAATACCGCCCCTCAGCCCACAGACCAGCTCAGGCTTCCGTGCCTCACATCTCAGACGGAAAGGGGGCATTTTTCTTGATGGCACTTAACAGTGTATGGTCTTTGAGTGACTCTGTGATTAAAAACCATCCTCTCCCTAACTAGACTGTAAATGTCCTGGATGTAGGGAAAGAGGTGAACACGGGACAGGGCCCAATGTATAGATTTAAGTAATTCCCCCTTAACTGGGGCAAGTGTGAGGTGTAGTCCCCAATCGTTTTTTCTTTTTTAACAGTAAAAAACCCCTTTTTCAAACAGTTTCTGCAGAAGCTTGGACCAAGGTTTCAGAGATCTATTTCAGGACAAAAGCAGGAAAACAAAGCAAAACCCTGCCATCAGGGCGTGGTCCTCAACTCGGCCCAGCTGTGGAAAAGCAGGGCCCTTTCTTCCGGCTAAAAATAACTGGGGCCCTGGGCCCTGGTGGGGAAAGGAGGGGGTACGGGAAGGAGCCCGCCAGGGCAGCCCTGCCCAAACGCTGCCCCAAGCCCACCCGGGAATAACCTACCGCTTCCTGAGGACCCCAAAACGATGCGGCGTTCACGCGGGGTGAGGATCCCCGCAAGTGCTAGTGAGCAAGGGCGGCTGCCCAGGTTTTCCTAAAGCGCCAAGTCCGGATTGGGGGTTGGGACAGCCCTGTCTGGGAACAGGGGGTCCCGGGGTGTCCTCAAGCCGCGGTGCTGTGCGACAATGGGCAAGTCACCTAACCTCTCTGCGCCCCCATCCCCTCCCCTAGAGAAAAGGGGCCTCAGCAGATGCCCTCTAAGGTCCAAAGGCAAAAGCTCCACAGATGCCTCCAGCGCAGGCAGAAGGTCGCTGGCAGCGGCCGGGTGTGCCGCCAGCAGCACCTCAGCTGCGCCAAGTTTAAGTCTGTTTCGGGCAGAGCGGGTGGTGGCGGCGGGGTGAGGAGGGCTCGAGTCCACCTTGAAGCCCCCCACCCGGGCCCTGCTCACCTCCAAAAGCGGGTGGGCTCGGACGAGGTCCCCGGCGGACTGCGGCAGCTGCACTCGCCGCCCCTCAATCAGCAGCGGCATAGTGGAGACGGCGGCCCCGGCAGTCCCAGGGAGGCGTCGGCCTCCCCCGCCGCGGGCTGCCAGCCCCCGCCGCCGCCCCCGTCCCCCACTTAAGGTGCCCCCGCCTTAAGGTGCCCCCGCGAAGCCCCGCGCCGCCGCGGGCGCCGCTGGGAAGTGGAGTCCGAGTAGCCCGCACTGACCCAGGAGGGTGAGGAAATCTAGGGCGGGGCCGCAATGCCCCTTGGGAAGCGTAATCTAATCGCCAGGAAGAGGGGTTGAGGCCAGCCTCCTCCGCAAGGGGCGCTGGGAAATGTAGTCCTGAAAGCGTGGGGACGAAGGGAGGGGAGCTGCACCCAATTTGAGAGCCTTTGCTCTCAGAGCCTAGCTCAGTTCCCAGATCCGGTAACCTGGCCTGAGTGCGGGGTCTGAGGGCTCTCTGCTTGGGTTCACAACACGGCCCTACCACATCTAATCGTGCGTGATCTTGAGCAAGTCCCAGATGGTATTCAGTGAATAATAAACGCACACGTCTTAAACTGGGAAAATAGAGCCTAAACTTTGCTAGCCCCACGTTTAGAAATCATCAATTAACTATTGGCATCCAGTAGGCACTCACAGATGTTAACGCTCAGCAAGATACCATGCAGTCCCTACTGAGGATAGGTACCCTGGTGCAAGGCTGGGGCTCTCTATTCTAAAACTTGGAAATACTGTATCCAATAGATCCAATTCCACATTACATCAACAAAAAGTAATTTTTTAAAAAGACGGTGAGATGAGAAGAGTCATCCCACGATGAGCAATAACTACTAAAATATAATCATTTTATATTACACCTCCTCTTAGTTTTTCTAAACTCCCAAGGGCTAAGAACCACCATAATCAGTGTCGGGTTGGGGCTCTTTTAAGTTGGTACCAAGGAAGTAACATGGATAAAATGGAAGTCATCTTTGTCTTGAAAATATTTTTTTCATGGAAGAGCTTCCTTCTTTAGTCTTTCTCATAAGGTAGCCAAACAGCTATTGACAGACTTTACAAGCATTTCCATTGAATCCTCACAACCCTAGAATAGGTATTAGTTTTCACTTTACAGTTCAATAAAATTAAGAGCTTTGAAGAGTGTGTCACACACTTGGTTAGAAAGAGAAGCTACTAACCAAGCAGACACACAAAGGGATGGACTCTGGTTCTCCTACAATTGAAAGTCTGTTTTGCATTCCACAGGTGGGGCTGTGGTTGAGCATAGACCTGTGGAGGTCAGGGTTCTGATCCCTAGTAGGAGTCATATGGGAGGCAATCAATGATTTTCATTTATGTTTCTCCCACTCCTTCTCTGATATACACTGACTGGCCATATTAACATACACACACACACACACACACACACACACATATATATATTAGAGGCCCAGTGCATGAATTCGTGCATGGGTGGGGTCCAGCTAGCCTGGCCAGGGGGAGGGGACATGGGCGGTTGGCCAGCCTGCCTGCTGGTCGAACTCCTGGTCCAGGGGACAATTTGCATGTTAGCCTTTTATTATATAGGATATACACTGAGTGGCCAGATTACGTATTCAGAGATCATAATAATCTGGCCACACACACTAGAGGCCCAATGCATGAAATTCATGCAAGAATAGGTCTCCGCAGCCCACCCCCCCACCCACTGGTCATTCAGGAAGGTCGTTCCCAAAGGTCATTCCACTATCAGGTCTATTTAGCATATTAGCTCGTTATATACGATATACACTGAGTGGCCAATTATGACCACCTGACATTTGTAGGCAAATTAGCTGTACACTGCATCATATGGAATATGGAAGCCAAAGGCCTGTTCGAACACCTTTGCTGTCTGCAGTTACCAAGATAAAACGTCTCCAATTCGCACAGGGACACAAGGATTAGACAGTTGAGCACTGGAAAAAAGTCATGTGGTCCAGTGAATGACATTTCCAGTTGCATCATGTAGATGGCAGAGAATTTTGCAGAAACAGCATGAAAGCATGCACCCCACATGCATGAGTACAACCCTTCAAGCTGGTGGGGGCAGTGTGATGGTTTGGGGCATGTTTTCCTGGCATGATTTGGGCCCTTTAATTCGTGTGGAACAACGTCTGAATAGCACAACATACCTAAGTATCATTGCTGATTAAGTTCATCCTATCATGTTGATGGCGTATCCCAATGGAGATGGCTTCTTCCAACAAGACAATGCGCCATGCCACAGTGCTCGTATTGTGCAGGAGAGTTTCAAGAACATGAGGGAGACTATCTTGCTTAGGTGGCCCCCACAATCACCAGATCTCAATCCAATTGAGCATTTGTGGGACGAAGTTAAAAGAGCCATCAGGGAGCTGGTTCCACAACCATCAAATCTCACAGAACTGGACAGTGCTATTCATTATCAGGCATGGTGTCAGATTCCTCGCATCACCTTTCAACATCTTGTGGAATCAATGCCAAGAAGAATCGCCGCAGTACTGAAGGCAAAAGATGGCCCAACAAAGTACTGATGGGGTGGTCATAATAATCTGGCCACTGTGTGTGTGTGTGTGTGTGTGTGTGTGTGTGTGTGTGTGTGTGTGTGTGTGTATATATACTTTTCAGTAAGAGGAACAGAAAATCCCTTGTTCTCATACACTTTCCAAAGAGATTTCACAATTATTTTTTCACCAGATATATTCCTTCAAAGCATGTAAATTTTTTGAAGAAGTGTTCATCTTCCTTGGACGAGTTCAAGCCTGTCATTCTTGGCTGGTTGTGATCAAGGGGAGTCAATGACACTTAAGATGCATCTGGAAGTGCATCGCATCACCAAAATGCACTTTATTTTTGAGCACTCCCAATCACAATGGCAATATTTTTGCCTTTTTAATCAAGTCTCATATGCAGTTTTATATTGCAAAACAATGTTTAAATACAGTAGATCAGTAAGAAAAAAATTAAAAGAGCCAAAACGGGTTTGGCTCAGTGAATAGAGCGTCGGCCTGCGGACTGGGAGGTCCCGGGTTCGATTCCGGTCAGGGGCATGTGCCTTGGTTGCAGGCACATCCTCAGTGGGAGGTGTGCAGGAGGCAGCTGATCGATGTTTCTCTCTCATCGATGTTTCTAGCTCTCTGTCCCTCTCCCTTCCTCTCTGTGAAATATCAATAAAATATATTTAAAAAAAAAAAAAAATTAAAAGAACATTTGTGTATGCCGAAACCGGTTTGGCTCAGTGGATAGAGCGTCGGCCTGCGGACTGAAGGGTCCCAGGTTCGATTCCGGTCAAGGGCACGTACCTTGGTTGCGGGCACATCCCCAGTGGGGGGTGTGCAGGAGGCAGCTGATCGATGTTTCTAGCTCTCTATCCCTCTCCTCTCTCTTTCTCTCTGTGAAAAATTAATAATAAAAAAAAGAACATTTGTGTAGGAAGCATCTTTCTTGAGGTACATCCCTTTACTGACATAAGAATAAGAGTTCCAGATTAACCATGTCATTGTTTTATTGTCACAATAGGTTTTTTCTCAAGCTCCTTTGAAATTAAACACTTACTTATAAATATATCCCTCTACATTAAAGCTACTTCCCAACCACAGAGACTCCACTTACCATTATTTCTATGGACACATTTCATTTTCTCATTTTGTCCAGTATACAAAAATCCCACCTTTTTGTCAGCAGTTAAAAAAGAGAACCTAAAGGTTCTCAAATGACGTTCCACCAAGTCACCAAAAGAAAGTCACCAATATCCAAAACTTTTTAAAGCAATAAAAATTTCTCTGTTCCAAAGCATATTTACAGACTGCAATTCAAACTCTACATCGCCATCAATATAATTATACAAGAGCATATAAAGCTCTAGGAAAGAGAAAGTATTTCATTAAAAAATATTTGTGATCAAGAAAATATTACTTGCCTTTAAATAAAAAATAGGAAAAGTGGCAGAAAAATAAATAAGTTTAAAGATGTACATTTTCATAAGTAACAAAAAAGTACACAAATAAGGAATGAAGCTAAATATGCATGAGCTTCAAAATGAATCTAGCAGTGCCCGCACAAATTTGCTATATGCAAGGTTCTTTAGACTCCTCGTTTAGTTATAAAAAATACCAAAAAAAAAAAAAAAAAAAGAAAAAAAAAACTAGACAGAGGAGGATTTCACTGAGCTGAATCCATGATACAAATAGCCAGTTGGACAGAGTATATATGTAACCTTGGCCAACTGTTGCTAGCAAAATCACCCCACAAATAACCTAAAATGTACCCCACCCTCCCCAAGAAATTTTCAAAATGAGAACTGGTCTACTGATTCTGGTAAAAATACAAAATTCCATGTTAATATTCCACTATAAACAAGTCATTCCAGTTCAAACAGTACTCAGGAGCTTCAGGGTAAACTACTCTTTGCTTACTGTTTTATAAAAAGTCCAACCCCCACTTTCAGTCCATGTGAATTACTTTTACCTGGAACTCCATTTTTCTTTTAAATCCATTTTTACACTCACATGTGGATGAATTGGCTGATTCTGTTTCCCTAAATCCCCTATCTCTTCCCTCCAGGCTTTTATTGGTCTCTGAAGCCCCTGAAGATCTCCCTCTCTCAGCATTTGGGACCAGCCCTGGCCATCTCCCCACTGTCTTCCTACCTTCTATGCACCCCACTGAACCCCAACACACAGTTACGCAGAGGTAAACAATGTACCCAAAATAAACTCTTTCTAAAGGCTATAAATAGTGTTCTAGAGGATTTTCACTGATCAGCAAAGTCCTATGAGTATGGCTCTGACCAAAACCTATGTTTAAAATGCCATCTGTTAAGACAGGCTGTTGCTGATATTAGAAATTTCACAATTATGTCAAAAAGCTGTAATACACAAAAAAAGTATACATTAAACAAATAAGCCAAGCCTTGAACACTTATCATCAACTCCATTATAAAATATTGCACATGATATTCAGTCTTTTCCTTTGTCTATATGGGAGCAAAAAGAAAAAAAACCGTGTCTGTTCAGACACTAGAGTAAGTCTAACTTGAAATAAGGTGCCAGAGGCAGGTACTCGACGCTCTAGTTTGATGTGAAGCTCAAACAGTATGAGCCCTGGTATTAAAGGGCAGGATGGGGAGGCATGTTCGTCTCAATCGCAAATCCTTGCAATCAATGGGGACTGGTCTGGCAGGTACAACACTGGTGGGGAGCCCACACTACTTGAAGGACTTCGGAAATGCGTGTCAAAGGAACTTGGTGTAATCCCAACTTCACCTTTCAAAAAGTCATCATCTTCATCTTCCACCACCTCCTATCAGAACAGAGATTATCAATAAGATCACAAGTGGTTTGAAAAGCTTCCAAGAATTCCTTTCCTCAGGAATGTGCTACTTCTGGAAAGGTAAAGAAAACATCATAATTCAAAAGCTTCCCCTGGCCCTGGCCAGTCTGGCTCAGTGGATAGAGCATCAGCATTCGATTCCAGTCAAGGGCATGCATCTCAATTGCAGGTTCCTCTCCAGCCTGGGGCCTGGTCAGGGCTCATGCAGGAGACAACCAATCAATGTGTTTCTCCCACATCGATGTTTCTGTTTTTCCCTCTCTCTTCCACTCTATCTAAAATCAATGGGAAAATATCCTCAGGCAAGGATTAACAAAGAAAGGCTTCCTCTGATGCACACTTCTCAATTGCTCACCACACGCTGTCACTATTTGTTTAAAGTCGGATTTCTTTTAACAGATTTTAAGATCAATAAGAACAAGTAACATGATATGTCATTCTTGCTCACTATTAAAACTTTTGTATCTAACACAATGTGAATGAATGAATGGAGGTCTCAAACAAAAAATATGAGGAAAAATAATAAAATGAGATTTCCAATGATTCCTTATAAGACAGGCACATAAAGTTGACCTTTAATGGGGAAATAAATCTGCCACATGAAAAAAGAAGTGACATTATTTATTATTGAATTCTAATTTTCTTCTTTGGCAATAACTGCCTCACTTCCATCTGACATGCACTGGAAGGTATGCTGCAGACCTGCATCTTTACCACTTACTCACAAAGAGCTACAAAATTAATGTTAACCTCTACATAATTATGGTGTTGCTTATAATATCAACATAGTATATTTGCCATTGTTACTTGGTGGTAATGATCAAGTGGCAAAGATCTAAATTTATTTATCTAAATTTATTAATTTTTAATTAATCTTCACTTCCCAAAGTCAATGTGTGAAGTGTCTGGTTTAAATAATTCATCAAAAACACCAAAAACTCTTTTCATAAGAACATATCTTGAGCTTGGAATTTTGCAAAGGCAGAATGTATAAAATGTCCTATTTAAAAAAAAAAATGTTTGCATTGATTTCAGAGAGAGGAAGGGAGAGGGAGAGATAGAAACATCAATGATGAGAGAGAATCATCGATTGGGCACCTCCCGCATGCATCCCACCAGGGACTGAGACCGCAACCCGGGAATGTGCCCTGACTGGGTATGTGCTTCTGGCTCATGGGTTGACACTCAACCACTGAGCAACACTGGCTGGCCAAAATGTCCTATTTTCAAGTGTAACATTGCTATTTACTACTTGATTATAATCTGTAACCACACAGGAGATTCCCAAAAAGCATGTCGAATCACAAATTTACCTTGTTAATGGGTTTCTTAAACTCCTGAAGCTCGTCTGCACTTATGTCTTCCCATATCTGATAAATCGGATCAATGAATTTCTTTGACCTGTCAACAAAGATCATATTTCACAAATCAAGTTAAATACTACAGTGAAAGTCAGAACATATTTAGCTCTTCTTTCACAAGACCTAGTACCCGAAATAAAGTGAAAATTATGGCTCAAATAATAAGTGTCAAAAAATACTCTATGTAGGAACTGTAACTAATGTGGCCTCTTCTTTGTAAGATTTTATCAACTCATACAGATGGAGTATCTTTCTTTCTCAAGTGTAATTGTTCCTCAACTTTGCACAGACTAGCAATAATTTATAATGTGTCCAAATGGAAAGAAAATTTTATTATTCTGGAACTTCCTTTTTTATATTCTTATAGCAAATTTACTAAAAGTAAGTCTGGGGAAAAGGCCTATCTGGCCCTGGCCGGTGTGACTCAGTGATTAGAGCATCGGCCTATGCACCAAATGGTAACAGGTTCAATTCCCGGTCAAGGGCACGTACCTGGGTTGCAGGTTCAATCCCCGGGCTCGGCTGGAAAAGCAACCAATTAATCTCTCTCTCTGTTGGAAAGCAACCAACTGATCTCTCTCTCTCTTCTCTCTCTGCCCTGTTCCACTCTCTCTAATAATCAATGGAAAAAATGTCCTCAGATAAGGATAAACAATAAAGCAAAAATTCTGCTTCCTTATACAAATACAAAGTTAAGATTGGCTTAGTGGTTTTCCAGAGTTATCCACCAACATAAATCTCTTGGCTTTTGTTTAGCCTGTGCAACAGTATGTGGTCTCTAGAGGAAGAACAAGTCACTGGCAGAAAATTATGAGCCATGAAAAGAGAGCATCCTCCCTATTGGGACACCTTACATTTTTAGGTTTAAAGGAAAACAAAAATAAACCAAAAACCCTTGGTATCAACCTGGGTTCCTAATGGGGCAAAGATCTGTAAACCCTAGAGTGCCTATGACACTCAGCAGTCTCTAACAGGCATTCTCTACTTTGCCAGCAAAACATGTACAAGATGACCATAGCTTTACAAATGGCTAGAAATGGCCAGCCACATATGACAAAGAAACTCTACATCCCAATCTTGGGAAAAGCAAATACAGAATGCATTTAAGTTCATGATAGGTTGACTGTGTTAAGAGTACCTACCTCTTAAGCACACAAGGATCGAAGGGGAAGAAGGTGTCAAGTGGGTTTGTGCAGGTTTGCACCGAGTCCCCTCCAGCTGTACTTCTAATAACTGGTAGCATCTGGCGATTGTTCCTCTCAATGATAGTGTAGCAGAAGACTAGCTGGTATTTACTATGGAACAAGAAAAACAACAGAGGCATTAGCATACTGGAATTACTCTGCATGAACATGCTTGTTCGTGCGTGATAACTATACTGACCACACAGTTACTACCAAACATAACAAATGCAAAAAAAAAGAACATAAAGCAGAAAATGATGCTTTTAGGGAAAACTTTCCTAGTTTGTAAAGTATATAGCTGTCTTTACTTATTTATTTTTATTGTCTATAAGAGAATTAGGGATTGGTGAAAGGGGATTCAGTATTTACTGAGAGGAGATAGTATTTGATGATGGGGAAATTTGGTTTTTGAAGAAATCAGGACAGTCGTGAAAGAGGATGACTAAGTCACAACCTCAGAAAATGGTAAAGAAAGGAATAGGCATAGTGAGTAAAATAAAAACATTTAAATATATTGAAGAACTCATGATAAAAAAAAAAAAAAAAAAACAAGACCACTATACCTCCATATGACTTGGCAACTTGAATCATTATCAGATGGCTTCTCTGACATAAGGATTTAGCTCACATCTGCTACTCTCTATCTCCTACCCTCCTACCCACAGTATTCATTCAGGTCATCTTCTCAGATTCTCAGGTCACTATTGTAATTTTAAGTGACGTACGTTTATTTCTGTTCTAGTAGCCAAGGATCACATTTGACTCTCTATTCCTGGTGGGAGGGTAAATTGGCAAAACTACTCTGGAGTACAGTGTGCAATAACTGGTCAAGTTCACAATGTGCATCTCTTACAACCCAGCAGCTACACGTCTGGGAGACAGGAAGCGTGTGCCTTTGCACCAGCACACACATACAACCATGTTGCTAAGCCGCTGTTACCGATACTGAAAAAGGAACAGCTTAATAAGAAGGAATCAATTTTTAAAAATCAATAGAACATTACACAGCAGATGTACTAATTAACAATGAATCTTAAAACGATTAAGTAAGCAAAAGCAGGAGCTACAGATGATACATAACTTCCTGGACACAGAACTTTATTTCAATCTCTTCTCTTAGCATCACACCTCACTCTTAACCTCCATTGCTAACTCCAACCCAAATCTAGAGCCTCTGACCAGTGTGCTCATCCACGAAACCCATACTCCCCACCATGAGAATATTCTAGAGGGCAGCTGCTTCATCTGCCTTGCTTCATTTGTCCTTACCCTTCCTGTTTTCCCAGGAACCTTTTACCCACTAAACACTATTCCTTGTTGGTCTCTTTACTTCTTTTGATTCTTTACCATTTTTGAGATCTCAGGAGAAAGAAAACCTCAAACTAGATATCCAGCAAAGGAAAATAAGATTGCTGAATGAGAGCAGTAAGTTGTCTAAAAGGACTGAGGGATGAATTCTTTTTCTTATAATAGCACAGATTCTTATCTGTTGAATATTTTAAGATATGATCCTGTCCTGAATATGCTGATTAAATGCCCAAGATTTTCAATTCAGTGTCTATATGAAGCAGAATAGTTCAGTAAATGCTTACAAAGGAGCCAGACTGCCTGCATTCAAATCTTAGCTCTGCCCCAGTCTAGCTCTGACTTCACAGAAGTAACTTAATCTCTTGCCAAAACCGGTTTGGCTCAGTGGATAGAGCGTCAGCCTGCGGACTGAAAGGTCCCAGGTTCGATTCCGGTCAAGGGCATGTAACTTGGTTGCGGGCACATCCCCAGTAGGAGGTGTGCAAGAGGCAGCTGATCGATGTTTCTCTCTCATCGATGTTTCTGACTATCTATCACTCTTCCTTCCTCTCTGTAAAAAATCAATAAAATATATTAAAAAAAAAAAAAGAAGTAACTTAATCTCTCTGTGCCTCCATCTTCCTATTTATAAATGGATTAATATTATATGCATAGGATAGTGTGAATTTTCAGTAAAATTATGCATTAGCTATAGCTACAAGGCCTGAGATAATACTGTCCCTCACTAAACCAGTCCCCTATTGTTGGAGATTTATCTCATGTCCAGTCTATTTTTATTACTATTATAGGAGTCACTCTAATAAATATCTTTGGTTTCTACCTCTCAGGTTACTAGTTGCCTTATGTATTTCAAAGTGTCTAGGATTCTGCTCAATTATACTCTCTGCATAAAAATTAGTAGCAATTTCCAATGCCACCAAAATATAAAACAACAGGTGCACAACAGTGTTTCCTGCAAATATTGGGTTACTGGTTTTTAAATGTATTTTTTTAACTAATCTTATTGAATTGTTTCACAGAAATTTAATGGAATTTTACAATACCAATCTTTAATAATAAAAGGGTAATATGCTAATTAGACTAGGTGTCCTTCCGGACGAAGCCGAGGCCAGAGTGAAGCCACCCGGGTCCCAAGTGCCTGCCGACAGCTGGAGGAGGGAAGCCCAAGTCTTGGAGGGAAGCTGGTGTCAGCAGCTGGGGGAAGGAAGGCCTACTTTTGCACGAATTTTCGTGCATAGGGCCTCTTGTACTGATATAAATTTACTTGTAAATAACTTCCACCAATAAAGTACAAATAACTTACCTTGTAATTGCAGCAAAAAAGTTAACTACTGAGGGCAGACAAATCTTCAGAGGATTTAGTTGACTCATCACTATACGTTCAAAATTTAGACTTTGAAGGTACCTCAAACCTTTGATTAAAAACAAAAGAGTTTTAAAAAGGTACAAAAATAACAGTCTTAAAACAGCACAGATTTTTTTCACGGGTTAAAAAAATGACTTAAACATTATTTGTGAAACTGCTTTAAATAAAGGTCCACGTAGCCTGGCCGGCATGGCTCAGTGGTTGAGCATTGACCTATGAACCAGGTCAGGGCACAAGCCTAGGTTGTGGGTTTGATCCCCATCATTGATGTCTCTCTCTCTCTCTCCCTCCCTTCCTCCCTCCCTTTGTAAAATCAATAATAAAAATATATTTTAAAATAAATAAATAAAGTAAGACAAATAAAGGTGCATGTAGATAATCATACAATGTGGAGCCCAGAAGAATGTCATTAGGCTTAAGCACATCCATTTATGACTAAGACAATTTTCCTAAAGAAAACTGTTTATTCTTCTCCTTTTTTTTTAATCCTCACCCTAGGATATTTTTTTCCATTGATTTCTAGAAATTGTGGGAAGGAGGAAGGGGGAGGAGAGAAATATCAATGTGAGACACATCTATTAGTTGCTAATTGCCTCCCATATGCGCCTCTACCAGGACTGGGGAACCTGCAACCAAGGTACGTGCCCTTGACTGGGAATCGAACCCAACCCTTCGGGCTGCAGGCTGACACTAACCACTGAGCGCACTGGCCACGGCTATTTATTCTTTTAAAGATCCAGGACTTCAAAGTAAGCACACATTCCTAGTGGACTATAAGCTTGTATGACAATTTAAAATTCACAGATATGTAAGCACAGCATATGCTGAGTTTAAAGGCCATATGATTTGATTTCAGCTAACAATCATGAAATCATTAAAAAGTTCTGGCAACACGGTGAGTCTCCAATCCCTGCAGAGTGGAAATTTCTCCTTCCTGAATTCCATATATTGTGTGTGTGTGTTTGTGTGTATAGTCAATCTGACAAGCAATCAAAAAACAAGCCCGTAAGACCTGCATGTCTTAAATTACTAGTAAAATTGACCATGTTTTTGAATGTGCATTAGTTGTTTATATTCCACATTAAAAAAAACACACACACAAAAAAAAAAACAATAAAACTATGAATGTAGAATGGAAAATTAGACAGATTTCACTGTCCTGGAATTAATAAATATACTTATCTCCTATATTAGTAAAAGATAGATACCATACCTATTTCAAGAGGCAAGCAAACCAACCTGTGCTTAAGTATATTTGTTAGAAGATTCTTTGATGTATATCTTGATAAAAATTACTAAAAATGGGATGTCATGCTCACCCCGATATACCAAGGTTAAGGGTTTGATCCCTGGTCAGGGCACATACAAGAATCAACCAATGAAAGCTTAAATAAGTAGAACAACAGATCACTGTTTCTCTCTCCAATCAATCAATCAAAAACTTTTTTAAATGGGATGTTATGGCTTAGAAGAAATACTCTTTAACCAAGAATCTCACCACTTATTCACACAAAGAAATGTAGAGATTTTACTTACCTTGTGATAAAGCCTTGTCCTATCACTAGTTCATACAATTCATTTTTAAACCCCACATCTTTTCAGAAGTATACAGGATGTAAGTAAATATATGTAATGCACACAACACAACACATACAAGTTTCCGTTTAGAGCTGTGCTTCTCAACTCAAGGCAATTGTGCCCCTAGATGACATCTGGCAGTGTCTGGAGACAGTTTTAGTTGTCGAAACAGAGGATAGGATGGGGAGGGGTGCCAGTGCCATCTAGTGGGTAGAAGGTGAGGAGGCAGCTGCTAACCATTCTACAATGCAAAGGCAACCTCCACAACACAAAATTATCCAGCCCAAACGTAAGTGCAGAGCTTAAGAAAACCCAGTTTAGAGGAAACAGCCTATTAAACCATTTGAATTATTCATGACAGTAAAACAAAAAATTTAAATTTGTTTTGTTTAACCGATATCGCTATCAGGGACAGTCTTCAACTAAAATTTAAAATAACCCAAAAACACAGACAAAAGGGGGGTGAGGGCATGAGTGGGGGGAATGGGGGAAGAAGGACACATATGTAACACCTTAATCAATAAAGAAATTTAAAAAATAAAATAAAGTAACCCAAAAAACAAGCTTCTTCTGGTAGATTTAAATAATAAAACCTTAGAAATTAGCAAAATTGAAAACCAGTAAATTTACTTAAGTCTTTAGATAAAGGTGCATAATCATTACGACCATAGCTTTACAGCCATCCTCACCTGGTTTCAATTTCCAATCCTGCCAATAAATTACTTCCCTGTGCTTTGGTGTCTTCTGTTCAGTGGGAATGACACCTGTCCTTCACTGGGCCGTCACAGGGACAAGGAGGTGCATAGGAAGCCGAGCATGGTGCTGGCTCAGTGCAAATGCTTGGCCTCACCTCTGAAGAAGAGCATCTTCACATCTTACATTACTCTAGATGCCACCCTCTAAAGCAGAGGTTCTCAACCTCAAACCCATCAACTATTAAGAGGACGCTTAAGGAGGTGTTAGGGGCTTATACGGTGCTTGAAATAATTTATAAAAGTTTGTGTGCATGTGCAGTTTTCTGACTCCAGAGTTTTCAACAAATTTTTAAAAAAGTAACAAATCTGCATTCTAAAGGGTGACTAGTACACAGGAAAATCCAGTTCACATCCATCAATCCCACATCACTGACCTTCCTTCAGGTTTCCACTTAAAAGCTGCTTGTGTCTAAAAACGAAAGTGTAGAACACAGCTTGGCAGGCTGAGTAAAATGGTCCATGTAGAGCAACATCACAAAATGCCTTTTTTCCTGAATCCTGGTTATTAAGGTATATGTGCAGCCAATTAACCAAAAGATCTAGACATGATTTCACAGTACTAGAGAGAAGAAAAATTCAAGTCAAATCCACTGGCTTCATAAAAAACTACAGTGACAGAAAACACAATGCCTTTCAATGCAAACTAAGAAAAGAAGGAAATGCAGGGTAGGGGTGGGGGGGACAATACCCAGGCCCTAAGAACCCTGGAAGTCCCAAGGGATGGGATGGAGACCAGTTTCTCATTATCAACACAGAAAAGCTTCTCCAATGCTCCTTCCACTCCCCACCCCCACCCCCCAACCCTCTTAAGAGAGATTTAGCCAAAGAACAGAGGGTGTTTACCAACAGCTTATAAGGGAAAGAAAAAGTCTGGATGATTTCACCATTCCCTATGGGGTTCTAATGAAGCCCTGTGTCAACAATTTAGGACAGAATGGCCAAATAGCTGTAGTTGTTAAGGAAGAGTCTCTAATAGCATCCTTGCCCAAAGATATCTTCCTGGATCACTGGAAGAAATAGGCTTAGAGCTGGCCTCCTACGTAGATTTTTCTGTTACCTTTGCAAGGATTTTTTCTTCAGCTTTAACAGACATAATTGATTCAGAATGCAAATGAAAAAATGACAAACCTATAAAAAGAATCAAAATAGTATACAACACTGTACACTACCCATGGAGACAAATGGATCTTCATGTTCAAGTTCAGCCATACTAAACAAAGAGCTTTACATATGAGGTTTTACATATAAAACAGGAAATGTTTTATTTGGAAATTGCCTCTTGAAAATATAAACATTTTGCAGGAGTGGGGGAACAGATTTTTTTCACTTTGAAGAGAGACCAAAAACATAAGGCAGATATTTCTCTGACTTAAGAGAATGCTATAATCTTCTAAAGCATGATATAAAAAAAAACAACTTGGAAAAATTAGGTTACTTACATAAGAGGAATAAATTTAGCTCTTGCCAAAAGGCTTCCAATATAATTTGCAGCAGCTTGCCTGATGATGGCAGGATTATTTGGATCCTGCAATTTTTTCCAGAGATGTTCCAAAAATGCTTCTGCAAATCCCTATAACAAAAGAAGGTGGTGGTCTGATCTTTTTGAATGCTTCAGATATTCTAGCTATCAGAATCCTAAGATTTTAACTCATCAATGTGGGAAAGTTCTGGCACCTCAGTTATATCGCTAAATAACTGTTATCATGAATACTGTTGTCATGGTTCTTATTTTTAAAACACCTTGAGATAATATTAAAAACTCCCGCCAAAACCGGTTTGGCTCAGTGGATAGAGCGTCGGCCTGCGGACTCAAGGGTCCCAGGTTCGATTCCGGTCAAGGGCATGTACCTTGGTTGCGGGCACATCCCCAGTGGGGGGCGTGCAAGAGGCAGCTGATCGATGTTTCTCTCTCATCGATGTTTCTAACTCTCTATCCCTCTCCCTTCCTCTCTTCCTCTCTGTAAAAAATCAATAAAATATATTTAAAAAAAAAAAAAAAAACCAAAAAAAAACTCCCAAGCATTAAATAATCCAATGGATCCCAAAACAAGCTAAGCATCAAAATCAACCTAACAGATTCAGTAGGTATGTGACAGGGCTTTGCAATCACCTATTTTAAAAGCTCTACAAAGTGATCCTGACTTTTGGCAAGAACTGGAAACCAGCAATAATCCACACGCACATGGAAACCCCTTCTGCAGGACCTTTCAGAGTTCAAAGTAACGTTCCTGTGTTTTATTGCATGTATTGAACTTGATAATAATATTGTGCAGTCACTTGACTAATTATGCTAATCACAGAAAAAGATAGACTAAGCTTTTGTTTAACAAAGGATGCAACCTCCAATTTCTTCCAAATAGCTCTTTTCAAAAACTATTAACCTCTACTTTGATGCAGACTGACTTTAACCTTAACCATGACAATACCCTGATTGTTCTAGAAAGCTTCAAAATAATTGCAAATGAGTAGAATCTTCCAATCATTTTTTTTCCAAAATAGAAAACCTAACCCTAAAGTTATAAAATATAGATTAAAGAGTTAGTTTGGGCTACACAGGATCAACTAAGAGAGACTAAAAAAAAAATAAAGTTAAATATCCCATCTGAGATTTTAATCAAGGCTTGAATTGAAGGGAAGCATACCACCTAGTGGACCAAATGCGGGATGATGTTTTCAGAGCACTTGGCTGAGCTGGAAGGCAGCAATAACAATGCCCTCTGCTCTGCTCTTTTCCACACATTTAAGGGCATGTACTTTATTTTTTTTAATGTATTTTTATTGATTTTTTTTACAGAGAGGAAGGGAGAGGGATAGAGAGTTAGAAACATCAATGAGCCAAAACCGGTTTGGCTCAGTGGAAGAGCGTCAGCCTGCGGACTGAAAGGTCCCAGGTTCGATTCCGGTCAAGGGCATGTAACTTGGTTGCGGGCACATCCCCAGTAGGAGGTGTGCAAGAGGCAGCTGATCGATGTTTCTCTCTCATCGATGTTTCTGACTATCTATCACTCTTCCTTCCTCTCTGTAAAAAATCAATAAAGTATATATAAAAAAAAAAAAAAGATTAATCCTGCTGCCTTGAGAATGGCATTCAGTGTGGTCAAAGAGGTGCAGCCATCCTGATCCCCACAGATGTCCACCCTGATCACCCTCAGCTGGCTAAGCCCATATAGGCTGACTTGGCTCAGTCCCTCCAAGGCTGTTCCGACCCCCAGCTCTGGCCCAGCTGACTCAAGTCTAAATGTCAGCATCCTTCGTGACTGAACCTGTCCAAATTGTAGAAAATAAGAACAATAAAAATATTCTTGAACCTAGTCATCTATTAGTAAACCATGGAAGTGAACTCTCAGAAAGTACTCCAAAGGGGAGGGGGGACAAAAAAAAAAAAAAAAAAAAAAAAAAAAAAAAAAAAAAAAAAAAAAAGAAACATCAATGAAAGAGAAACATCGATCAGCTGCCTCCTGCACACTCCCTACTGGGTATGTGCCCACAACCAAGGAACAAGCCCTTGACCAGAACTGAACCCAGGACCCTTGAATCCGAAGGCCAACACTCTATCCACTGAGCCAAACCAGCCAGGGCGGGCATGTACTTTATTAACGGTACTAGTAAAATGAACTCACAAAAAAGAAATACCTCATGATCTCCCTTCCCTACTCCCTCTACCCCCGTTTTTAAGGGAAAACGGGGGCAAGAATAAAATAAGCCATGATAATATTAATGACATACTCACCAATTTAAAGCTACAGAGATAAAACATGAAAAACTGAACGTGGCAGGAGGCATGGGTGGGCAACAGTAGTTTATCAAAAATAATTATGAGCTCTCGATATAAATCCTTTGTTTTGTTGATATCAATCTTACCTACAGAGAAAATATGGCATTTCAGTTTTAAAAATACATTATTTTCAAGTTTTATAATACATTATTTTATTAAGAAAAAAATACCATTAAGAAATACATCATCCATTAAGCTATGATTAAAATAAAATGCCATTTTTATTTTGCACAAATTTTCCTTCTCAAGTGTAATAACCCAGCTCTGGCAGGAAGCAGGCCCTCACCTCACACATACTGCTCTGATGCCACAATGTGAACCCTTCTAAAAGGCAATTTTACAATTCATGGGGCAGAAGTCCTTTATTCCAGTAATTCTACTGCTAGGAACATATTAAAGCAAATGACTATGATAATGTACAAAATGTTCATTACACTTATTCGTAATGAAATAAAAAAAGTGGGGGTAAAAGAGATCAGTTAAATCTCTATGATCAATAACAACTATTTTAAAAGAACAGTGAATGGTATGAGAAAATGTTCACAATAGGTGAAAAGGGCAGATTATGAAATACTGCATGTAGTGTGACCTCCCCGCAAGCCACCGGGAAAATCTATACTAATAATAGAGGAATATGCAAATTGTCCGGGATGCCATCACAGTAATAGTAATGACCAAACAGCAGGTTGCTTGGGGTGACAAGGCTGGCAGAGGGGTTAGTGAGGGACGACCAAACAACTGAACAGCAGGCTGCGTGGGGCAACCAGGCCGGCAGGGGGGCAGTTGGGGACGACCAGGCCCGTGGTCGGCAAACTGCGGCTCGAGAGCCACATGCGGCTCTTTGGCCCCTTGAGTGTGGCTCTTCCACAGAATACCATAGCCTGGGCGAGTCTATTTTGAAGAAGTGGCGTTAGAAGAAGTTTAAGTTTAAAAAATTTGGCTCTCAAAAGAAATTTCAATCGTTGTACTGTTGATATTTGGCTCTGTTGACTAATGAGTTTGCCGACCACTGGACCAGGCCAGCAGGGGAGGGCAGTTGGGAAGACCAGGCCTGCAGGGGAGGGCAGTTGCGGGCAACCAGGCTGGCAGGGGAGGGCAGTTGGGGGCGATTGGGCCGGCAGGGGAGCAGTAAGGCATCAATCAGGCTGGCAGGGGAGTGGTTAGGGGGCGATCAGGCTGGCAGGCAGAAGTGGTTAGGGGCAATCAGGCAGGCATGTGAGTGGTTAGGAGCCAGCAGTCCCGGATTTTGAGAGTGATATCCTACTTCGGGCCTAAACCGGCAGCTGAACATCCCCCAAGGGGTCCCAGATTGGAGAGGGTGCAGGCCGGGCTGAGGGACACCCACCATCCCCATGCATGAATTTTGTGCACTGGGCCTCTAATATATATCTATATATACACACACACACACACACAAAGAAAAAAGCATTTATCAAAATGCTAGTAAGTTTTTTTTTTTTGGTTGTTTTTTTTTTTGCTAGTAAGTTTTTTGAATACTAGGAATGTGGCCATTTAAAATGCCTTTTAAAAATCCTTTCCTATAGTCTCCAAATTTTCTCTAGTGTACATGTATTATTTTTATAACAGTAAAAAAGTTAAAATAGTAACTTAGTCAACTCAGATTCAAGTTTTATTCTGAGTGGCTGAGTTTCACTCTTAAATCTAAATAATGAGAATGAAAAATAATTCTGTTTTCAAGGCAAAGCCTCTAGACTAAAAGTTCCATGAAGACAAAAAGCATATGATTTGTCCACTTCAGTACCAAGACCCTCTAACTCAGTATATAACACCAAGCACCATGTATCTATGTCTACTATACCATTTTTAAATGTCTTGAACAATTTGAGAGTAATCTGGTATCCACATAAAAATGACCAATATATAATCTTAAGTGCCAATAATCTTTATTTTTTACTGTGCCTCAGGCATGAAACAGCTCTGGCCACCAAGACAGGCATCAAGCTAGGATGAACTAAGGACTGTATGTCTGCTTTGCCCCTGATTGATATAAGAGCAACACCACCAATCAGGTGTCTCCTTGCGCATTGCTAGGGGGTGCCATATATAATCTTTTAACACAATAGTAAGTGAAAAGATCAAGGGCTTTGAAGACATATAACTGAGCCTGAATCCCAGTGACACCATTTCCAAGCTATGTTATATTGGCAAGTAACTTAATCTCGCTAAACCTTCTTTTCTTCATACTTAAAATAGTGATTTTTATAGGATTTCTATCAGCACAGAGCCAGTTGCATAGAAGGTGTTCAATATACAGTAGCTATTGTGACTATCATAGGCTGTTACCATCTACATAGCAGACATCCTTAATGTAGGACAAAAGTAAAGACAGCAGGACGTCCAGGCGTTCGGCGACCGGATGTGCCATCTGATTGAGCCTTACAGGGTCAGCCTTTGTTTCATTTTCAGGTACTTCGTCTTCATCCTTTAAAGATAATGTAAAAGTTGACATTTAAAAATTCAGGAAAAGTAGTTTAGTGAGAAAACTGTTAGAGGTGATTATTTCCTTTAAAAGATAAAACAAAGAAAATACATATATACCATTCCAGGCAGGGGCTCTCAACCAGAGGTATAAATCAGAACCAATCGTGAAATTCAAAATAAAAGCACAGGTTCAGAGCTCAGCCTCTAATTTTCATCTAGAAGACCCTTGTAGGGGGTGACCATGCAAACATCATAGATGCTCCCACCTCCTGGCACCCACTAGGTCCTTCCCCTCTGCCCTTTTCTGCTTCCTCACACCCTTGTCCAAGGACACCCGAATCCCCATCTCAGGCTCTCCTCCCAGTGAACCCAACTTAAGGCATTTTCCCAGGTAGAGAAAAACTAAATTAAGGTATACAACTTATAAAATATAAAAATTAAATTGGGCCCTGGCCGGTTTGGCTCAGTGGATAGAGCGTCGGCTTGAGGAATGAAGGGTCCCGGGTTCGATTCCGGTCAGGGGCATGTGCCTGGGTTGCGGGCACATCCCCAGTGGGAGGCGTGCAGGAGGCAGCTGATCGGTGTCTCTCTCTCATTGATGTTTCTGACTTTCTGTCCCTCTCCCTTCCTCTCTGTAAAAGATCAGTAAAATATATTAAAAAAAAAAATTAAATTGGTATGCTCTTCTATTTTTCACTCCCTCATCAATAATAATGTGGTCACAAAAACAAACATAAACAGAATGAAAGAGAAGCATGCTTTCCCAAACCCAAATTAAAACCTTGGAAATAAACCAACATGTTTTGGTAAGCAACATGGAACCAAACTACTTCATTTCAGAAATCACTTCCAAAAAATAAAAATATCACTTTCAAGTTTGAACTACTATTTTAATAAACTAAAGCCTTGAAGGAGATGGTATGCCATTAGCTGTCTCTTCCCTCCCTCTGGACTTATATAGCCAGGTCTGACTGCTTTTACTAATAAATGCTGACCATATTAAATAGTCCTTCTGTGGCATCTGTTCCACTACCAGTTTGAGCTGCTATTTCCTCAGCATCTTCAATATCCTGCCGAGATGCATTCACCTACATTATAACAAAGAAAAAAAGAAAACATTTAAAATACATTATTCGGGAACTGAAAATTCATTTGATATATATACCTTAAAGGTGTCCAGATTAGCACTGTAACTCATTACATAATTAAGGTGCAAACCTAAAATTGGTTTGGGTCATGAAGGAAATTACAAGATCATAAATCAAGCTCCTTTTAGCATATACTTATATAACAGTTCATGCTGATTTTATATAAGTATATGCTAAAAGTCTAAATTTGGATAGCTTTACAAACTCAATATCTATTCCAACTCGTACTATACACAAGATACTCACATACATGTTGTATATATATGAGAAGCATATCATCAGCTTACTGAGCAGAAAAACGATGAAATGCAAGTTAAATTTGAACTATGAATATTCATTTTGTTATGTAACCCTTCAAATATCTTTTTAAAATATCATTCAAATCATGCCTTTATTACTATCTAAATATGACCATCTTCCTAATGCACTCTAAAAATGTTCCATAAGTACAGACCAGATAAGACTTTAAAAAGATTATGGATGCAGTTGGGCAGAGGTTAACTCTAAGTGAGCACTGGGGAAGCCTGCCTAACATCCAGCACTTGCTAGACTTGCCTCATTACAGCCTTCTTTTCCCCTGCAGGATCAATGTTCTCCAACTCATCTCTTCACTCCACAAACCTCAAGTCTCCCCAACACTAACACTTGCCTCTCTCCCCTGCCTCATCCTGTCTTTACACCACAAACCCCACCGAGATCTCTTAACAACTTCACTTCCTAACCATCCAGATTCTCTAAAATGCAGAGAATCCACTTGGACAAAGCAACAGATTATCCCTCACTCACCAAATCCAAGGACTTTAGCCTTCCTTATTCTCCTTTAAAATGTCAGCTATATTTCATGCTGTTGACCAAACCCTTCCTTCTTCCAAATCCTCCCCACATATCCACACTCTTGGTTTTCCTCCCACTTCCAATCATACTTCCTCTCTCCTATCCTAAATTGCATCATTCTACAGGTTTGTACTCAATCCCCTACCTGCAGCTACAGCTGCTTGGTGAGTATTCACCTGCCAGCTTCCCACCTGCATACCTCAATCCATCCAAAATGGAACTCATCATCTTCAAACTTCCTTATGACTTTTCTTACTATTATTAATGTCAACACCAAGATTCTATTCCACAGTGAGCTACCTTTGAAGGATTCTTTTCTTTAATCCCTATTTCTCCACTTCCTACTCAGTCTAGAGGACCAGGTCACCTTTCTTCCACAATGTCAAGAGAATCCACTTTTGAGAAACCAAGATGGCGGCATAGGTAAACACCTAAACTGCTGCCTCGCACAACAATTTCAAAACTACAACTAAAAGACAAAACGTCTATCACCCAGAACCACAGGAAAGCTGGCTGAGTGGAAGTTCTACAACTAGAAGGAAAGAGAAGAAGAGCATTGAGACATGCACAAGCGCTGAAAAGCTGAGGTATGGAGGCACACGAATCGGGCTGGCAGCAGGTGTCTGGGTGTGCTGCTTCTTTCAACCCAAAGGGAGACAAGCTCCCGATTACTCTGAACTCCAGTTTTTGGGGAGACGCTGGGGACCCAAACTCCTACGGGAAGAAGCTGGACTGTCTGCCATCGGGTCGGAAAGTGAGGGTGACTTTCTTGCAGAAGTGCGCCCAGCAATCATTGTTTACTCCGCTGGGGCGCGGGGACTTGGAAAGGCAAAAACGCAGAGCCGGCTGACTGGCAGCCATCGCTGTTTGCCACGCCCTAGCCTAGTGACTCCCTGAGACCCCACCCCGCACAATCTACAAACGCACCCAAGCTACATGCAGTGGCTTTTGCATATAAATGGCCTGCCCTATCACAGCTTAACCTAATAAACTGCAGCTCTGGTCAGACAGCTCCAAAACCTCCAAACCCCAAGCAAAGAGGAGAAAACTGTAGTTCTCGCTGTAGCTCCTGCTGGGTGGCCTCAGACAGTAGCTGACCTGCACTCCATTGGAGATCCAGAAGATAGTGTATCTAGTGGTCAGTGTGAGACGACACCAGATTTCAACTACTCACATCCATAAGTGACACATTCAAGAGGCAGACTCAGTGAGCACCAAAGCCCCACTGAAGCAAGTCCTGCCCCCTAAGCGTGTCTCCAGCGCAGCAGTTCTTCCATTATAGACACAGCGGGTCCTCACAGCCAATTGGCCTGGAGGTAATTTCCTCCCAGTGACACCAACAACAATCAAGACTTAACTACAACAAGGCTGTACACACAGTCCAAAAAGGGGTGCACCAAGAGTGTACACCTCAGGTAACTGGGAGGCTGACCCACTGGCCCATATATGACACCCAGCACACAAAGCCACCCTACCAACTCAGGGAAGCAGCAAAAATGCGGAGACAAAGAAACAGATCACAAACGAAAGAAATGGAGGAAAACAAACAACTGGATATAGAGTTCAAAACCACGGTTATAAGGTTTTTCAAGAATTTCCTAGAAAAGGCTGATAAATTCAATGAGACCCTTGAGGATATGAAAAAGGATCAACTAGAAATTAAACATACACTGACTGAAATAAAAAATATTATACAGAGACCCAACAGCAGACTAGAGGAATGCAAGAATCAAGTCAAAGATTTGAAATACAAAGAAGTAAAAAACACTCAACCGGAAAAGCAAAAAGAAAAAAGAATCTAAAAATATGAAGATAGTGTAAGAAGCCTCTGGGACAACTTCAAGCATACCAACATCAGAATTATGGGGGTGCCAGAAGAAGAGAGAGAGCAAGACACTGAAACCCTATTTGAAGAAATAATGACAGAAAACTTCCCCCACCTGGTGAAAGAAATAGACTTACAAGTCCAGGAAGCGCACAGAACCCCAAACAAAAGGAATCCAAAGAGGACCACACCAAGACACATCATAATTAAAATGCCAAGGGCAAAAGATAAAGAGAGAATATTAAAAGCAGCAAGAGAAAAACAGTTAATTACCTACAAGGGAGCACCCATTCGATTGTCAGCTGATTTCTCAACAGAAGCTATGCAGGCCAGACGGGAGTGGCAAGAAATATTCAAAGTGATGAATAGCAAGAACCTACAACCAAGATTACTCTACCCAGCAAAGCTATCATTCAGAATTGAATGTCAGATAAAGAGCTTCACAGACAAGAAAAAGCTTAAGAAGTTCATCACCACCAAACCAGTATTATATGAAATGCTGAAAGGTATTCTTTAAGAAGAGGAAGAAGAAGAAAAAAGTAAAGATAAAAATTATGAACAAATACATATCAACAAGTGAATCTAAAAATCAAGTGAATTAAAAATCTGAGGAACAGAATAAACTGGTGAATATAATAGAATCAGGGGCATAGAATGGGAGTGGATTGATAATTCTCAGGGGGAAAGTGGTGTGGGGGGTACGGGAAGAGACCGGACAAAAATCTTACACCTATGGATGAGGACAGTGGGAGGGAGGTAAGGGCAGAGGGTGGGGTGGTAACCAGGTGGAGGAGAGCTATGGGGGGAAAAAGGAGAAACAATTGTAATAATCTGAACAATAAATATTAAATTAAAAAAAAAAAAAGAGAATCCACTTTCTTTCATTCCTATTGCACCTTATTGCAGGCCTCTTTAAATGCTTTCCTGACTCATGATTAAATCAGATTTCCCAGGTCATAGCAATGTGTGTGTTTCATTCATAACATTTACCTCAACTACATTTTTATATTGGTGTAACTGTCTAATTAATGCCATGTGCCCCAACCATGAGAGATGGGACTGTCTATAACCCCCAGCACTTCGATGAATTTCAAGAAATGTACAAATAAATGAATCAAAAGTGGAACTATGGATTCTTTTCCATTGGTGCTACTACTGTTTACATATTATGATTATAACAAATATATTTAATAAAGAAAAATCAAGGAGAAAACATATTATTAAATACTTACATCCAATTTGAGTAGCTTTTCAATGACAAGCTCCAGAATTTCATGCCTCAAGGTTGGAAAATATACACTAATTCTTAGTAAGTTATGAACGTAACATTCCTAAAATATGAAAAAATAAACATTTCAACAGAGAATGTTTCAGTTATGTAAGAAAAGCATCTTTACACAATCTTTATTTCCAATTACTGAAATAGAAAAAATAGATCATCTAGTAACATAGAAACTATACTGTTTATATATTCAGTGTCTGCCTGTATATAGCGGTAGCCTGTTGCCATGTCAATATGTAGTTCGGTATAATTAATCAAATTACCACCAATAAAATTAATTTGTAATTTACATACTTCTACAGTATTATTAAAATAGGTTTTTTGATATATATATATAGTTCATAATACAATTCACCCACTTAAAGTGTACAGTTCAAAGGTTTTTAGTATATTCAGAATTGCGCAACCATCACCATAATCAATTGTAGACCATTTTCATCACCCTAAAAAGAAACCCTGTTATCTTTTAGTCAAGTACCTCTCCCCAGCCCTTGGTAACCACTAGTCTACTTTCTGTCTCTATGAATTTACCTATTCTAGACATTCTTGTATTCCTAGAATACATTTCACTTGGTCATGGTGCACAATTCTTTTTATCTTTTGCTAGATTCAGGTTCTAATTACTTTGTTGAGAACTTCTGCACCTATGTTCATAAGAGATACAGAATTTATAATATTCCTCTTAAAGCAGACTATCACAAACATTAGCAAAATTTACCAACTCCTTATTTAATGCTTGTAATAACTTACTTAGGAAAAAGTAATGTATGCTTAGAAAGGAACCTCTATTAGTTATTGTAAACAACACAGATGACCTAAAACTTGGAAAGGAAGAGGTTAAACTTAAAACAGAATTCACCTAATAGAAGGCTCTGTCTTCATGTTCAAATAAGGTGTATTTCCATTGATAATATATGACCTATTACCTTCTAGTAATTTTTATCTGTAAAATCATTAAGCCTATTCAGATATTTTTGAAATGGGCCCCTGAGATGCACATAGGAATCAAAGTGGCACTGGGGATACTCAGTCACTTGCTAAGAAAGAAATTTGAGTCAAATTCTTAGATCTAACAGCATCTAAAACCAAATCACATAAAACAATTTTTCCATTATTTCCCCCATGAAAATATTTCTTACCAATGTTCTCTCTGATTTTTGAACAAATGGAAATTTTTCTACCAGTATTGGCATTAGAAACCATGGTGTCCTATTAAAAAAAAACAACCAATCCATGTTAGTGCTGTCTTGGAAGGGAGCATTTCCATTGTAAACACAAATGTGGATACATGAGGCAAACAGTAACGCCTACCTCAAGCAATTAGAACATAAAATTAATGCATGCCTTCACAGAAAATCTGTAAATATGGGAAAATAAGCTTCTATAACCTTTGATATCAACAGCATATTAAAGGGGAATTCATTTTTTTTACAAAAGCAAATTATCAACTTAGACTTTTTAAAAGTTAGCAAATAAACTTAGGGGGAACTTGAAGTCCACCCCTCCAAAAGAAACCCACACAACTTAAAAGCTTTCTTAGAACTGCAATTTTTATTCAAATGGCATGACACAAAAACAGAGAGGTCGCTCACTGAAAATTTTTGGATATCTTACCTGTTGAAAATAAAAGCAAAATTCCAACCATTATACATAACTTGGAGGAGGAATTTGCATGCAAGTTTTTAAAAATAAAGACAGTGAATAAAGAACTAAAATGCCATTTTTTTTTTTGTTAGAATGTGATGTTATAGCAACAGGATACAAAAAACATGCAGCACACAACTTGAATTTTGCTTCTATAAACAAGTTTTAGTTTCCTACTAATTGATTGCAATTTTCTTGATTCAAAATAAGTAACCAAAGTATACTCACGATGGGACATATCTTGCTATTATTTGCAAGGCTCTGTGACAAGTGTCAAAATTTGCAGGAAGATCTACAAGACAAAAAATGAGAGCATGATCATCAAAGTAAAATTGAAAACTGAAAAATTATGTACTGGAAACTAAAAGCACCTGTAACCAAAACTGAATCATTTATCAGCAAAATAATAATTTCAATATTTTTCTCCATAGCCAACTATCAATGAAGAATAAGTGGACTAATTATGTAACTAATGCATTAAGGGCAATTAATTGCATGTTAGTGCTCAATATAAAGCAAAGGTTCCATTAAGATTGCTATTAAACTTTATCATTCAACATGCATTCTCTAAGACACAGCATTTATTTTTTGCTTTAATACACTTTATACTTACTATCATCTTCGTCATCAGAATCGGAAACATCTACGTCACCTTCCTTAATGACCACTCGGGCTTTTGAAGGAAAAACAAAATATGTTATTCTCCTGTCATTGATCTATACGAAAAAGTGATTTTTTTCCATGATCTAAACTAGCATAATGATTAAATTTATAATCTGGAGAAAAAAAAGTCAAGTAACTTTATAGTTTTTAAACAACTAAAAATTCCTAAGTTCTAAGACTTCGCCAGAAGTTCACTAAAGTAAATTACAACTCATAAAAATCACAGCGACAAACAAACCTAAACATTTCTGCAGTATAGGGAACAGAGATGTACCAGAACTGCTGCCAACATGTGTTCTGGAATCGTCAATGGTGGCACGATCTCCAAAGTGTTATTTGGAAGGTAGTATTTTAATAGAGATATTTAAAAAGTGAAAAACCAAAGCAAGCAAAGAAGAACCACTTACGAGGTACAAAATGAGAAGCAATCATGCTGAGACATGGTCTAAGGAACACAGTCTGTGCTGATACAAGATTACCAAGAAAAGCCAAATACTCCTCCACCACTGTCTGACTTCTATTCAACCACTGCAATCTCTAGAGACAGGAGGAAGAGAAAGACAAAAGAAACATTTCACTGATGCAATAAATAATATTTCAAAGTACTGAATTACATACTAGTCAGTGAAATAAATGGTGAACTTACCAAGAGAATATTGATAAGCTGCTCAAAGTCTTTGGTCAAGTACATGATAGAAGAGCGGAATTCTAACAGCCAGTTAATGATCTGGTCATCCTTAAGTTAAACAAAAAAAATACTTTCAAAATCATAAATCCTCTAAAATATCAGAGAAGATGATATCTACCTTACACCAATCACCTATCAATAATAATTACATTAGAAAAAGTCACAAACTTGAATTTAAGCCAAAATCGAGATGAAAATTTCTTAGTTTGTATCAAACTGGAAAAAGATGTTACAATCAATTTTCTAATTTTAGAAAAAAATTTTGTAGTAACTTTTACATAGGGAGGGAGGAAATTAAATGTAATACTTTCTTCTCATCACTTTTGTTTGCCCTAAAAAGGTTGAAAACCCCTCAAACTTTGCTACCTGGGACTTGCAGATTTAAATATTCAAATATTGTAAGACCACAAGGACCTCTATCTCCTCTATATTCATGCTGACATGAAAGCATATTGGTAATATTGAGTCTAAGCTGATTAACTAGAGTCATCAATAAATATAAAATTTTCTCAACCAAATCTGACATTGGATTTAAATGTATCAAGGTATGTTACATGTTGCCCTGACCAGTTTGGCTCGGTGGATAGAGCGTCAGCCTATGGACTCAAGGGTCCCGGGTTCGATTCCGGTCAAGGGCATGTGCCTTGGTTGCGAGCACATACCCAGTGGGGGGTGTGCAGGAGGCAGCTGATCAATGTTTCTCTCTCATCGATGTTTCTAACTCTCTCTCCCTCTCCCTTCCTCTCTGTGAAAAATTAATAAAATATATTTTAAAAAAAAGATATGTTATATGTTAATGATGATTCCACTACTCCATGAAATATTTTTCAGGCAATAAAATTATTGTTCACAACTCTTAATGACATGGAAAAAAACTGCTAAATGAAAAGAGAGATCTTTGACAAGTCTGAAAATTAAATTAAACTTTAACACATGGGTATATTTTAAAAAAAGAAAAGAAAAATAAGCCATGAATAAAATATAGTATCAAGTTACATAAAGTATAGTTTATATTCATGCATATATACAACATACACTAGAAAAAACTAATAGCCCCCATTTTTTAAAGAAAAACGGTTAATGCAGATTAAGACTCAGTAGGGAAAGAGCTCTAATAAACAAAAGCAGTACAGTGTTGTACCTAGAGTGATACACTATTAAAAGACAGGGTTGTGCCGAAACCGGTTTGGCTCAGTGTATAGAGCGTCAGCCTGCGGACTGAAGGGTCCCGGGTTCGATTCTGGTCAAGGGCATGTACCTTAGTTGCAGGCACATCCCCAGTGGGAGGTGTGCAGGAGGCAGCTGATCGATGTTTCTCTCTCATCGATGTTTCTAGCTCTCTATCCCTCTCCCTTCCTCTCTGTAAAATATCAATAAAATATATTAAAAAAAAAAAAAAAAAGACAGGGTTGTGCCCTAACCAGTTTGGCTCAGTGGATAGAGCACTGGCCTGCGGACTGAAGGGTCCCGGGTTCGATTCCAATCAAGGGCATGTACCTTGGTTGCGGGCACATCCCCAGTAGGGGGTGTGCAGGAGGCAGCTGATTGATGTTTCTCTCTCATCGATGTGTATAACTCTCTATCCCTCTCCCTTCCTCTCTGTAAAAATCAATAAAATAAAAAAAAAGACAGGATTGTACCAACAGTTATAGACTATTTTATAGAGAGTATCATTTAGTGAGAACACACCAGGTGCCAGGCATGGTGCTCAATCCCACACATATATATTTTTTCCTAATACTACCAATACTGCAAAAGGATTTACAGTTCAGGAAAAGAGAGATTACTAAGCAACTTGCCCAACCAAGAAGCCAATAAAGACCCAGGTTTAAAGCTGTCTGTCTGGGTCAAAGCTTAAGCTCCACCTACTCTCTCACAATGCCTTGCACCACCTTTTCCTCACCTTTATTCAACCTCTACTGCTTTCTATGTGCTATGTGACAAACTTCAATTAGACTATTTTCTGATGAAACCCCAAAGTAAGCTGCCAGTAAAATAAAGTAAATCACAACTCATTTGCTATATGGTAATTTTATAATGTCCACAACCATGTAGGGTAATATTAATGGTGGCTCACCACCACCTGAGCAAAGACCAGCTGAGTTACTTGCAAATAAAATGAGTTAGCTCTATCCTATCTCTTTCCCATAAAAAAACAAAACAAACAAACAAAAAAACAAAAAACCACGTACAACAAAATTATAAGGATAACACTTAAACTACTCCATTTTTAAAAATAAACCAGTCAGACTTTCGTGCTTTAGTACTGAGATATTATCAGAAGCAAATTACTTGCAACACCCCTCTGAACTAACTTAGACCCAACTGATGTGATTATCCGTATGTCAAGATACCAAGGATGACGCCAAAACCGGTTTGGCTCAGTGGATAGAGCGTCAGCCTGCGGACTGAAGGTTCCCGGGTTCGATTCCGGTCAAGGGAATGTGCCTTGGTTGCGGGCACATCCTCAGTGGGAGGTGTGCAGGAGGCAGCTGATCAATGTTTCTCTCTCATCGATGTTTCTAGCTCTCTATCCCTCTCCCTTCCTCTCTGTGAAATATCAATAAAATATATTTTAAAAAAAAAGAAAAAAAGATACCAAGGATGAGAAATGCTGACATAAAATACAGTGGAATACAGCCTAGATGGTGTGGTCAAGCACTGTCCTATGAACCAGGAGGTCATGGTTCGATTCCCAGTCAGGGTACATGCCCTGGTTGTGGACTCGATTCCCAGCGGTGGTTGTGCAGGAGGCAGCATGATCAATGATCCTCTCTCTTATTGATGTTTCTATCTCTGTCTCCCCCTCTGAAATCAATAAAAATATATATTTTTAAAAATACAGAGGAACACAAAGAAATGGTCCTTTGTACTTTGAAAGAAAACATAGGTCAGGGAAAGCCCTCAGGAAGTGATGCTTCTGCTGTCTTTAAAAAGAGTGTGCTTGGGGGGCTAGATTCCTTACACAGGGAAAAGTATGTTTATAAAAAAACAGAGGTAGTTCAGTATGGCTGGAGGACATGGAGAGCAAGACAATAGATAGATAAACCTGGGGAGCCTGGAGGGGCCAGTTAAACCACTGAAGTCCTTGTAAGACAGATTTTCAATTAGAAAGATCTGCTGGAAGTGTGGGGAATGGACTGAATGAACCACCACGTGCTTAGAGAGAACCAGGGGAAGTTCCATTACAGATGACATTTTAGCTGGACTTCAAAGACTAGGAATTTTGTAAATTACCGTAATATTACAGGTGGTCCCCTACTTATGATAATTTGACTTACAATTTTTTGACTTCCCAATGATGACATATACATTCAGTAGAAACCATACTTCAAATCTTGAACTTTGATCTTTTCCCAGGCTAGTGATATGCGGCATAAAGCTGGGCAACAGTAGCAAGATGATTTTGTCCAATTGCAGGCTGTTGTAAGTATTCTGAGCATGTTTAAGGTAGGCCAGGCCAAGCTAAGGTGTTCGGTGTATTAAATCCATTTTTGACTTAAGGTATTTTCAACTTACAATGGGGCTGAATACCATTATAAGTTGAGGAACACCTGTAATAGTAAACACTAATATTATACTTTGTGCCAGGCACTGTTCTAAGACATTAACATATATTAACTCATTTAATCCTTACAACCACTCCTTTAGTTAGGCATTCCCATTGGTTCCCATGTTATGGATGGGGGACATGGAGGCACAGAAGTGCAGTAATTTGCCTTCAGTCACAAAGCTAGCCAGATACAGAGAACCTCTTGCAGCCAGAGAGAAAAGGCACATAGAAAGGCATAAAGATGAAAAGAAGTATGAAATGAAGTATCTAATGAGATTGAACATTAAAAAAATACGATAGGCCATACAAAGAACTTGGTCCTTTATTCTTCAACTAGAGGCCTGGTGCACAAATTTGTACACATTAGAAGGATATTAATTAGAAGGTGGCCAGCAGGACTGAGTGAGACAGGTCAGACACACCCTGGAGCCAACCTCCTATGGTGCCTCCCCGGCCAGCCACACCTGGGGCGGTGCTGCAGCTTGAAGGGCTGTCTGTGGAGTGAGCAGGGTCCCTCTGGCAGGTGGAGTGGGTCCCTAGGCTTGGCCTGGGTAAACCTGCAGACCGACATCCCCAAGAGGTCCCAGAGTGCAAGAAGGCACTCCGCAAAGTTGCTGTCGCTCAGCAGATCCTGCATTGAGCATCTGCCCCCCTGGTGGTCAGTGCACGTCATACCTACCAGCTGGTTGACTGATCACTTAGCCTTTTATATCCTATACTAGAGGCCTGGTGCACAAAATTCGTGCACTCGGTGGGGGGAGGGAGGATTCCTCAGCCTGGCCTGCACCCTCTCACAGTCCAGGAGCCCTCAGTGGATGTCCAACTGATGACTTAGGGGAGCAGGCCTAAGCCATTAGTCAGGCATCCTTAGCACTGACGCAGAGGCTGGAGAGGCTCCTGACACTGCCACTGCGCTCTCCAGCTGTGAGCCCGGCTTCTGGCTGAGAAGCGCTCCCCCTGTGGGAGCACTTTGACCACCAGGGGGCAGCTCCTATGTTGAGCATCTGCCCCCTGGTGGTCAGTGCGCATCATAGCGACCAGTTGTTCCGCTGTTTGGTCTATTTGCATATTAGCCTTTTATTATATAGGATAATAAAAGCCTCATATGCAAATTGACCAAACAGCGGAACAACCGGTCACTATGATGTGCACTGAGCATCAGGGGGAAGATGCTCAATGCAGGAGCTGCCCCCACCTGCAGGCCCCAGGCCAGCCAAGGCAGGTGCCAGTGCCGGTCACCCCACAGATCGGCCCTGATCTCCGGCCAGGCCTAGGGACCCTACCTGTGCACAAATTTTGTGCACCAGGCCTCTAGTATATACATAAGTATGTACAGTAGAGTAATGACATGTGCTTTGGAGCTCATTTAGGTTGCACTATTGAGGATAAAAAAATTTTAATGGAGGGTGAGATAGAGGAGAATTGGAACCTGAAGACCACTAAAGACATTATTGAAGGAATCTAGACAAGAGAACAACCACAAAACAAGACTCAAAAGATTTTTATCCCCCAAAGGATATGAGGGTGAGAGACCACAAAGCCTGCAAGGTTCCTAGCTCAAGAACCAGGTGAGCCCGGCCAGCTTGGCTCAGTGGTTGAGCGTCGACCTATGAACCAGGAGGTCATGGTTCTATTCCCTGCCACGGCACATTCCCAGGTTCCGGGTTCAATCCCCAGTAGGGGGCATACAGGAGGCAGCCAATAAATAGTTCTCTCTCATCATTGATGTTTTTTATCTCTCTCTCCCTCTCCTTTCATCACTGAAATCAATAAAAATATATTTAAAAACAACAAAAGGTGAGCAATAGGTTACTTAAGTACATAAAGAAGGCTTCAGAAGGAGTAAGTTTGGAAGAGAAACAATGTTAAGTTTGGGGCACATGTAACACTTGTGGGCTGGCAGTTAAGAAATAAGTATAGAGCCCACAAGAGCAATAAGAGCTATACAGACAGTCCTCAGGTTACGTTGGTTTAGACCAGTGGTCAGCAAACTCATTAGTCAACAGAGCTAAACATCAACAGCACAACGATTGAAATTTCTTTTGAGAGCCAAATTTTTTAAACTTAAACTTCTTCTAACGCCACTTCTTCAAAATAGACTCGCCCAGGCCATGGTATTTTGTGGAAGAGCCACACTCAAGGGGCCAAAGAGCTGCGGTTTGCCGACCACTGGACTAGACGTACATCATTTCGTGGTTACATCGCCATCTCCCATTTATTTATAAAAAAAAAGTTCCGTCATTTCGACATATGTACATACGTGCTTTATGTTTTTTATTATTTATTTACCACAAGTAAAGGTCAGGAATTGTTATCTTTTAATTTTTTTTACTGTTTCACTTCATTACTGCTGTGTATATGCTCCATGTGAGTGACGTAGGTGCTTATGTGGGTGGGTTCCGACTTACGGCGAAAATCACGTTACATAGCGCCGTAGGAACGGATCTCCAATGTAACCCGAGGACCTACTGTAGATATAAATTTGGTAGTTACAGGAACAAATAGATTTCAAAGCTATTAAAAGTATAAGGAGATCACACAGGAAGAATCTATACAGTGGGAGAATAATAGAGGTAAGTAGTAGGAAGACATAGAAACTAAAGGAGAGGTTTCAAGGAGTAGGTGGCCAAGTATCAACTACTATAATGAATGAGTATGAGGCTTGAAAAAAACAAAAACAAAACCCAGCCCTGACCGGTTTGGCTCAGTGTATAGAACATCAGCGTGCCGACTGAAGGGTCCCAGGTTTGATTCCAGTCAAGGACACATGCCTGGGTTGTGGGCTCGATCCCCAATAGGGGGCGTGCAGGAGGCAGCCCATCAATGATTCTCTCTCATCATTGATGTTTCTATCTCTCTCCCTCTCCCTTCCTCTCTGAAATCAATAAAAAATAAAAATAAAAATAAAAGCCCATCAAAATCAGTATGTAAGAAATCACTGGTAATCTTTTCATAGTAATTATAGCAGTGGCCTTAACCATGAATGGGAAATGAGAAAGTGCAAATCATCAGCAGGAATAACAGCTAACAATTACAAAGCCCTTAATTTGAGTGAGGGCCTGTTCTACTAGTAAATGCTTCTCATATATTAACTCACTGGATCCTCTTAACACCTCTATGTTTAAAAACCTTCTACTGGTTTACATAGAGGAGGCAAAAACAGAGAGATTAAATAACTTGTCCGAGATCACACCCTGGATAACAGTGGCCTTGGAATTTTATCCCAGGCAATCTGACTACCACTGTCATGATAATAGAGGATTCTTTCCAATATTGGACAATAAAGGAAGAAAAGGGAAACAAAATGTGTTGAATTGTTACTACGTGACAGGTATATACTATATCTTGAACTCTGAAACACTGAAAGAGTAGCAGCTTGAAAGACAAGTCATCTTTTGTTGTTTCTTTGTTTTGTTTTTGTATTGGAGAGACATGAGAGTTACCTACAGCATAGAGGAAAAGAGGTGTTAGGAAAGTTTAAAGTAGGGTTTCTCACCCTTGGGACTACTGACTCTTTGGTCTGGATAATTCTTTGTTGTGGAAGGCTGCCTTGTGCATTGTAGAATGTTTAGCAACTACCTGTCATCCACTCACTAGAGGCCAGTAGCACCCTTATCTTCCTCCTGTTATGACAACCAAAACTGTCTCCTTTATCACTGTATAAAAGAAGGGGTTGGCTCTAGCTGGTTTGGCTCAATGGTTAGAGCATCAGCCATGGACCTAAGTGTCATGGTTTGATTCCCAGTCAAGGACATGTACCTGGGTTGCAGGTTCAATCCCTGGCCTCGGTTGGGGAGGCAGCCAATCGATGTGTCACTCTCACATCAATGTCCCACCCCGCCCCCCTTCTACTCTAAAAATCAACGGAAAAAATATCCTCGGATGAGGATAAAAATAAAAAAATAAGGGAGTGAAACTGCCCTTAATTTAGAACCACTGGATTGAAATAAGATGGGATCCACCCTGGCCAGGTGACTCAGTTGGTTCGAGTATCATCATGTTGATCAAAAGATTGTAGCTTTGATTCCCAGGTTGTAGGTTCAAAGCCTCCTCTCTGAAATCAGTAAAAATATATATTTTTTAAAAAACACATATCCTCTGATGAGGACAAAAAACAATCTTAAAAAAAAAGATGGGATCACAGCGGGAATAGGTTTTAAACGATGGAATAGGATCAAACAGAAGTGCAAACTAACATCTGTCCTAAGTGGCAACAACTTTGATAATGATCAAACATAAAATTAATTACCTTTATGTCTGGATCTGACAGCTGGTTCTTCAACAACTCATAGTCATTTGTTTCACCCTTAACAAGAAGGGGGGAAAATTAAGTTTTACTTGCTTTAGTTTTCTACTGAAGATCAAAGGGCCTTTAACTGTATCTTAGTATCTGATGAAATTACAAAAGAAACATTGTAACTTCCACTCATCAATTGTGGAAAAAAATCCACAGAAATTTAAAAATGCATATTAGTGGAGCTAGGGGCCTTGGAAAAAAGAAAGTGACAATTAAAAAGCAATTTATTCTAGGAATTACTTTTTCTATTTGTAATTTACCCAATAAATGTTCTCTTACCAAAAAAAAAAAAAAAAATTAGCCCAATTGGTATGTTCAGTGGTTAAGCGTTCGTTGACTTATGAACCAGGAAGTCACAGGTTCGATTCCCAGTCAGGGAATATGCCTAGGATGTAGGCTCAAACCCCAGTAGGGGGAATGCAAGAGGCAGCCAATCGATGTTTCTCTCTCCCTCCCTTCCTCTCTCTCTAAAATCATTAAAACCTCGTTTAAAAAAAAGTAATTTAGCCAAAACCGGTTTGGCTCGGTGGATAGAGCGTCAGCCTGCGGACTGAAGGGTCTCAGGTTCGATTCCGGTCAAGGGCATGTAACTTGGTTGCGGGCACATCCCCAGTGGGAGGTGTGCAGGAGGCAGCTGGTCGATGTTTCTCTCTCATCGATGTTTCTGACTATCTATCACTCTTCCTTCCTCTCTGTAAAAAATCAATAAAATATATTTAAAAAAAAAAAAAAGTAATTTAAATAGGTATACTTGTGTACTGACATTTGAATGATAGTTGATACTATCCACTCACATATATGGATATAAATGGGCATTACATATAAAATAGTCATTATATGTCAATTATACCTCAATTTAAATAAAACAAATCATTCATATTTTTCCTCCATTGCTGAGACTTAGTGGAATCACTTTTAAATTAACACAAAAATAAACCCCAAATATCCCTATTAACAGAGCTGGTATATTGTTCCAAGTAATGCTTTAATAATTCCTTAAGAAGTTAAATGCTATGTTCTATGGTGTTTTTACTCTAGCACTTGCTAAAAAACAAAGCATGTAAATAAAGCAGCTGAAGAGGTGAAACTTCAGCAAGAAATTATTACTCTAATTTTGAGCTGACAGCATCATGCTATTATTAAATATTTGATTTCAAGATATATATCTAAAATTCATGTTATTATGTTAACTAAAGAACATAATAGCTATCTTTGTATTCTGACCAACAAAAACCAAACCTCAATGTCAATTATATCTCAATAAAGCTGGGGCAGGGGGCACCAAACTTCATGTGTTATCTGTTACCTTTTTGTACTTCAGCAAGACTTCTGTGACTGTTCCACCAAATCGAACAGTTTTTCTTGGAGGAGAGTTGAAGAAATCATTCTCTAATTCAAGCACATCTGAAATCCTGTACAACCAAGATTACCAAGCTATTAAGTATATGACAGAGAATGATAAAAATCACAACTCAACATTTATCAAACCATCATCATTCAGTGAGACATACTATCCACTCACACACTAAACCGCGTGCTTAATTGGCCTCCCTGCTTCCACTCTTATGCCCCAACAATCCATTCTTCACTCAGAGATCTAATATTTCAAAAACTTAAAACAGATCATGCTACTTGATGTTCAACTTTCCAAAGGTTTCCAACTTCACTTAGAATACAAATCCAAACTCCATAATGAGGTCTTCAAGGTCCTCATTAATCTGGCCCTTCCTACCACTCTGACCTCATTTCCAACTACTTACTAGGCTGCAGTCAATGTCCTTTCCATTCTTTGCCAAGCTGGTTCCTGTTTCACTTGCTGTTCCCTCCATCTCTGTGATTTTCAAACTTTTTCATCTCATAGCACATAAACTAATTACTAAAATTCTGCAAACACACCAAGATATATACTTTTTGCCAATCTGACCAAAAAATATAGGTAAATGCCCTAGCCAGTTTGGCTCAGTGGATAAAGCATCGGCCTGCAGACTGATGAGTCCCAGGTTTGATTCTAGTCAAGGGCATGTACCCCGGATGCACGCGTGCAGGAGGCAACCAATCCATGTTTCTCTCATCAATATTTCTATGTCTTTCCCTCTCTCTAAAAATCAATGGAAAAATACCCTCAAGTAAAGATTTTTTTAAAAATGATGTTGAAAAACAAATAATTTTTTTAAAAAAAGGTAAAATTTTGATTCATTCACACCAGATGGCTATTGTGTTGTAATTTTTGTGACAATCTAAAGGAAAAGAGGTCAGTGTCCTGACTAGTCAAGTATTACACGTTTTTAAAATTCTTGTAGCACATCGGTTGTAAATCATTGCTCTACCTGAAACACTCATTCCCCAGATCTATACATGGTTGAATTGTCTTCATTCAAATTGAAGTTCAAATGTCAGAGGCCTTACCCATCAGAAATCTGAAATACCCATCCCCTCTCTCCCTGCTCAACACCCTGTTTTATTTATTCCCTGCAGTTACCATTATCTGAAATTATCTTGTTCATCTATTTACTGTCTTTCTCAGACTGTACTCTGTTGGGGTTAGTGACTTTGTGTCTTTTGACAGACTACTTTCCCCAGTGTCTAAAACAGTAGGTAGGAGCTTAATAAATATCATAATGAATCATATTACGCTAGGTGTTTTACAAAGTTTGCTTCTTTTAAACAGCAGATTAGTGAAAAACATAAAATCCTACTGACTCTCAAGAAATTAAACCCCAAAATATTTTAGGGGGGTAAGGGATTTTAAAAATTTGAACAAGATAGAGACTGTGAAACATGTGTCTAGATAAGCAAATCTCAGACAAAGAAATAAGATTCAATTTGCCATCAATGTCAGCATTACGCTGATAATCCAAATGGCCTAGGTCTAGGAAACTTTCCAAATCTAGACGAAGAAGTGGGAGGGAGGTGTTAAAGGCACAAGGCAGTACCCAGGCCTAGGACGCTATGACGGAGGGAGCTCAGTGAGGAGAAAACGGGACTCTGGAACAGAAAATAGATTAATTTTTCCAGCCTCTCTCCCACCTTTAGTATCCACTTAGGGAGCATGGCTTACTCTTGAGAACCGGAGGTAACCCTCTCCCCTCTTCTCCCCGCCCCCCGCCCCCACCACCACTTGGCTGTCCCAGGCCCTTTCAGATCCGCTCCCCTAATGCCGGTCCTGGGATTTGGCCCCAGCAGCGCTGAAGGAAGCTGCCCGGACTCTTACCCAGTCCTGGGTGCGCGCAACGTCTTGACTCCAGAGGCCGAAGCGGCTGCATCTCCAAGCAACCGCGTGTGAAGCAGTGGAGCCGCCATTGGGCCCGACAAATGCGACAACTGCGCCTGGCGCCGGAAGTCATGCTCCTTCTAGTACCGCCTTCGGTCCGGAAGCGGCCTTCAGCCAATCGGGAACCCCACGTGGGGAGAGCGGAGTGAGCTCGTGGGCTAGAGCGCCGCCAATGCTTTCTCGGCCCAGCGAGGTGCGGGGCCTAAAGCGGCCTCTAGCGCGCTCTGGGAGAAGGGAAGTCCGGAGTACCTGCCCCGTCCAGTTTTGAGGAACCCAAAGGAAGAGCGGCACACCCGGGAGGTGCTAAACGGTGGCTGGGTTCCTATTAACTTTTTGAAGTTGAAGCATGCTCTGTCAAACTGTGATGAACTCAAACCCTCAGACATTAAAGTGGGAAGGGGATTCGAATTAGACGGTTAGACACTGGAAACAGCTCTATATCCACTGCACTATCCTCAAGGACACCCAAGATAATCTCATCCACACGGAAACTGAGGTTTGACCAAGCGACTTACCCAAAAACCTCAGAATGTGATGATACTAGGATGAGAAATCAAAGAGCGGGAGGAGACAGTTTCCAAGAGGCATTAGCCCTTGAACTTAAAATTTTAAAGGAGGTACACGAGTCAGATCAACAAAGCAGCGAAGGGTCTTCCAGGCATAAGGAAGAGAACGTGGTGAGGTATGGAGAATTGGGAGCAGAGGGAAAGAGGGACAACTCCCCCTTGGTCTCTGTGATGCAACCTTTGGAAACCCATCAAAAAAGTACATTATATCAGCTGAAGCAACTTGTGAAATATAAAACAATATTGTTTTACAACGTGTAAAATAAGTCTTTCTGCTGTCTCCATATGCTCCACTATTGCTTCCTTCACCCTAGAGTTCCTGCAGAATGTTGGGCAGAATTGGAAATTGTGCCCTAGCTCACAACGATGCTACAACACAGCTGTTTAAATGGGAATCTCTTCCCCTCCATCCCCAAAGGAAAAAAAAATTAAATCAGAGTTCATTGGCACTGTCAGAAGTATAACTCTGTACTGTCAAGCAATTTGACAATTTATTCTTTCATTTTTAAAAAAGTCTAACATGTATGGGGGAGGGGGAAAAGGGGAAGGTACAAAAGGGTATAGGGGGACAAATGGTGATGGAAAAAAATAAGGGGACAAAAGCCTGATATGTACAAAAAGTATGTTAATGTAAATTACAAAACATAAAATGTACCACCCAATTTATGAAAAAGAATATTAACCTGTATTATTGAAGCTTCTATGTGCTCTTCCCAGATCCTACCTTCTCCCCACTTGCTTCCAAAAGTATTCACTATTCTGATTTTTAAAAATAATTTAACTTGTCTTTATGTAATTACCATATATATTCCTAGATAACACATTATTTACTTTTGTCTTTGAACTTGATAAACTTATTTTCATGCTGTATTATATTGCTGCTTGTTTTCAATCAACTTTGTTTCTAGAATCCATCCCTGTTGTATGTAGTTGTATTTTATTTTCTCTGTCATATAGAATATACCATGATTTATATATCCATTTTCCTGTCACTAACGTTTAGTTTCCTTTCTCCATTCCCCCATTATGTACATTGCTATGAATATTCTTGTATGTTCTAAAACCTGTTTGTGAGAATTTTTAAAGGTAGAATTGTTAGTGTGAAGGGTATACAAGAAACAGTCCAAGAGCTTCCCAAAGTTGTGCCAATATACACTTCCAGCAATATCTTCTTAAGCTTGAGCACAGACCCTTCCTTATTTTTCCAAAGCAGAGCTAAGACAAGGTTGCCATGCTTAAAAATATTTTCAGTGGAAGCCGGAGCTTGCAAGAAAAATTTAAAACTAAATAGCATAATTCACAGTTGGAAAGCTTTGGTCATGTCCCTTCATTGGGGATCCTCTCCTCAGTTACCTGGTTCCATGAGCCAACTCATCTTGCCAGGAAAAAAAAAAGCCTTCTTTATCAGTCTTGCCTTCTCTAGGGTCCCATCTCTTTTTGTCTCCAAATCAAATTAAAGTAAATAAAGGCATCCCCACTTCCCAAAACAATAGAGCAAACAAGCATTAGCAAGCTGCCTGCAAAGATGAAGCTTTGCCCACAATGTAGTCATTCTGTTACCTCACTGTGAATTACAGTTGTTCGTAATTGTCCTGAGCTTCTTCATTCCAGGATGAATTTTTGCTTTACTTTCATATACCAAGTAGATCCATTAAGCTGTTTTTTCAAAAGAGTAGTCTTCCCCTAGAGATGAATTTTACAATTATCCCTAGAGTAGTTCTGTTGGTTAAAGCCTCTTGGCTTCAGCCTGGCCAGCATGGCTCAGAGGTTGAGCACTGACATATGAACCAGGAGGTCAATGTTCAATTCCCTGTCTGGGCACATGCCCAGGTTGCAGGCTCAATCCCCAGTAAGGAGTGTGCAGGAAGCAGCCAATCAATGATTCTCTCTCATCACTGATGTTTCTATCCCTCTCCTCCTTTCCTCTATGAATCAATAAAAATAAAATATAAAGCCTCTTGGCTTGAAAGGATCAGAAACGATCTCAAGCTATCTTAAGCAATAAAAGGAAAATCTGTTCTAAGCATACAAGGATACCTTAAAGCATCAGAAAAGAATTTCTCATTGGTCAAGTTTGGGTCAAGTGCCCTTCTCTCTCTCTCTCTCTCTTTTTTTTTAATATATTTTATTGATATTTTACAGAGAGGAAGGGAGAGGGATAGAGAGCCAGAAACATCGATGAGAGAGAAACATCGATCAGCCGCCTCCTGCACACCTCCCACTGGGGATGTGCCCGCAACCAAGGTACATGCCCCTGACCGGAATCGAACCTGGGACCTTTCAGTCTGCAGGCCGACGCTCTATCCACTGAGCCAAACCAGTTTCGGCAAGTGCCCTTCTCTAACCCAGGATAAAGAAATGAGGTCATATTGTGCCAAATAGCTTCCAATGAATCTTTGCTGTGGATGAAGGGTCATTCTAAATGCTCAACAATGTTTTTCAAATGCTTGAATGTTGGGAAGAGCCACAGCAACAATTTCTAAATAGTGAAACTAAAAATAGATATCCCATTTGGTTTTTTCCTTTTTCCAGAGTCAATGATTATGAGTCAATTATCTTTATAAAACTCCATTCATTAATAAATTATATAATTAAAGATATCTATAGCCCTCGCTGGTTTGGCTCTGTGGATGGAGTGTCGGCGGCCTGCGGACTGGAGGGTCCCGGGTTTGATTACGGGCAAGGGCACATGCCTGGGTTGCAGTTTGATCCCCAGTAGGGGGCGTGCAGAAGGCAGCTGATCAATGATTCTCATCATTGATGTTTCTATCTCTCTCTCCGTCTCCCTTCCTCTCTGAAATCAATAAAAAATATATTAAAAAAAATAAAGATATCTATACACACACACACACACACACACACACACACACACACACATACTAGAGGCCCGGTGCACAAAATTCGTGCATGGGGGAGGTGGTTCCTCAGCCCAGCCTGCACCCTCTCCAATCCGGGACCCCTCGGGGATGTCCAACTGCTGGTTTAGGCCCGATCCCCGGGCTGGTGGGAGGGGCAGTAAGGGCAACCAGGCCAGTGGGGGGGCAGTTAGGGGTGACCAGGCTGACAGGGGTGGGGGCAGTTGGGGCTAAACCAGCAGTTGGACATCCCTCTCACAATCCGGAACCACTGGCTCCTAACTGCTTACCTGCCTGCCTGCCTGATTGTCCCTAACTGCCCCCCCACCAACCTGGTTGCCCCCAACTGCCCCCCCCCCAGCCAACCTGGTCATCCCCAACTTCCCATCCTGCCAGCCTGGTCACCCCTAACTGCCCACCCCCCCACTGGTCTGGTTGCCCCCAACTGCCCCCCTCTGTGGACCTGGTTGCCCTTAACTGCCCCCGCCCTGCTGGCCTGGTCACCCCCAACTGCCCCCCTGCCAGCCTGGTTGCCCCACACAGCCTGCTGTTCAGTCATTTGGTCATCACCTCACTAACCCCCCTGCCAACCTGGTCACCCCCAACTGCCCCCCCCCCCGCCGGCCTGGTCACCCCTAACTGCCCCCCCACTGGCCTGGTTGCCCTTACTGCCTGTCCCACCAGCCTGGTTGCCCCCAACTGCCCCCCTCTGTGAACCTGGTTGCCCCTAACTGTCCCAACCCTGCTGGCCTGGTCACCCCCAACTGCCCTCCCCTGCCAGCCTGGTCGCCCCACGCAGCCTGCTGTTCAGTCGTTTGGTCGTCCCTCTTCTAACCCCTATGCTGGCCTGGTCACCCCACGCAGCCTGCTGTTTAGTCATTTGGTCATCCCTCACTAATCCCCCTGCCGGCCTTGTTGCCCCACACAGCCTGCTGTTTGGTCGTTACTGTTACTGTGACGGCGGCCTGAACAATTTGTATATTCCTCTATTATATATGTGTGTGTGTGTGTGTGTGTGTGTGTGTGTGTGTGTGTGTGTATGGGGCCTGGTGCACGAAATACGTGCACTGGGGGGGGGTTGTCCCTCAGCCCAGCCTGCACCCTCTCCAATCTGGGACCCCTCGGGGGATGTCCAACTGCTGGGATCAGGCCTAAACTGGCAGTCGGACATCCCTCTCATAATCCGGGACTGCTGGCTCCCAACCGCTCACCTACCTGCCAGCCTGATCACCCCATAACCACTCCCCTGCCAGCTTGATTGACACCTAACTGATCCCCTGGTGACCCAGTAACCCCCAACTGCCCTCCCCTGCTGGCCTGGTCCCTCCCAACTGCCCTCCCCTGCAGGCCCAGTTCCCCCCAACTGCCCTCCCCTGCAGGCCCGGTCACCCCCAACTGCCCTCCCCTGCAGCCTGTTAGCCCCCAACTGCCCTCCCCTGCAGGCCATCTTGTGGCGGCCATCTTTGACCACATGGGGGCAGCCATCTTATGTGAGGGCATGAGGGTCAATTTTCATATTACCTCATTATTATATAGGAGATATATATATATATATATATATATATATATATATATATATATATATATATGGCTGCTATGATGCAGTGGTTAGAGTGTTATCCTGTGCATCAGGGTATCTTGGGTTTGATTCCTGGTCAGGGCACATAACTGAGTTGCAGGTTCGATCCCCAGTGGGGGCACATGTGTGAGGCAACCCATCAATGTTCTTATCTCTCCCCTTTTCTCTCTCTCAAAAATCAATAAAAACATATCCTTGGGTGAGGATAAAAAAAAAAAAAAAAAAGATGTAGCCCTGGCTAGCTTGACTCAGTGGCTGGAGTGTCAGCCCTCAGATCGAAGGGTCAAGGGTTCGATTTCAGGTCAAGGGAACATACCTTGGTTGTAGGTTCAATGCCCAGCTCTGCTCCCCAGTTGTGCATGTGGGGGAGGCAACCAATTAATGTCTCTCTCTTACATTAATGATTCATTCTCTCTCTCTCTCTCTCTCTCTCTCTCTCTCTCTCTCTCTCTCTCTCCCCCCCTCCCTCTCCCTCTCTCTTTCTCTCTCTCCTCTCCCTCTCTCCCACCCCCTGCCTTCTATTATCTCTAAAAAAATCAACTGAAAAAATATCCTTGGGTGAGGATTTAAAAAAAGATGTATATATACATGTACCCTCTAAAGACCATTAATTTAGAGACTTCCTTGTCCCTGTACCTTGGGAGTATTGACATTTTGGACCAGATAATGCTTTATGAAGGAAGGAGGCTGACCTGTGTATTATAAAATGTTTAGCAGCATCTCTGGCCTCTGCCCACTGCAGCAGCATTCACCTCCTCCCTATAGTGACAAGCAAAAATGTCTTTAAATGCCAAATAGCTCCTGAGGAACAATATTGCCAAAATTAAGAACCATTGGTATAAAGCATGGCCTTAGTAAACTTTTAGTCCAAATAAAGACACAAAACATATTTCAAACAATTAGAGAACAAAAAAATTAAAACATACTGGTAATACACAAAATTATATTGTAAACAATCATAACATTTTTATTTTTCCTTTAATAATATTGGGGGACATAGAAAAAATCATTTACCATTTTATTCTGGTGGTCATACACAAGAGCCTCATGCTGTTTAATGCCTATTTGGAGTGTTTTTCAGTTTTTTACCAAAAGGATGCTACAGAGAAAAATACTTTAATTTCCCCCCCACAATTCCTCAGAAGGCAACTGTATCTGGCTGAAGTTAGGAGTCAGTAATATATTTTCTTTCCTTTTTTTAAAGTTAATCCTCAACCGAGGATATTTTTTCCATTGATTTTTAGAGATTGGTAGGGAGAGAGGGAGGAGAGAGAGAAACGTGTATCGGTTGCCTCCCACACAAACCCTAAATGGGGCCGGGGATCGAACCTGCAACCCAGCTACGTGCCCTTGACCAGGAATCAAACCTGAGATCCCTGTTCATGGGATGATACTCTAACCACTTAGCATACTGGCTGGGGCAGTAACATATTTTCTATTGTTTTATTAGCACAATTTCAGAAATTAGCTTTATCTGTCTTTCTAATTGGCCTTTGGTTGGTAAGAAACACCTAACCTCAGCTTTATCTGTTCCTACAGGCTTTCAATCTAATAGTAGTTAACATCTACATTCATTTATACAACAAATACCTATTGAACACCTAGGTACCAGGCTCTGTGCCATGCATTTGGGGATATGTGGTCAGCAGATAATAATACTAATGGTCTTGGCCCTCATGGAACTTGCCATCTAATGAGAGAAACAGATATTGATCAATTTAACAAATGATATACTGATATTGTGAATTTCACAAATGTATTAAGTCCTTTGAAGGAGATCACATGGTGCTCTGTGGTTCTAGAATGGGCAGAATTTACCTCTTCAGGGAGTTCAAAGAAGTTTCCCTGAGAAAGTGATAATGGAGTTGATACCTAAGAATCACTAAGTATGTGCAAGACCTCATGGCAAGAATAGAAAAGGGGGCCATCTCTTAGGATTTTAGTTAACAGTCCAGGGTTGAGGTGATAGTCATTTGGAGGAAGGTGGTAGTGGCTGCGATAAAGAGGATCAATTGAAAACACAGCCAAAATGAGAATCCTGAAATAAATAAATGATTGTCTGGGAATCCCTTTGTAATGCCAATATGTATTCCTTTTTCTTCTTTACAGTCAAATTACTCTATATTAGTCCTTTTGCAAAGCAAGACAAAAAGGTACAGCAATCTAAGTTGAGTGGATATTAAGTTTTAGAAAAAGTAATGTATTATTTAACAGCAATTCACCATGGTTTAATCAGATAATGGTACTGGAAATTTTTTACCATACTAAATCATTTAATTAAAAATTTACTTCTGAAGATTAAAAATGGCAGCGGAGTAGGAGGATGCTACACGGACATGCTCCCAGGAACAAACTGGAATTACAACTGAAATACGGAAAGGCTTCCTGAATAATCAATGGAAAACTCATAGGAGAGAACCCTGATACTCAAGAACCGAAGGTAGAGACCACACAGAGACTGGTAGGAGGGGCGGAGGCTGGAAAGGGCTGGCCCAGCACCCACAGACAGCAACTGAAGTCAGATATCTCAACTGGGCGGAAGGGTGCCACTGAGAACTCTGGGATCTAATCCCAAAGCTGAGCTCCCCAGCAAAGAACACTAAACTGCGGAGGATACCCATATAACGTCTAGCTATGAAAAGCTGGGGGGTGCTGTCTGCCAGGGAGTGGCAGCTGAAAGTTCGGGCACCCTCTTAAAGGGCCAATGCACAAAAATTCCCTGTGGAGCCACGTACCTTGTGCTCTGACAGAGGGATGAAGTGGACTGGAGCTGTGAGATCAGAACACAGGACTGGGGTCTCAGGGGATAGAGCTCAGAAGGCAGACACCCCAAGTTTCCTGGGCTGAGTCATTCCCTCATGCAGCGGAGGACATCTTTCCCACACAGACACCTGACTTGCCTGGGGGGGAGACAATGTCACACCCTATTGGAAAACACCTTGCCCTGAGGCCACTTAAGAGATTAAAAGTAACAATTAGCCTCCAGGCAGAAGCAACTGCCCCACCCTATTGAAAAAAATCTCTCACCACACCTGAGGAGGATTGCCTGGGGGGCAATTCAAGTCAGAATCCTATCAGTCTGTAGGTGGAAGTGGTCTCTGGAGGCTTTGAGTCTTTGCCTGATCCAATTAGTCAGAAACATCCTTTAACACTGTCCTGCACTAGAGATTGAGGGGTATAGAGCAGCAGTCACCAACCTTTCAGACCTCACGGACCACCAGTTGGCGACCGCTGCTCCAAAGTTCCTTAAACCAGCAGTCACCAACCTTTCGGACCTCACAGACCAGCGATTGGTATAGAACAGTGGTCAGCAAACCGCGACTCGCTAGCCACATGGGGCTCTTTGGCCCCTTGAGTGTGGCTCTTCCACAAAACACCACAGCCTGGGCGAGTCTATTTTGAAGAAGTGGCGTTAGAAGAAGTTTAAGTTTAAAAACTTTGGCTCTCAAAAGAAATTTCAATCGTTGTACTGTTGATATTTGGCTCTGTTGACTAATGAGTTTGCCGATCACTGGTATAGAGGATCTACATAAAACATAGTCACAAACCCAAACAGACAACCAAAATGAGGAAACAAAGAAACAACCCCCAAATGAAAGAACTAGAGAATTCTCTAGAAGAGATAAATGAAGTAGAGATAAGAAATTTATCTGAAACAGTTCAGAGTAAAGGTGTTAAAAATGCTCAACAGTATGAAAAAAGACATAGTAACTATGAAAAAAGAACAGTCTGAGATAAAGAATGACATAACACAAATAAAGAACATATTGGAAGGAATACACAGCAGATTAGGGGAAGCTGAGGATTGAATCAGTGAATTAGAAGACAGAGTTGAAAATATCACTCAATTAGAGAACCAAAAAGAAAAAACAATTAAAAAACAGGAGGACAGCTTAAGGGAGCTGTGGGACAATGTGAAACGTAACAATATCAGAATAGTAGGTGTGACAGAAGAGGCAGAAAGGGAGAAAGGAATAGAGAAGTTGTTAGAAGAAATAATCGTAGAAAACTTCCCTAACTTGGTAAAGGAAAAAGTTACACAAATACAGGAGGCACAGAGAACCCCAAACAAGAAGAACCCAAACAGACCCATACCCAGACACATCATAATTAAAATGCCAAAAATTAAAGACAAAGAGAAAATCTCATCAGAAACTCTACAGGCCAGAAGGGAATGGCATGAAGTACTCAAGGTAATGGAAAGCAAGCATCTGAGACCAAGATGACTATATCCAGCAAGGCTATCATTCAAAATAGACAGTCAAATAAAAAGCTTCCCAGACCAAAAAAAAAAAAAAAATGCTAAAGGAGTTCATCACCACCAAGCCATCATTACCAGAAATGCTAAAGGGATTGATATAAGGGATTGCTGAGAAGAAGAAACAAAGAGAAAAACCTAGCCATACAGAATTAAAATGGCTATAAATAAGTACCTCTCAATAATAACCCTAAATGTAAATGGATTAAATGATCCAATCAAAACGTGTAGGGTAGCTGAATAGATACAAAAACATGACCCAACTATATGCTGTCTACAAGAGACCCATCTCAAAACAAAAGACACACACAGAATGCAAGTGAAGGGGTAGAAAAAAATTTTCCATGCAAGTGGAAAAGAAAAAAAAAAAAAGCTGGAGTAGCAATACTCATATCCAACAAAATAGACCTTAAAAGCACCATGCTAAGTGAAATAAGCAAGTTGGAGAAAGAGAAATATCATATGATCTCACTCATTTGTGGAATATAATGAACAACATAAACTGATGAACAAAAATAGAGACAGAGGGGGGAATATATTCTAGAATATAATAGTAGTAATCCTGTTATTTGCAGAATTTTAATATTTCCTACAACTTTTGTGATATCATACTATTTTAGTACAGTTTTGGTAATATTATTATACTTAAAATCCTCTTATTCCTGAAATAATAATGTTTATTGCATGTAATATATAAGATCATTTTTTTGAATAATTGGTGTTTATTGCATGTAACATTATCATATTTAAAATTGTTTTTCTTGAGATATTAATGTTTATTACATGTAACATTATTATATTTAAAACCGTTTTTCTTGAAATAAAAAACTGAAAAAAAGGAAAACAATACAATAATAATGCAATAAGTAGTAATGCAAGAATAAACTTTCATGTACAGTAGGTCCTAAGTCAGAACCCGCCTACATAAGCACCTACATCACTCACATGGAGCACATACACAGCAGTAATGAAGTGAAACAGTAAAAAAAATTTAAAAGAAAGATAGTAATTCCTGACCTTTACTTGTGGCAAATAAATAATAAAAAACATAAAGCACATATGTACATACGTCAAAATGATGGACCTTTTTTTTTTTTTAAATAAATGGGAGATGGCGACGTAACCACGAAATGACGTATGGAGTCTGATGTCACCCGAGGACTGCCTATACTCTCAACTGTAAACCTACTTTTGCCCCACACTGTGTACATACACAAACACACACACACATATTTGTTTTAGATTCAAAATTTGGGGCATTCATTCTTTATATCTTTTGATTTTATACATTTTTGATGTTCTAATATAAAACTTTAAAGTTATAAATTTTCCTCCAAAAATTGCATTAGCTGAATTCCACAAATTTTGATCATTAATCGGCTGCATCTTGCACACCCCACACTGAGATCGAGCCTGCAACCCAGGCATGTGCCCTGAGTGGGAATTGAACTGTGACCTCTTGGTTCATAGGTCGATGCTCAACCACTGAGCTATGCCAGCCTGGCTATAACATGATTTTTTAAAATGACTGCCCAGTATTCCAAAATTTACTCAAATATTTATTTATTTATTTTTTAAATATATTTTTATTGATTTCAGAGAGGAAAGGAGAGGGAGTGATAGAAACATCAATGATGAGAGAGAATCACTGATCGGCTGCCTTCCGCATGACCCCCACTGGGGATCGAGCCTGCAACCCAGGCATGTGCCCTTGACCAGAATCGAACCCAGGACCCTTCAGACCACAGGCCGACGCTCCATCCACTGAGCCAAACCAGCCAGGGCTACTCAAATATTTGATGAGAACTGTTTTGCCACGCACTGTTGGAAGAAATAAGATACATATTCCTGCTTTTGTGGGTAGTTGAATTTTGAGTAATGTCTGTCAGAATCATTATTCTATTCAGTGCTTTTTTTTTTTAACAATAAAGAAACTTAGATTGTCAAAGAAAAATAATTTACTTCTATAACAGAAAATAAAGAACATGCTAAAACCATATTTATTTGTATGACCCATTTTTCCATTTATTAAAATGACTAGAGGCCCAGTGCATGAAATTCTTGCATGGGTGGGGTCCCTAGGCCTGGCTGGCAATCATGGTCTATTGGACCGCCTCGCCCAGTCCTGATCGGGGCCGGGCTGGCCAGGGCCTGCTGGCTGCCAGCTGGGGCCTGGGGATCTGCCAGCCTGGGGGAGGGACCGCGGGAGGTTTGCCGGCCTGGGGGAGGAACTGGGGAAGGTTGGCTTGCCATGGGAGGTTGGCTGTGGGAGCCCACTGACCGTCAGGAGGCAGTTGAGTGTCTGCCCCCCTGGTGGTCAATGCGCATCATAGCGACTGGTCGACCAGTCGTTCTGGTCGTTTGGTTGGGGCAAATGCCCAGGTTGCAGGCTCAATCTCCAATGGGGGTGTGCAGGAGGCAGCCGATCAGTGATTCTTTCTCATCATTGATGTTTCTATCTCTCTCTCCCCTTCTCCCTTCCTCTCTGAAACCAAGAAAAACGTATTTTTAAAAAATTTTCTGTGACACATAGCACAGAAAATAGGAAGAAATATAAAAACAGCTAATATTTTTGCAAGTTTTAATCCAAAGTATTGTACCACCTAAAAAATGTATATTTGACTATAATTAGAAATTTCAAAAGGAAACTACCTCTGTATTAGAGCATTTTTTAATTGATTTTAGAGAAAGGAAGGGAGAGGGAGAGAGGAGAGAGAGAGAGAGAGAGAAACATCGATGTGAGAGAGATACATCGATTGGTTGTCTCCTGCACAAACCCAAAACCTGGATATGTGCTTTAAATAGGAATCAAACCTGCCACCTTTTGGTGTACTGGACAACACTCCAACCAACTAAGCCAAACCTGCCAGGGCTAGAGCATTCTTACATAAACAATCCAATGATACAAAGAAAGAACATAAAAGGAGGGGAGAGGAAGGGAGGGAAGAGGGAAGAAGAGGGGAGTGGAGGGGAGGGGAGGGGAGAGAAGAGATTTGTTGTTTCGCTTATTTACCCATTCATTGGTTGATTCTGGTATGTGCCCTGACCCAGGATCAAATGTGCAACCTTGGCATATCAGGACGATGCTCTAACCAAACGAGCTACCCAGCCAGGGCTCCTAATCAGCAGATTTTAAATCCTTGGGAAAAAGGGAAACTCGGATATTACTGAAATCAAATGAACATATAAATATAAATTGTAGTATATTATAATGTATTGATTGTGTTAACCTTTTTGATAGCTAATGAGGTTACAAAGTATCCTTAAAATCAAGGAGTTACATTTTCAATGTCCATTCCAAAGGAATCGTATTTACTTACATCTTCAACCAGAGTATGTGAGACATTATTTTCCACTTCGAATGCTGGAATGCTTTTATAAGAGAAATATATTTAAAAAACAAACAAACAAACAAACAACTTATAATATAACAAAGTTCAGTTGGAATGGCCTAATATATTATGGCTTAAAGTTCTGGCAATAAATAACTTTATTATCTGCAGCTGGAAAACTCTCCCCAACACTGAAACATATACTTGGCAAAGGCAGTCTAGCAAGTCTGCTGGTATGAGTTGGTCAGAATTCCAGATGGAGGTTTCCAAAATGAGATGAATGTATTTGTACTTTTATAAAGTTGGCACTTAAATATGTAGAAATATTGGTGAGTTCTGGAAAGAAAAAGAAAACAATTTTTATTTGAAATGACATTTATAAACATAGTCTGAAACAAAAAATTAGAGTTGTTGATTTTCATTCTCTCTCTAAAAGTACAGCTTTAAAAAGAGAAGTCCCTCATTGACTAATCTAGAATATTACAACTTAACAAACAATTAACAGGCTTAATAAAAAGGCTCATTAATAACTTTAACTTGGAAGGAAAGTTTATAACATAAGTCTTATAACAAATTACACATCAATTATACATCAATTTCAGTTTTTCCATTTGTGTGACATTGAGAAAATTACTTAACCTCACATTATCAAATCTACAACCCTTCAATAGCAAATGCTAACATCCTTAAGTAAAGATAATAGTGATGCCTACCAATGATTGTTGTGAGGAATGAGATAATACCAGTAAATTATTTAGTACAATCCTATCTAATAAAAGAGCAATATGCAAATTAACCATCGCTCTGCTACACCCACAAGCCACGCCCACCAGCCAATCAGGAGTGAGTATGCAAATTGACTCAACCAAGATGGCGGTTGATTTGCATATCCAGGAGTAGAGTGAAGACTGAAGACAGTGTAGAAGGAAGCCAAACGTTGCAGAAGGGAGCAAAGCTGCAGAGAAGCAAGCAAGTGGTGCTGCGGAGAAGGGAGCGAAGCAGGCGGGGCTGCAGAGAAGGGAGGGAAGCAGGCGGGGCTGCGGAGAAGGGAGGAAAGCAGACCACCGCAGGAAGCCCTATTGCAGGAATCTTCCTGCAACAGGCCTCTAGTGTGTATTATAAACACCCAATAAATGTAGCTAGTATTGTTAACAAATGCTCCATGTGTGTTGATTCAAAAATGATACAAATGGGAATACAAAGGTGAATAAAATAAAGATGAATAAGATCCTCATGGTCTAGTGGAAAAGATATCATCTATAATAATAAAAGTGTAATATGCTAATTAGACCAGACATCCTTCCAGACGACCTTCCGGATGAAGCTGGGGCTGTGAGGGCTGAGGCAAGCCACTGTGGTTGCGACAGCTGAGCCCCCTGCACAAATTTCGTGCATCAGGCCTCTAGTATTATATAAGAAGCAATGATTCATTTGAGGATCAAAGTTAGTTTTTTTTCTTTAAGTATCATAGACTATAGAGTACTTTTTTATTATTCTAGGTCAGGGTTTATCAAAATAAGTTTTTTTTCTTTAAGTATCATAGACTATAGAGTACATTTTATTATTCTAGGTCAGGGTTTATCAACATGACCTTTTGGGTTGGACATTCTGTGTTGTGAGGGGCTGGCCTGTGCATTGAAGAGTGTTTTGCAGCATTTATGGCCTCTACACATTAGATGCCAGTAGCACCCTCCCCACTCTGTGTGTTTGTATTGCTGTGGGCTGTCGCTGTGATGTCAAAGTTTAAGCCTGGGCATTAGTTTCCACCTACTTTCCCCAGAGCACCCAGTGCCTCCCATCTGGCCAATGGACTGCTCAGGGCCTGAGGATCACCACCTACACATTGTAAGACTCCACTGATGGCAATGCCAGGCACCAAGAAATGAAATCTCAATCTAGGAATCAGAGACTCAACAAATCACCTCTCCTTAAGCCAGCCAACCAAGATGAGATGGCCAGGTTCTCTGAGATGAGAGAATGGCACCCTCAGATCTGGGTGTCACTGGGCAGAGTGAAATACATCGTGTTGGCTGCAGGCCTAACTGTCCAGGCCCCTCTTCTCTCTCTCTGGCCAGTTGTTCTTGGTCAGTTTCATGGCTTCAGCTGATGCAAATGGAGTCAAAGCAAATAATGGTATAGCATACCCCAGGCAAACAGGGGGATCAGGAGTTTTCTTTCGTGTTAGATAAGCAGCCACACAATATCCTAGATTTTGCTTTAAAAAATATATATACTAGAGGCCCGGTGCACGAAATTCGTACACGGAGGGGGGTTCCCTCAGCCCAGCCTGCACCCTCTCCAATTGGGGGATGTTCCCTCAGCCCAGCCTGCACCCTCTCCCCTTGGGGGACATCCCTATCGCAATCTGGGACCACGGGCTCCTAACTGCTCACCTGCCTGCCTGATCTCGCCCCTAACTGCCTCTGCCTGCCGGCCTGATCTCGCCCCCAACTGCCCTCCCCTCCCGGCCTGGTTATCCCCAACTGTCCTCCCCTACTGGCCTGATCTCACCCGCAATGGCCCTCCCTCCCTGCCGGCCTGATCTCACCCCCAACTGCCCTCCTCTGCTGGCCAATTTGGTCCTGATTGGTCGGTTTCTATGCCAGTCAGCGTCAAAAGCTCTGCCTCTTAGACAGCCATTGGCTCCCCACAACACCCAGATTTGGTTCTGATTGGTCGGTTTCTATGCCAGTCAGCATCAAAAGCTCTGCCTCCTAGGCAGCCATTGGTTCCTCACAGCACCCAGATTTAGTTCTGATTGGTCAGTTTCTATGCCAGTCTGCGTCAGAAGCTCCACCTCCTAGGCAGCCATTGGTTCTTCACAGCACCCACATTTGGTTCTGATTGGTCAGTTCCTATGCCAGTCAGCATCTCTGGACCTATCAACAGGGCCTGATCAGAAAGGTGGGGCTGATCAGCAGCTGCAATGGAGGCCTGGATGGAAATGGAGGCACAGCTGCTGGCCAGAGTGGGAGAGAAAGAGAGGCAAGTGCTGATCAAAAGCTGCCACAGCAGCAACGGATCAGTCCCTGCTTCTCTCTTCAGGCCTCTCTCTGTCCCTTATTCGCAGCCTCCTCAGCAGTCAGTGCTGAGGCACTACCTGCAGCAGAAGCAGTCAGTGCTGGGTTGCCAGGGCAACCCAGTGCTGACTGCAGGACTGACTTCCGGTTGGTCGAACCTCGGTCATTACTGGTCGTTACAACCCGGGGTTTTTATATATTAGGATATATTTTATTGATTTCAGAGAGGAAGGGAAAAGGAGAGAGAGATAGAAACATTAATGATGAGAGAGAGAACCACTCATTGGCTGCCTCCTGCATGCCCCACACTGGGGATTGAGCCAGCAACCCGGACATGTGCTCTGACCAGGAATTGAACCATGACCTCCTGGTTCATAGGCTGATGCTCAACCACTGAGCCATGCCAGCCAGGCCTTGATTTTGCTTTTGGACCCTCAGAACCAAAAATATTTATTATCTGGGCGTTAATAGAAAATTTGTCAATGCCTGTTTAATTTACTTATTTTTAAAGTTATAATAAACATTTACTTAAAGTAGTATATTTGCAGCCCTGATGGTTCTAAATTGTACATTTCAGGTTTAACCAATGTCATTAAAATAATGAGGACAGATGACACAGATTTCAATTACATAATTATTTCTTCATCCACTCTTCTCTTTCTTTCCTTTCCCAAATAACCTCTTTCAGATATGGTTCAAGATAGAATTTATCCTCCTCATGTTTTGTCCACTGCTCTTTAGGCAAGTTCTGCTGCCTTGTCCTGACTGGATAGCTCAGTTGGTTGGAGCATCATCCCAATACACCAAGGTTGCGGGTTCGATCTGGGTCAGGGCACATACAAGAATCAACCAATGAATGCATAAGTAAGTGGTACAACAAATCGATGTTCTCTCTCTCGCTTTTCCTACCTCTCTCTCTAAAATAAGTAAATAAATAAATAAAATTTTTAAAGATCTGCTGCCTCAGGGACAGGTCCAGTGCTCTCTTAATGAGAAACACCCTGTTGTTATATAGGTTCTCAGGAAGCCTTCTAATGGCTTCTTTTACATCATCATTTACAGGTATTATATTGTCTCACATTAACCCCAGTTTATTGAATCCTGCAGCCACCAGGTTGATGCTACAAACAGCAGGCCTGCTCATCATTGTGACTTAAGATTGAAGCGTTGCCTACTGGTTAAGTCCAAGAGGGCCTAAACCCCTGTTTTAGATAAATACTTGCCTTACAATCATATAGAGAAGTGTGTCAAAACATTTAATGTTTACTCTACCTGATGTCATCTTTGTAGCAAAAAAAAAAAAAAATGTCATGTACAAGTAAACAAATACCTGAAAGTATTTTCCAAGATGAATACCCATGGAGCCTACTCTTCAGTTAAAAACTGTTGCTAACATCTAATAGGTCTGTTTTCATCTTAGAAGTTGGAGAGAGCTTGGCAATTATTTTCTAACTAGAGGCCCGGTGCACAAAATTCATACATGGGGCGGGCCCTCAGCCCGGCCTGCACACTCTTGCAATCTGGGAACCCTTGGGGTATGTCCGACTGCTGGTTTAGGCCCGATCCTGCAGTTGGACATTCCTCTCACAATCCGGGACCACTGGCTCCTAATTGCTTGCCTGCCTGATAGCCCAAACCACTCTGCCTGCATGCCTGATCGCCCCTAACCACTCACCTACCTGCCTGCCTGATCACCCCTAACCACTCGCCTGCCTGCCTGATCACCCCTAACCGCCTCTGCCTCGGCTCCCGCCGCTGTGGCTTCATCCAGAAGGATGTCTAGAATGACATCTGGGAGGTCATTCGGCTGTCCAGTCTAATTAGCTTATTACACTTTTATTATTATAGATTATTCGCCTATTTCATTATTTTATCACAGAGCCCATGGTAGAATTAAGAACACAAAATATCCTGTTTAAAATCCTTCAAATGCTGGTCTCAGTTGGTGCCCCCCCACACCCTTTCTCTCTCTCTCTCTATCTCTCTACAACCTCTGAGTCTCAAGCACCCTTGCCTATAGACACCCTTGCCTATTAGGCTGTTTTTTCCTAAATGGTGTCCCCAACAAGCCATGAACTATTATACCTCTGTGCCTTTCTGTTGATGCTTTTCCCTTTGCATGGAATGTTCTTCCCAACTTCTTTACCCAATGAACACCTACTTTGGTAATCCAACTAAAAAATCTCTCACCCATTGCACACCTGTATTCTGAAAGCACTTTGAACAGACTTCAGTTACATTATACTGTGTTAGTTATTCCTATGTCTCTCTCCCTTGATAAACAGTGAGCTCTTGGAGAGTAGGGGTATCTTATTTAGCTCTGATCCCCAGAGCCTACTATAATGCCTGGCACTTGCCAGAAATTCAATAAATGTATGGTCACCCTAGCTGGTTTAGCTCAGTGGATAGAGCGTCGGCCTTTGTACTGAAGGGTCCAGGGTTCAATTCTGGTCATGGGTACATGCCCGGTTTGCAGGCTCAATCCTCAGTAGGGGGTGTGTAGAAGGCAGCCGATCATGATTCTCTCTCATCATTGCTGTTTCTCTCTCTCTCTCCTTCTTTCTCTGAAATCAATAAAAATATATTTTAAAAATAAAAATAAATGAAAAATAAATGGGATGCAAAACATTGGGGGGTGAGGGCATGTATGGGAGTGGGGTGGGGGGGCAATGGTAAGATATGTACACATATAATACCTTAATAAAAAAATTAAAAAAATAAATGGTCAAAATAAAAAAATAAATAATATATGTATGGTCAGTGAATTAATTCATTGCATCTGGCTGGCATGGCTTAGTGGTTGAGCATTGATCTATGAATCAGGAAGTCACAGTTCGATTCCTGGTCAGGGCACATGCCTAGGTTGCGGGCTCGATACCCAGTGAGGGCCATGCAGGTGGGCAGTCAAACAATGATTCTCTCTCTCATCATTGATGTTCCTAATTCTCTCTCCCTCTTTGAAATCAATAAAAATATATTTTAAAAATAAAGGGCACTGCATGGCTCTTCCTCTCAAAAACTAATTCTTCCACTAAGAATTATTAGGTAGATACCAACCTACTCCTTCTCCTTGTCTAAAATTTTCTCCTCTTTAGAGCCATTCCTTTGATTTAGAGAACCAAGTCTATAAGCTTTCTGATGGCAAGGTCTGCATCCTAAGTATTTCAATAATATATTTTACCTGAAAAAATAGAATGGGAAAAAATTAATGATCTCATTCACTAATACTAAATCCTTTCTTTCTGGAATTATTTTGGTTTGCTAGTGTTTTTTTTTTGTTTGTTTGTTTGTTTGTTTGTTTGTTTTGGTCTTCTTTTTAAAAATACAAATAAACAAATCTGCCTACCTTTTAGCCAGAACCACCATCTTCCAGTAATTCGCCAAAATGACTAACACAAAGGGAAAGACAAGGGGCCCCTGCTATATGTTCTCCAGGCCTTTTAGAAAACATGGAGTTGTTCCTTTGGCCACATACATGAGAATCTACAAGAAAGATGATACTATAGACATTAAGGGAATGGCACTGTTCAAAAGGAATGCCCCACAAACGTTACCATGACAAAACTGGAAGAGTCTACAGTGTTACCCAGCATGCAGTGGGCATTGTTGTAAACAAACAAGGGAAAGATCTTTGCCAAGAGAATTAACATACATATTGAGCATGTTAAGCACTCTTAGAGCTGAGATAGCTTCCTGAAACATGTAAAGGAAAATAACCAGGAAAAGAAGGAAATCAAAGAGAAAGATATTTGGGTTCAACTGAAGCACCAGCCTGCTCCATTCAGAGGAAGATACTTTGTGAGAACCAATGGAAAGGAGCCTGAGCTGCTGGAACCCATTCACTGTGAATTCATGAATTCATGGCATGGTAAGTATAAAAAAGAAAAAAAAAAAGACCTCTGTACTGTTAAAAAAAAAAAATCAGCAAACGAACAAACCACTTAATGTATTTCATTTTAAAATCCAGTGTCCAGTCCTAGCTAATTTGGTTCAGTGGCTAGTGTCAGCCTGCAGACTGAAGGGTCCCAGGTTCGATTCCGGTCAAGGGCATATGCCCGGGTTGCGGGCTCAATCCCCAGTAGGGGGCGTGCAGGAGGCAGACGATCAATGAGTCTCTCTCATCATTGATGTTTCTATTTCTCTCTCCCTCTCCCCTACTCTCTGAAATCAATAAAAATATATTTACACACACACACACATACACACACACACACACACACACACACACACACAAAGCCCAGTGTCCAAACTGAACAAAACTAAAGGAGTCAAAATGCTTTGTTCCTATAGTTTATCTTTGTAATGTATATATACATATACACACACCTATAGAGAGAGTATATATACAATCTCTTAAAGGAGAATGGAAGAAAACTGTAAGGAAATCTAGTTTGGCTTCCACTTAATATTCAATTGTATTCCATGCTGGAAATGAAGTCAGCCAATATGAAATAAAGATGAACAACTTCTTGGATAATATGTTGGTATTTTTGAGCAACAAATAGCATAACATAATATCCAAATTGCTCTGCCTCATACCCTTTCCTCTTATCCCCCAAAGAGCAGGTAACTTATGAAACAGAATTAGAAAGACCAGGAAATCGATTCTCAGCAAAGTATACTATTATGACAGCACTTAACTCACAGAAAGCAGGGCCACCAATTTTGACATTCACATGGCCTTTTCTACCTTTCTAATTGTCAAGGGAATGGAGAGTTAAGCAGAATTCACCTTCAATAGCATTAACCATAAAGTTCATCAAACAGGTTAGTACAAAGGGTGTGTGATTTAGTAGAAAGCGCATGTGATTTAGTACAAATAAGAAAATGTCCAAATTTCAACATTGTTCCAAGTTTCATTTATATAATTAACTTTTTTTTAAAAAATATATTTTATTGATATTTCACAGAGAGGAAGGGAGAGGGATAGAGAGCTAGAAACATCGATGAGAGAGAAACATTGATCAGCTGCCTCCTGCACAGCCCCCACTGGGGATGTGCCTGCAACCAAGGTACATGCCCTTGACCGGAATCGAACCCGGGACCTTTCAGTCCGCAGGCCGACGCTCTATCCACTGAGCCAAACTGGTTTCGGCTATATAATTAACTTTTACCTTTAAGTTGACTCATGTGTTTTTTGGTTGGTTTTTTTTCTTACTTAAATAAATGTATTTCAAAAAGCAACCACCCAATTGGTTGGAGCACTGTCCCTGTACACCAAAAGGTTTTGGGCTTGATTCCTGGTCAGGGCACATACCTACAATTGTGGGTTTGATCCCCAGAGTGGAATTGTAGGCTACTGATGGATATTTCTCTCTCACATTAATGTTTCTCTCTCCCTTTCTCTCTCTCTCTCAAATTAAAAAACAACAACACACAAACATATCCTCAGGTGAGGATTAAAAGGAAAAAAAGCAGCCTGGGGAGAATGGCTCAGTGGTTGAGCGTTGACCCATGGACCAAGAGTTCTCTGGTTGATTCCTGGTCAGGGCACATGCCAGGGTTTTGCAGGCTTGATCCCCAGTAGGGGGCATGCAGGAGGCAGCCAATCCATGTATCTCTCTCATTGACGTTTCTATCTCTCTATCACTCTCTCCCTTCCTCTCTCTAAAATCAATTAAAACATATTTTTTAAAAAGCAACCAACACTATTTTAAATGGAAAAACCAGTGATACTTCGCAATAGAGGTTATCCATTGAAATGACTTTATTAACACAAATGGTATTAAATCCTAGCTGGGGGCCCTACCAAAATGTTAGAGATGTAAGAGATCACTAACCCCCCAAACTAAGGACATTCTCTTTGACATAATCACAAAGATTGAGAAAGAACTGAAAAGAGAGTAACTTGCCCACTGGAGAGCTCATTGGTATTTAATGCTGTGTCCCTGTACCACCTAAAATCCTCTTGTTTCAGAAACATTGAGCTCTTTCACCATAGAGCTCCACGACGGAATGTAATTCCACCCTCTCCCAATTAGGTCTAAATAAAAGAAACTATTCACATTAGTATCTGGTAGAGTAGGTAAGAAATCTTATAGCTCAGGGCACCGAAGTTTCAAAAATCTAATCCCTGAGGGAAAAGGCCACTTCATTTCCACTAACTTAATTTTTTTAACCTTTTTTTTTTTTTTTAATAGAAGAGGTTGAGGAAACAACTAGAACATAGATCTGGAAATGATCAAGAAATACTGTAGGTGAAGATTCCTCCCAAGGTACTTACTTGGCAGAGGCCGGAGCATCTGCTTCTGTATTAGAGATGGCGACTGTTCTGGGTGGGAGGGGCAGGCGCACTCTCATGGGGCATTGACTGCTGGGCCTCAGTAGCTAGAGCCAGGGACTCCGGGAGCGGGGATATGGTGTCAGGGACTTCCTGGCTTAGTTCCTGGCCCCCTGATGGCTCCTGGGCATGTGAAGATTGGCTGAGCTCAATCTCTTGAACTAAAGTAGTGCTCATGGGGGCCTGTTGGGTGTTATACAGGGCCTGAAAGTCCTGGACAGCCAGGGTGACCCATGGGTCCACAGGTTGGGTCTGAAAAAATGGGGCTGGTGTAAGGTGGATCAGAGAGCCATGGGAGGCCAGAGCCTGGGTTTGGAAAGCCTGAACAGGTGGAGGCTGAGTTCGAGAGGCTAGAGAATGATTCTGGAAATCCCTCTCTGAGTCTACTGGAATCTGGAAATGGCTCTGTCCAGCCACATGCACCAGGGGGTGGCTCTGTGAGACCACGGAAGCTGCAGTCTCGGTATCAGAGACCAGAGTGTCCAGAGGCTGACCTGTAGAGGACAAGGGGACACCAGGCAGGCTTGCAGAGGCAAGAGTGACTAGAGGATGGCTCGCAGAGGCCAACGAATTAGGTAGGCTCTTAGAATAACAAATAGTTAGAGGCTGACTAGCAGAGGACGAAGGGACCACAGGCAGGCTCTTAGAGGAGACAATGGAGGGAGGCAGAGGCTGGTCCAGAGCTGATGGAGTGAACTTTGGCTGCACCAGATGGCCTGATGGTCGTCCAGCCTTGGGGCCCAGAGGACCAGCCTCAGGGCCTGGGGGGCAAACTTCTTCTGAACGTTTTACAGCTTCCGGTTCCGGTTCCGGTTCCGGGCCCAGATCCTCTCTGCTCCAGTCTTTAGCCTCAACACTGTCTCTGACACTTTTCATTCCGTCTTTGTCCTGGTCCTCTTTTGATAGCGGTTTATGTACCTGGACTGTTAGGGTCCTACTCAGAAGTGAAGCAGTACTTTGGAGGAGTCTCCTGCGGCGCTGCCCCCGTCGGATCCGCGCCAAGGTGGTGGTAATGTTTAAGGTTAAAGACAAGTGCTGGCTTAGCGTGCCCATGCGGATGGGCCTCTTCCAGGCCTCTTCAGGACTCAATTCGATGTTGCCGGTGTACCAGAAGACCCACCAGAGGAGGCTGAGGAAGATGATGATGGAACCCAGGTAGAGTAGCAAGTCGTAGAAGAGCAGGTCGGAGAAGATCCCAATGAACAGCACCGTCGCGCCCACCGCGTCGAAGGCGACGCCCAGCCAAAAGAAATGCCGGCAACGGCCCAAGCCCCTCAGCCTCCCGGCCTCCAATTCCGAGCTTCTTGAGAGCTCCATGACCTCCCACTGTCGCCGGCGCCTGGTCCGCAGAGGTGACTGGTTTGATGGCGCAGTCCCAGGCCGGCTGTGGCCGCTGGATCCCCATAGCAACGCCTGGCGGGTGAGCCGCGCAGGGGGCGGGGCCAGAGAGCGGCAAGCTGGGCCGCCTCTCACCTGCCCGGAGGAAAAAGGCTGCCGCCCAGGAGATGGACGCAGGCGCCGTACGATCTCCTCGCCCGCGCGGCCGCCTTCTCCGCATGCGCAGTTCCTCCAGTCCTTGCGCCATTCGCGCGTTCGCAGCGTGCACGCAAGTTGGGTCCTTCAGGCGCTGCGTATGGAGAATTTAACTCTCCGGACCTTGGGCTGTGTTCTCGCCCACATTCCTCTGCCCACGCCCAGGCCTTCCAGAACGAGTGCGAGATCCTGTAGGAGAGCAGAGGGCAAGGACCCTCTTCTAGTAACGACCCCCTGTCAGCCAGTACAGCTTGCCCTCGATTTCCCTTTTTGTGTGTGTGTGTGTGTGTGTGAAGAAGTGACTAGGTTAGGGTATGTTATTACCAATTTTTTCTCTATTTGCCGAATAGTGACTGGGCTACTTGTGCTACTTAATGGCAGACCTAGAGGTGAATTGTCGGTTTACCAACCCCTCTCCAACTTCTTCCTTTTTATTATCACTTGTTGACCAGTTTGTCCAGACCCTTGGGAAGGCTTAAACCATTACGTTTCCCACTATTTCCAACAGAGTAAGATAGCAAAACTGTCAAAAAGTAGGAAAACTGGAGCCTAAGAACTACAATAGCTTAAAAATGAGCTTATTTCAAACTTGAGAATAGGGTGTGGGAAAATTAAAAGTTTAAGACCTGCTATCATTCAGGTTATAGTATTAGTGAAAAGTCATAGGCCCTTGAGGTTCCTCAATTCTAAAGCTGGACTTTTTTAAAATAGCCTTCTTTATTTTAGAATAGACTTAGGTTTACAGGAAAGTTATAAAGATGGTATAATGAGTTCCTTGATACCCCCAAACACTCATCTGCCCTTTGTTTTTTAATTTTAAAAAAATATATTTTGTTGCTTTTTACAGAGAGGAAGGGAGAGGGAGAGAGAGTTAGAAACATCAATCAGCTGCCTCCTGCACACCCCCTACTGGGGATGTGCCCACAACCAAGGTACATGCCCTTGGAATCAAACCTGGGACCTTTCAGTCCACAGGCTGTTGCTCTATCCACTGAGCCAAACCCGGTAGGGCTCCTTTGTGTTTTTTTTTTTAAATGCATTACAAAGCTCCTTACTTCTTTTTTAAAAAATATATTTTATTGATTTTTTACAAAGAGGAAGGGAGAGGGATAGAGAGCTAGAAACATCGATGAGAGAGAAACATCAATCAGCTGCCTCCTGCACACCTCCCACTGGGAATGTGCCTGCAACCAAGGTACATGCCCTTGACCGGAATCGAACCTGGGACCCTTCAGTCCGTAGGCCGACGCTCTATCCACTGAGCGAAACCGGTTTTGGCCTTACTTCTTTTTATAAGTGTTTCTAGAAGTTTAGGAAGCCATGTTTCATGAACTTCTGGAACTAATCAATAAGACTACTTCTGAACCTCGGTACCCCTGAAGTATGCCACGGGGTGCCGGATGTCACAGTATACTGCAAAATATGGTCCATCTTTCTACGTCAATTTTTCTTAATAGTGAGTACTTTAAACTGTTAATATTACAAAAGCAAACATGTATTATGGAACAGTCTAAAATGAACAAGTGAAAATTTTGGGTTAAATTCATAAGATATAAGTTTATTCCCTATGATTTATTCAGAAATATTAATTAATATGCCACAGTCTACACAAAGTTTTAGTGTATTTAAACATGATAGATCTTCCAGGAACCACAGTTTCCTAGTGGTAAGAAACTTGAGAAATCTATAATAATAAAAACGTAATATGCAAATCGACTGAATGGCTGAACAGTGGAATGACCATCCAGATGACCACACTATGACACCCACTGGCATCAGGCCAGCAAAGGCGGCCTGATTCGTGAGTGGGCCCCACCATCGCCTCATGATTGCCCCGCAGAGGGAGGCCCAGGCCACTGGCCGGTGGGGCGATCAATCGGGACTCCACAATTGCCCCAGAGAGGGAGGCCCAGGCCACACACCAGCAGGCTGCGGCGGGTGGGCAAGACCTCCCTCTGCGGGGTGATCAATTGCAGGGCTCCGAGGCTGCAACAGGGTACTGGCCAGGCTGAGGGACCCCCCCCTCCAAGTGCACTAATTTCATGCACCAGGCCTCTAGTTTTCATATGAAAATATTTCCTTTTATTATCTTATACATTTATATTCTTACTGTTTTAATATATCAAAGTACACATGGGGATATTATGGAGTAGGATAGAAAATCCATATACATCTATCTATATAATAGAGGAATATGCAAATTAGCTGGGATGCCGTAATGTCACAACTGAACAGCAGGGACCTGAGGCTGTATGGCGTCTTGCTGGGGCCAGAGACTTCAGGCCACGCCTCCCGCCCTGCAAGGCTTGACAGGGGACCTTGGGCTGTGGGCCCCCCCCTGCCCCAGTGCCAGGCCGGGGGACCTGAGGCTGTGCCCCCCGACCCAGCAGGGCTTGACAGGGGACCTGAGACTGCACCCCCTGCCCAGTGGGGCTTGACAGGGGTGGGACCGGCCAGGTCTGGGTCTCACCCAATGAGGGTGGGGCCAGTTGGGTCTGGGTCTCCTGCATTTTCGAAGCACGTGCAGGTGGTGGGCGGGAACTTGACTCTAGGTCCTGTGGTGTGCCCCAGAATCTGACAGGAGGGAGATTTTCATATACATTTTACTAATTTTCTTTCATCTCTGACACTTCTATTATAGAGAAAGGGCAAATAGCAATATTAAAATATTTCCTCTAATTAATTCCCCTTTAATGTGCATGAATTTCGTGCACCGGGCCACTAGTCCTATATAATAAAAGCCTAATATGCAAATAGATGGAACTGCGGAGCAACCGGTTGCTATGATGCGCACTGACCACCAGGGGACAGATGCTCAATGCAGGAGCTGCCCCCAGCCCGCAGGCCCCAGGCCAGCCAAGGCAGGTGCCAGCGGGGGCCCCCTGATCACCCCAATGGTCGCCCCACATATTGGCCCTGATTGCCGGCCAGGCCTAGGGACCCTACCCATGCATGAATTTCATGCACTGGGCCTCTAGTTTAATATAATAGAAGACTTAGCTTTACCCTGTATCTGCAGGATAGGGAGTTGCTTTCTTTCTCTGTGGAGAGGTACTGAGAAACTCCTTCATTTTGTTGAGGAAATAACTCAACCCTGCCAACAAAGACCCCTTTATACCACCAATATAAAAGAGAGGGGGAGGGCACAATTTATTATTGAGCAAGCATTAGTATGAATATATGCATGAAAGATAGCATGAAATCTTTGTGTTACCTTTGTATCAGGATGTGCCTCCTAAAGATGTGCCTATTGACTTGGGGACTAACTTGGTGCCCTCTCAATAGTAAGTTAAAAGCTTTATTCCTGTATCCCTGACTGCTTTGCTGAACCTTCTCTGGAGACATATTTCTCTACATATGCAAGTGCTGAACCTTTCATTTTCTGGACTGTTCCTATGAGTTTTATTCTTTTCTTTCTCATATAGTATTTCAGTAAGATTAATTTTATAAAATATCCATTTATGGAGAGATTTGATGGCTCCTAATCTTAGCATGCTATAGTAATTTTTACAAACTCGAGATTGTTTCTGGGAGAAATTCTGCTACAAATTTAGAGAAAGGAAAACACATTCAGTCAGAAAATGAATATACTAAGTATTGGGACTTTCCAGGAAAGTAAGTAGGGATATAGCCAGTGCCCAGCCAAGTCACATTGGACCTAGAGGTAAAAGAGAAAGTGTGTTATTCGTACACACACTCTCTTTACTAATTTTTAATGGTTAATTTTTCTACAATGTTAAAGTAGTTGAAAAAATGTTGGAAAATAAAAAAATAGGTATATTAAAACTCACAACATTAAGTTTAAATGTAATATTTATACCAATACCAGGACTTATTACAAATTTACATTCCTGGCCTTACTGGAGGCAAGCATCAATAATATTTTTTAAATGTACTTCTTTAGTGTATCTTGTTTTCAATAGAAAGATGGCCATGTTTTACAATTTAATTTGTAATTACGAAACATCTTGCATAGGACCCCAACACTGTGACTGATATTGTTAAAAACAAAACATATGAAGGTCATTTTCAAATTTAGATAAGATTGCACTAAGTAAAATTTGTGAATTAATTTTATTTTTTAAATCTTTATTGTTGAAAGTATTACATATGTCCCCTTTTTCCCCCATTGACCTCTCCCAGCCTGCCCCACCCCCTGCCTCCCACCCCAGGCCTTCACCACCCTATTGTCTGTGTCCATGTGAATCAATATTATAATATCAAAACACAATGATGATTTTAAAAATATGAATTATTGATATTGCATGCTGCTTAAAATAATAGAATATGAAATTTTACACTTAAGTTGTCAGAATATTTGAGAACGAAATCAGTGGTTACTTATTATAAATCAGAAGTATCTATTGAAAATAATTTTTCACAAATTCAAATCTGAACACAGTTTAATTTTTTATATCTCCATTTCAAAGGTGAAATGAGAATGTCTATAACATCCTAATGTTTTAATATATATATTTTTTTATTTTAGAGAGGAAGGACGAGGGAGAGAGAGATAGAAACATCAATGATGAGAGAGAATCATTGATCAGCTGCCTCCTGCATGCCCCACACTGGTGACTGAGCCAAGCCCACAGCCTAGGCATGTGCTCAGACTGGAATTGAACGGTGACCTCCTGGTTTATAGGTTCACACTCAACCACTGAACTACATGGGCCAGGCCCTAATATTATTAAGTATGCCTATTTCTCATAATACTAGTAATTGATAATTTAATCCAGTGATTCATACATTCCAGTTTATTATTTTTTAAATTTATGTTGTAATTTAGACAGTATATTAATATCTTGCTGAAATGCTACATGCAACAAGTATATTTCCAAAGTTTCTTTCTGTTGTTGTAATCAAGGGGATACGCCTTCAAATAGGCATGAAGCTTTATATATTGTCAGATTTTCTCATAATAACCTTTTAACACTTTATTCAAGATATCATCCCACACTGATAGGTTGCATAAAAATGTGTGATCTGTTTACATCAAGATGCTTTTGATTCTATCATAGTGTATTTCCTTATTTGATATTATATATATTAGTAGTAGGTGAATGTTAATTTGTGTGGGAAATGCCCTAATCTTTTTTTTAAATGCCCTAATCTTGAGTCCATTGGGTATCCTAATGTATCTATAATGTTTTTATTTTATTTTATTATTTTATTATTATCTCTCTATATAAAAGCCTAAGTGATCGTTTGACCGTTCAACTGGTAGCTATGATGCACACTGACCACCAGGGGGCAGACACTCAATGCACAGGCATGGACACATGGAACAGACTGATGAATCTCAATGGGAAGGGGGGCGGGGGAGTGTGGGAAGAGATTAACCAAAGATCTTATATGCATACTAGAGGCCCAGTGCACCAGTGGGGTCCCTCGGCCTGGCCTGTGGGGCTCTGGCTGAAATTGGCTCTCCAACATCCCCCAGGAGGTCCTGGATTGCGAGAGGGCGCAGGCCAGGCTGAGGGACCCCACTGGTGCATGAATCCATGCCCCGGGCCTCTAGTTTAATATGGTGGGTTTTTTTTTTTTCCGAAATTCCCTCTAATTTATTCAAAGGTTTCTGTTTTTGTTGTTGTTATTAATCCTCACCTGAAGATATTTTTCCCATTGATTTTTTGAGAGAGTGGAAAGGAGGAGAAGAGACTGAGAGAGAAAGAAACATTGATGTGAGAGAGACACATCAATTGGTTGCCTCCTGAAGATGTCTTGGTTGGGATGGAACCTGCAACCCAGGTACATGCCCTTGATGGAATCAAACCTAAGACCCTTCAGTGTGCAGGCTGACACTAACCATTTAACAGAACCGGCCAGGACTATTTAAATAGGTTTTTATTGATTTTAGAGAAAGATTGGAAAAGAGAGAAACATTGATTAGCTGCCTCCTGCATGCCCCTTGCTGGAGATCGAGCCTACAACCTGGGCATGTGCCCTGACTGGGAATCTAACCAGCGAACTTTTGGGTGCATGGGAAGATGCTTAATCAACTGAGCCACACTGGCCAGCAATATCTATTAATGTTTTTAGAACAGATATGAGAGTAGTTAATCTGATCATTGAATTTGCAAAAAAAATTTTTTTAAGTCCTTTATAAGATATTTTAAATGGTTATCATATTTGAATCCATAGACACGGAAGTTTTGCATATAAAATTAAGAACTGACCAAGGCTTAAATGTGGGATAATCATTTGGAAGGAGGAGATGATGGTTTCTACCCTTTTATATAGCTGGCATAATTGCTCCATTATCATTTTTCTGGTCATGAGCATCTGTCAGTATTATCTTTTCCCAGTGAATTTCCTAAGCTTGTTCATATGAAAATTTTTTCTTTTTTTTTTTTTAAATATATTTTATTGGTTTTTTACAGAGAGGAAGGAAGAGGGATAGACAGTCAGAAACATCGATGAGAGAGAAACATCGATCAGCTGCCTCCTGCACACCCCCCACTGGGGATGTGCCCGCAACCAAGCTACATGCCCCTGACCGGAACCGAACCCGGGACCCCCCAGTCCGCAGGCCGATGCTCTATCCACTGAGCCAAACCGGTTTTGGCAATATGAAAATTTTTTCACTTCAATAAAGTCAATACATCTTTCTTCTATTGTCACGACAGTACTCTTAATGTGAACATACCTTATAATATGACACATTTTTATAATGGATTATATCTTTTACAATCAAAAGTGAGGAAGAGCCCTGGCTCGGTGGTTCAGTTGGTTGGAACATTGTCCAAATGTGCCAAAGTTGCAGGTTCAATCCCTGTTCAAGGCACATGCAGGAGTCAACCAATGAACGCATGGATGAGTGGAGCAACAAGTCAGTGTTTCTCTTTCTTTTTTTCTCCCTCTCCTCTCTTCCTTCCGCTATCTCTTCTAAAATTAATTTAAAAGAAAAAACTGCCCTAGCCAGTTTTTTTTAAAAATATATTTTATTGATTTTTTACAAAGAGGAAGGGAGAGAGGGATATAGAGTCAGAAACATCGATGAGAGACAAACATCGATCAGCTGCCTCCTGCACACCTCCTACTGGAGATGTGCCCACAACCAAGGTACATGCCCTTGACCGGAATCGAACCCGGGACCCTTGAGTCCGCAGGCCGACGCTCTATCCACTGAGCCAAACCGGTCTGCCCTAGCCAGTTTTGCTCAGTGGATAGAGCATCGGCTTGTAGACTGAAGGGTCCCACGTTTGATTCTGGTCGAGGGCACATCCCCAGGTTGTGAGCTCCATCCCCAGTAGGGGGCGTGCAGGAGATAGCGAATCAATGATTCTCTCTCATCATTGATGTTTCTATCTCTCTCTCCCTCTCCCTTCCTCTCTGAAATCAATAAAAATATATGTATTTTTGAAACTAAGGAAGAATGTTTTCCTTCTTATATCCTTAACTGTATTTCAGGTCTAATGAGATTTCCTACTAGCATTATAAGTTCCTTTTAAATTCTATTACACAAAAAGGCACAGGTTTCTGTCTATCATTCTATAAACATTCTGTTTATATTCTTCTAATCTTTTTATTATTTATTTATTTATTTATTTAATATATTTTATTGATTTTTTACAGAGAGGAAGGGAGAGGGATAGAGAGCTAGAAACATCGATGAGAGAGAAACATCGATCAGCTGCCTCCTGCACACCTCCTACTGGGGATGTGCCTGCAACCAAGGCACATGCCCTTGACCGGAATCGAACCCGGGACCCTTCAGTCTGCAGGCCAACGCTCTATCCACCGAGCCAAACCGGTTTCGGCCTTCTAATCTTTTTAAAAAATTGGTGAGAGAGAGAGAGAGAGAGAGAAACTTTGATTTGTTGCTCCACTTATTTGTGCATTTATTGGTTGATTCTTGTATGTGCCCTGACTGGGGATTGAACCTACAACTTTTTTGTATCGGGATGACACTCCAACCAACTGAGCTATCCGGTCAGGGCCTCTTTCAATCTCTGAATATATATATATATATATATATATATATATATATATATATATATATATATATTTACTAGCAAATATTTGATTCTGTTGCATTACTGTCCTCCAAAATACACATAAAAACAAAATAAAGACAAAGATTCTTTGGCATAAGAAAACCATTAGAATAAAAAAAAAAGTTTTTTGAAAATGTTCAGCCATCATGTGAAATGGATTTTCTAAATTCTGAGTCTATCCCAAGTCTAGGGTGACCAAATTTTTATAGAACCATTGCAGGACACAGACCAAAAAACCCATCTTATAACATACAAGAGATAATTATAAACTTAGGGTTTTTCTTAAACACCAGAATGTATAAAACGGGAATTTTAAAAGAAGTACATATTAGTTTGTATTATTTACTTTTCTGTGACAAGTATCGTATTATTTAAACAAAACAACAGTAGGACTAGTTAACAGTGGCAGGAAATCTTAGTAATTTTAGAGCCTAAAAATTATGGGGTTTTGGTATGGGCCCAGAAAATTACAATTCTTCAACCTTTGGGACTCAATGGAAGAACTCTGTAAATGGAGTTCTGACCATCATTTATGGAATGGAGCAACCACATTTTCTTTTACTTATTCTACCTTCTTCAAGAAAAGAGTTAATTATCTAGAAGAAAAACACTGTGTTCTCTTCTTTAGAATGTTCCCTTTTCTGTTTGTCCATTTTTTAGTTTAGGTGTGGTACAGTCATGCTTTCCAGTTGTATTATGATAAAGTTCTCAGTAGTGAGAGGTGTCCCCAGTAAAAGATTCTATGCCAAGTTTGTACTCCCTTTTTAAAAATGAAATTTGTCATTCCAATTCTTCATAAATATTTTGTAGTTCTAGGAAGTTTCCATAAGCTCTTTACACACTATATATATATATATATATATATATATATATATATATATAGTGATTTCAGAGAGGAAGGGAGTGGGAGAGAGAGATAGAAACATCAATGATAAGAGAGAATCATGATTGGTTGCCTCCTGCACAGTCCCCTACTGGGGATTGAGCCTGCAACGCAGGCATGTGCCCTGACCGGGAATCAAGCTGTGATTCATAGGTCGATGCTCAACCACTGAACCATGCCAGCTGGGCTAAGATATATTTTCTTGTATCACTAAAAGGTTTACAATAATAGTAACAGCTTCACTTGAGTGCTTTCTGTGTGTCAGGTACTATGCTCACTAACCTCTTTATTTGAATCATCATTTAATTCTCACAACAGTCCTATGAAATAGGTTCTATTATTATCTGTGTTTCATAGTTGAAGAAAATGAGAAATGGAAACCAACTTATTCAAGGTCATATAGTCACTAGGTTGCAAATCAGTGCATAATATGGAATAGGATAGTGAACTGGAAGTCAGGAGATAAATGCTTCAAGACTTACTATGTGCCCTGTGCTGTGGCTGCAAATGCATTTGAGCAGAGTGCTCAGAAATAGCTTATAGCCCAATGTATGAGAGAGACACAAGGCATCAAATTTGTGTTTTAGGTGCTGGAATAGAGGTACAGACAGGGGACAATGGGGCCAATCAGTGGTAAACCAAGTGGAGTTCTCATTTCTAGGCATAAATACTGAGGAAAAGGAGGACCTGAATGGGTAATGAGTCTTTCAGCAAGGCAGGGCAGTTGTGTGAACAAGGGATTATAAAAACACAGGCATATTAAGGAAACTGACAATGGATCAGTTTAGTTGATGTGGTGCCTGTGAATTTGGGGAGAGTGGTAGAGAAGTGGAGTGGAGACACATGAGTGGTGAAATGAAGCTAGAAGGTTTTATGACATGATATAGAAGTTAGACTTTGTGAGTAGTGGAAAACCACAGACAAGTCCTAAGCCAGGGAATATGATCAACTTTACAGTTTTAGAGAGTGCCCTGTTAGATTGAAGACAGCAAGCCTGTCACCAGGGATACCAGTTAAGATTAATGTAGTATTTTAGGAGAGGGGTATTAGGAGGACAAACTGAAGCAACAGTAGTAGGATGTAGAATTTGTGCCTCCCCCAAAAAGTATTAAGAAAGTAAAATTGACAAGGGAAGTCTGAAGGAGCTTCTATTAATGGGCCACAGCCTGAAGGTTAAAAAAACAACAACACTGTCCTGAGGTCCTCTCTAGCCCAGCAGCTCTTACAGTCTGAAGGTTTACAGTGTGTCTTTTAAATCACAGGCTTGAAACCTCTGTGAAGTTGAGGACCAACATCCATCTTATTCACCATTGCATTCCTGCAGAAGGATCCTGAAACATTTTAAAATAGCTATTACAGACCAAAAATTCAACACTCTTTTCCTTTGACTAATAGAATTAAATTCTGTCATTAGATATGAGAATAAAATTCAAGTTACCTCGCCTGATACAGGCAAAACTTTAAGAATAACCACATCAGAAGTTTTATGAAAAGCTGCTAAAGTTTAAATAATATGTGAGAAGATTTCAAATTCTTTAAGTTGGACAAGGCTTAGAAGAAATTATACCTGTGTTTTTCAATGTTTTTTAGTCACATGATATTTTTTAGTAACTACGCAAAATATTATTTTTATGAAAAAAAAATGCTTGCTTTACTTACCTGATAGTAAAAAGTAGTGTTTATACAAGAACATAGATTGAAACATTTCAAGCCAAACAGCACAACCAGCAGTGGATTGATAAAAAGCCATGTCATGTCATCTCTTTTTCAGGAGGTGGGGTCTTGATTAGACAATCATAGCAGCACACTTTCTCAGAGGAAGCTATTTTCACACTTAAGATTCGTTTTTTCTTAATTAAGACAATAATTTAAGTATTTACTAGCCAAGAAGGAATGTATGTGTGTATTTATTATTATATTTTTAAAATTATTGATTCCTACTAATGTTAGGTATTATTCTAAATCTTTTTTTAAAGTATATTTTTATTGGTTTCAGAGAGGATGAGAGAGAAACATCAATGATGAGAGAGAATCATTGATCCGCTGCCGCCTGCACACCCCCTACTGGAGGTCAAGCCCGCAACCAGTGCATGTGCCCGTGACTGGAATCAAACCCAGGACCTTTCAGTCTGCAGGCTGACACTCTATCCACTGAGCCAAACCAGTTTAGGGCTGTATGTATTTTTTACAAAAGAATTTATTAACCAGATGAAATATGAGCAATTACTTGTTAACTATCCATGATAATACTTGTGTTTAAGTTTTGGAAATAGTAGATTTATTTTACATTGATAATGCAGTTTAGTTGGAAGCTATTGGTCCTCTTTTGTTTTACCTACTGCTAAAATCGTATGAATAAATGATGTGACATACTTGAAGTCAATGATTATTAGCTCTGTCTACACATTACAATCACTGGGAGAATTTATAGCAAATATTGATGCCTGAGCCACATCCCTAAAGAGTCTATTTAATTGGTCTTGGGTATCACATCAGTATTTTAAAAACAATTTTTTTAGGTGAATCTAATGTGTAACCAAAGTTGAAAACCATTGTTTTACAGGTAAACCACTGTTTCACATACCTCAGAGGCCAATTAATAGTGTAGAAGAGTAGAATGATCATCTAGATTTAAAAATTGAAATTTTATTTGTGTGTTTCTTTGTCTTTCTCCTCATTGCAGGCTATATGCTTGTTGAGGGCAGGAACTATGTCTTATTTATCTTGATAACCTCACAGCCTAGCATAGAACTGTGCATATAGTCTCTTAATAACATATTTTGGAATAAAGGAAGAAATAATAGGACTTGGTAATTGTTTGAGCATGGGATGATGCAAATAGTGGAATCAAATATGTGACCTTTTTTTAAATTTAATAAATCTTTATTGTTCAGATTATTACAATTGTTCCTCTTTTTCCCCCCATAGCTCCCCTCCACCCAGTTCCCACCCCACCCTCTGCCATTACCTCCCCTGCACTGTCCTCATCCATAGGTGTATGATTTTTGTCCAGTCTCTTCCCACACCCCCCACACCCCTTTCCCCCTGAGAATTGTCAGTCCACTCCCTTTCTATGCCCCTGATTCTATTATATTCACCAGTTTATTCTGTTCATCAGATTTTTTATTCACTTGATTTTTAGATTCACTTGTTGATAGATATGTATTTGTTGTCACTTTGTTGTTCATAATTTTTATCTTTACCTTTTTCTTCTTCTTCCTCTTCTTAAAGAATACCTTTCAGCATTTCATATAATACTGATTTGGTGGTGATGAACTCCTTTAGTTTTTTCTTATCTGTGAAGCTCTTTATCTGACCTTCAATTCTGAATGATAGCTTTGCTGGGTAGAGTAACCTTGGTTGTAGGTTCTTGCTATTCATCACTTTGAATATTTCTTGCCACTCCCTTCTGGCCTGCATAGTTTCTGTTGAGAAATCAGCTGACAATCGTATGGGTGCTCCCTTATAGGTAATTAACTGTTTTTCTCTTGCTGCTTTTAATATTCTCTCTTTGTCTTTTGCCCTTGGCATTTTAATTATGATGAATCTTGGTGTGGTCCTCTTTGGATTCCTTTTGTTTGGGGTTCTGTGCGCTTCCTGGACTTGTAAGTCTATTTCTTTCACCAGGTGGGCGAAGTTTTCTGTCATTATTTCTTCAAATAGGTTTTCAGTATCTTGCTCTCTCTCTTCTTCTGGCACCCCCATAATTTGGATGTTGGTACACTTGAGGTTGTCCCAGAGGCTTCTTAAACTATCTTCAACTTTTTGGATTTTTTTTTCTTTTTTCTTTTCTGGTTGAGTGTTTTTTGCTTCTTTGTATTTCAAATCTTTGACTTGATTCTTGCGGTCCTCTATTCTGCTGTTAGGTCTCTGTATAATATTTTTTATTTCAGTCAGTGTATGCTTAATTTCTAGTTGGTCCTTTTTCATATCCTTGAGGGTCTCGCTAAATTTATTGGCCTTTTCTAGGAAATTCTTGAAAAACCTTATAACCGTGGTTTTGAACTCTATATCCAGTCATTTGCTTTCCTCCATTTCTTTCACTTGTGATCTGTTTCTTTGTCTCCGCATTTTTGTTGCTTCCCTCAGTTGGTAGAGTAGCTTTGTTTGGTAGATGTCCTATATGGCCGAGTGGCTCTGCCTCCCCTGTTACCTGAGGTGGACACTTTTGATGCACCCCTTTGTGGACTGTGTGCACAGCCTTGTTGTAGTTAAGTCTTAATTGTTGTTGGTATCACTGGGAGGAATTGATCTCCAGGCCGATTCACTGTGAGTATCAGTTGTGTCTATGCTGGGAGAACTTCTGTGCTGGAGACACCCTTATGGGAGAAGACTTGCAAAAGCCTCTGTGCTCAGCTCGGATGGGGCAGAGTCTCAGGGCGGAGCAGATGCCTTGGCTTCCCGTCAGCCCTGCCCTATGAGGCCCCTGGGTCTCAGTGTCCCTCGGTAATCACTGCAAGCACCTCTGAGAGAAAGCCACCCTCGAGTTTTGCCCACTGCCAGACAGTCCAGTTTCTCCCCGAATGAGTCTGGTTTCTCAGAAACTCACCCGGAACTGGAGTTCAGCGTAGTAGGGAGCTTCCGTCTCCCTCCCGCTTTAGAAAGCCAGCCGCACACTCAGCCACCTATGCAGTCAGCCGCCCGTCCTCTCCGCTCGCGTCTCCGTACCTCAGCCTTTTGCAGCTCCTCTGAGTTTCAATGTGCTTTCCTCTTTCCTTCTAGTTGTAGAATTTCCACTTAGCCAGCTTTCCTGTGGTTCTGGATGGTGTCCGTTTTGTCTTTTATTTATTTATTTTTTTAAATAAATCTTTATTCAGATTATTACAATTATTTCTCCTTTTTCCCCCCATAGCTCCCCTCCACCCATTTCCCACCCCACCTTCTGCCCTTACCTCCCCCACACTGTCCTCATCTATAGGTGTATGATTTTTATCCAGTCTCTTCATGAACCCCCCATCCCCCTTTCCCCCTGAGAATTATCAGTCCACTCCCTTTCTATGCCCCTGATTCTATTATATTCACCAGATTATTCTGTTCCTCAGGTTTTTAATTCACTTGATTTTTAGGTTCACTTGTTGATAGATATGTATTTGTTGTTCATAATTTTTCTCTTTACTTTTTTCTTCTTCCTCTTCTTTAAGAATACCTTTCAGCATTTCATATAATACTGGTTTGGTGGTGATGAACTCCTTCAGCTTTTTCTTATCTGTGAAGCTCTTTATCTGACCTTCAATTCTGAATGATAGCTTTGCTGGGTAGAGTAACCTTGGTTGTAGGTTCTTGCTATTCATCACATTGAAAATTTCTTGCCACTCCCGTCTGGCCTGCATAGTTTCTGTTGAGAAGTCAGCTGACAGTTGTATGGGTGCTCCCTTGTAGGTAACTAACTGTTTTTCTCTTGCTGCTTTTAAGATTCTCTCTTTGTCTTTTGCTCTTGGCATTTTAATTATGATGAATCTTGGTGTGGTCCTCTTTGGATTCCTTTTGTTTGGGGTTCTGTGCGCTTCCTGGACTTGTAAGTCTATTTTTTTCACCAGGTGGGGGAAGTTTTCGGTCATTATTTCTTCAAATAGGTTTTCAGTATCTTGCTCTCTCTCTTCTTCTGGCACCCCCATAATTCTGATGTTGGTAGGCTTGAAGTTGTCCCAGAGTCTTCTTACATTATCTTCAACTTTTTGGATTTTTTTTTTTGCTTTTTGCTTTTTCGGTTGAGTGTTTTTTGCTTCTTTGTATTTCAATTCTTTGACTTGATTTTTGTGTTCCTCTTGTCTGTTTTTGGGTCTCTGTATAATATTTTTTATTTCAGTCAGTGTATGTTTAATTTCTAATTGGTCCTTTTTCATATCTTCGAGGATCTCATTATATTTATCGGCCTTTTCTAGGATATTCTTAAAAAGCCTTATAACCGTGGTTTTGAATTCTATATCCAGTCGTTTGTTTTCCTCCATTTCTTTCGTTTTTGATCTGATTCTTTGACGCCGCATTTTCACTGCTTCCCTGAGTTGGTAAGGTAGATTTGTGTGCTAGGTTTCCAATATGGCCCAGTGGGTCTGCCTCCCCAGTTAACCTGAGGTGGACACTCTTGGTGCACCCCTTTGTAGACTGTGTGTACAGCTTTGTTGTAATTAAGTCTTTATTGTTGTTGGTATCACTGGGAAGAATTGACTTCCAGGCCAGTTGGCTGGAAGGATCAGCTGTGTCTATGCTGGGAGAAGTTCAGTGCTGGAGACAGCCTTATAGGATTAGACTTGCCAAATTGCAATAGCCTCTGTGCTCAGCTTGGATGGGGTGGAGTCTCAGTCTTGGCTTCCCGTCAGCCTTGCCCTTGCGCGCACGTGCGCGCCTTCAGACCTCTGCCTTCCCGGCTCCCGAGTCTCCGCCGGAGAGTCCAGACTCCCCCCACAAGAGCGTGGGTCCCCAGGGCTCTCCTGGAACTGGGGTTCACTGCAGTCAGAACTGGGGCTCAGTGCAGTCAGGAGCCTCTGACTCCCTTCCACTAGGGAAAGCCTGTGGCAACCTCCACAGCCTTTGTGCGTACTGGCACGCGCGCGCTTTCAGTCCTCCACCTTCCCCGGCTCCCGAGTCTCCGCCCGAGAGTCCAGATTCCCCCCACAAGAGTGTGGGTCCCCAGGGGCTCGCCTGGAACCGGGGTTCAGTGCAGTCAGAATTGGGGCCCAGTACAGTCAGGAGCCTCCGACTCCTTTCCACTAGGGAAAGCCTGTGGCAACCTCCGCAGCCTTTGTGCGCACTGGCCCGCGTGCGCCTTCAGAGTTCTGCCTTTCCCAGCTCGAGTCTCCGCCCAAGAGTCCAGACTCCCCCCGTAAGAGCGTGGGTCCCCAGGGGTTCGCCCGGAACTGGGGTTCAGTGCAGTCAGAACTGGGGTTCAATGCGGTCGGGGGCTTCCTTCCCCCTTCCGCCAGATAAAGTCCGCCAGGCTCTCGGCCGCCCTTCCCTCTGCGCGCACAAAGACCCTTTGCCGTACCTCCAATTCTCTGTGAGCTTTTCTCTTTCCTTCTAGTTGTAGAATTTTCACTCAGCTAGCTTTCCTGTGGTTCTGGATGGTGTCCGTTCTGTCTTTTAGTTGTAGTTTTGAAATTGTTGTGCGAGGCAGCAGTTTAGGTGTTTACCTATGCCGCCATCTTGGTTTCTCCCCATTTTGTCTTTTAGTTGTAGTTTTGATATTGTTGTGCGAGGCAGCAGTTTAGGTGTTTACCTATGCCGCCATCTTGGTTTCTCCCCATTTTGTCTTTTAGTTGTAGTTTTGATATTGTTGTGTGAGGCAGCAGTTTAGGTGTTTACCTCTGCCGTCATCTTGGTTTCTTCAAATATGTAACCTTTTTAAATTTACTTACTTATTGGGCACATGGAACCCTGAAGATCAGTTGGGTCTTGGCTCTATAGCTCTCCTCTTCACAGGGACAGTCTTTGAGGGAGGGGGAAAATATCCTGTGAGAGAAAAACGCAAAGACCTTACTTAGACTTCAGTACACCTATGAATTATTAGGTAATATAAAAATCCTGAGAAGGGACAAAAGATACTCACCCTGCCCAAGTAGTTTCTGTTTAATCAACAGGTGTTATTGTACTGATTTTGTTCATGTTTTCTGGGGGCCACCTAATTTGTGCTCTCTATAAGTAGTAAAAGCTATAACAGCCAGTTGTCCTTGACTTTTTTTAAACTGATGGGTTGGTATAAAGTTACACAGGAATAGGAATTTTGCCATTCTTTATTCTAGAGGGCACTGACTCTAAGACTCAGGAAAGGTTTCATAAACTGGCTCTGAAGAAGTTTCCCCTAAACCTGCCCCTTCTGTTGGTTATTTGATTATATCACTTACTAACATTTGGAGAGAACTTGGAATTATTAAGATGAAGAATTTTCCCTCTGCCCCAAACACAATATAAAAAAACTTTTCTGAAAATGGAAATGAACAGAATAGAAGCAAAATCTTTATTGCTATAGCTTAAAGACTAATGGTTTAGGTTTAAGAAGAGAAAATAAAATTAGATACATCACCCAAAAATGAATAACAGGCTCCTTGTGGCTCTTGCAGCATAGATTAGGTTGGTGGTTCATTCTGTAGGTGGACACCATAGTGCTTTGCTTGCCTTAGACTCACCTTCTTCATTGTTGCACTGTAGTATTCATATGTTGAGTATCAGTACACAGAGAAGAACTAGTTAAAGGATAAAAGTTATCCAGTCATCAGTTGACTAAGCCATCCCAATAGTGAACAGCAAATATCCTAATATAAGGAGAATGATGAATTCATGGTGCTGAATCAAGAAATTCCCTGCATACTGAATCTCTTGTGACATGGTGTTTTAATTAAGGGTTCATGGGACCCCAGGCATGGTGGATTTTTGTTGGTGGCAGGAACAAGAGAGAAAGAATTACAAATACCATTTAAAGGCTGACTAAAGAATTTCTCATTTTGGAAGTCTTAATGCTAGGCTTAATCTAATAGAGGACAGCAGTTATTTAATTAAATATATGCAAAAAAATTTTATTGATGTGACTATAGAGGTGGACACAAGTGGCAATATGAGAGAATGGATGGAGAGGTGACAGGGAATAAACAGGAATGGCCTCCTAGCAACATATAGGTTTAGTCCTAAGACATGACTGAGATATACTAAGCAGAAGTGGGAGGCATAGTCTAGCTTGACAAAATAGTAGTAAGCATCAAGGCAGCATGGAGTGATGCGGGATCATATACAGGGTGGGGCAAAAGTAGGTTCACAGTTGTTCATATGAAAAATAATACAATAATTAATAAATAGTAATACAAGAATAAACTCTGTGTTTTGCATACTCACATTGTAAACCCACTTTTGTCCCACACTGTATGGGTAATGGCAAGTAACTTAGTATGGCCATGGTGAAAGCTGTGTTCTGTGAAGAAAGGAGACCTGTCCAAAAAGCCTACATATTCCAAAGGTCTTCAGGACTGGCCCTTAGGCAATAACTCTTGAGCCCTTGAAATATGCTGCCTAATAAAAACATTTACATTTAATATTAACACTTATTTAGTCAAGAATGATGGATATGAGTGTCAACCTTTGAACCAGGAAATCATGATTCAATTTCTGGTCAGGAAACATGCCCTGCATATGACTTGATCCTCAGTCAGGGGCATGCAGAAGGCAGCTGATCAATGATTCTCATTGATGTTTCTATCTCTCTCTCCCTCTCCCTTCCTCTCCAAAATCAATAAAAAAAAATATTTAAAAAAGAAAGAAATGGAAACACTTAAATGGGAGTTCGCCATCTACACTAATAAAAGAGAAACATGCAAATTAACCTTCACTCTGCTATGCCCACAAGCCACGCCCACAAGCCAATCAGGAGCGAGTATGCAAATTAACCCAACCAAGATGGTGGCTGGCCATGGAGCTGGAGCAAGCAGGAAGCTTGGGTTGCTCCCAGTGATAGAGGAAGCCAAGCTTCCCACGCACCCTGGCCGGCCCTGGCCTCCACTCAAGGCTACAAAGTTTCAATTATAGAAGATAAATACATCCTAGATACTTGTTTCCAGCTGGCCCTGGCCTCTGCTCAAGGAGGCGCTGAAAAAAAAAAAAGAAAAAAAAAAAAAAGGAGGGGCTGGGACCTTGGGTCGCTGGGGGGGTGATCAGGCCAGGATGGGACGGCAGGGGCCGTTGGGGGTAAGCAGGCCAGCAGGGGGGAACTTGGGGGTGAGCAGGCTGGTGGTGGGGGCAGTTGGGGGCAAGCAGGCTAGCAGGCAGAGTGGTTAGGGGCAATCAGGCAGGCAGGCAGGCAGGTGAGCGGCTGGAGCCAGCAGTCCCGGATTGTGAGAGGGATGTCTGACTGCCGGTTTAGGCCCGATCCCTGTAAACCAGCAGTAGGACATCCTTTGAGGGGTCCCAGATTGGAGAGGTGCAGGCCGGGCTGAGGAACACCCCCCCCCCCACATGCACGAATTTTGTGCACTGGGCCACTAGTCTGTAATAAAGAGTCTGGCTCCATTTTACCAGTAATAAAAAAGAGAGAGATTTGTTGTTCCACTTATTTATGCATACATTGGTTCATTGTTTTTAAATTTTTAAAATTTATTAATTTGAGAGAGAAATATCGATTTGTTGTTCCATTTATTTATGCATTCATTGCATAAATATGCATGTTTCTTATATGTGCCCTGACTGGAGATCAAACTGGCAACTTTGGTGTATCAGGACAACACTAACTGAACTACCCGGCCAGAGCATTGGTTGATTCTTGTATGCGCCCTGATAGGGGATCGAACCTTGGTGCATCAGGACAACAATCTAACCAACTGAGCTACCTGGTCAGGAAAGATCATACAACCTTTTAGGACTGGTAAATCTTTCACAATCGATGAGGAAGCTCTCAGTTACTTCTAATTTAACTATTGCCAGCATTTCAGGTATTTCCTCAGTGCTATTCCACATAACACTCATTCCCAGAGAGCTGCTTCACAAATAGAATGTTTGGGAAATGCTACATAACCAATTCTCTACAGGCTCTGGGAAATTTTGAATGAAGACTTTTGCGTGTTAAACTCACTGCTCCCCTAAAATCATCTGATCATTGAACCACTTGCCACCAAAGACCTTTTAAAATTCTGCAGAACTCATGCCCTTGGGAACACATCTTCCAAATACCAAGTTTGAATACTCCAAATGGTTTCCACAGGGTAGGCACTACCTTGTAAGATGATTCTTTGACACCAAACTTTTTAATAGAAAGCAGAGCAATCTTTCCTCCTATCTGGTGAACCCAATAATTTTCTCCGGTATAAGTTAGGGAAAATATAGAAGGTTCTATAATTCACACTCTGTAAAACTGAATGTGTAGTGAAAGAACTTTGTAATTGGACAGATCTGTTCTAGAGGACAGCAACAAAGAACATGGGCACTGGGGCTGCACTAGCTGCACTGGGTTCAAGTCTTGCCTCTGCCACTTTCTAACTACATTACTTTGGGCAAGTTGCTTAATCAAATTGCTTAATGATACAGTTCACATCTCTCACTCTGTAGAGGGGGATGACAACAATAGTGTTTACCTCATGAGGGTTATAATTACCCAGCACATCACTAGTGCTCAACAACTATTTCTCTTTCTCAGCTTAATCTGTAGAGTAATGCCTGCTAGTCTCGGTAATGTTTGCTAATTTCCCAATTCGTTTTAAATGAAAATACTTTATTTGACCAGAACTCTCCTTATCTTTAAAAAAATTTTTTTTTATATTGGTTTCAGAGAGGAAGGGAGAGGGAGAGAGAGAGATAGAAACATCAACGATGAGGATCGAGCCCGCAACCCGGGCATGTGCCCTGACTGGGAATTGAACAGTGAATTCCTGGTTCATAGGTTGGTGCTCAAGCACTGAGCCACACTGGCCGGGCAGAACTCTCCTTATCTTTTAAAATGACTTTTTTAGAGCCCTGGCCAGTGTGGTTCAGTTGGTTCAGAATACTTTGCTGCTTTCTGGAAGTACCCCCACTTCACTGATGGATAAAATCAAAGCACCCAAGGCTATTATTTGCTCTTGATACTTAAAAACAGTGCCAAATCAGTGATTCTCATCATTGATGTTTCTCTCTCTTTTTCCCTCTTCCTTCATCTCTGAAATTAATAAAAAAATATATTTCTTAAAAAGCCCTAGCTAGTTTGGCTCAGTGGATAGAGTGTCGACCTGCAGACTAAAGGGTCCCAGGTTCGATTCCAGTCAAGGGAACATGCTCAGGTTGCGGCTCTATCCCCAGTGGGGAGCGTGCAGGAGGCACCCAATCAATGATTCTCTCTCATCATTCATGTTTTTCTCTCTCTCTCTCCCTCTTCCTTCCTCTCTGAAATTAATAAATATATATATATTAAAAAAGAAAAAAAACAGTGCTAAGAATTTGCCTTTGAGGAAGATCAGCAGGGGACTCTCTGGTGGTCCTATGGTGAAGCAGGTCTGCCTGATAGTTGCAGTGACAACCTTGTAAGGCTTCAGAATGTCATTCCAAGATGACCCTCTGTGGTATGGAGATTATTTTGAACTAAAAACAACCAGGACCCTGGGGGTTCAAGAGAAACTCCACCCCCCTTAACTACCTAGGAGAATGTAAATTAGGGGCCTTTCCCATTAGAGTTATCACCAGAAAAAAATTTTTATGACCCAACAACAGGGAAGGGCAAAGTAATTACTGAATGAATATCTACTCTTCTTATTGTCCTGCAATGAACCTTCCTCCCCTCTGAAGTCCCAACTCACCTTACCTCAGCCTTAGCTGAGATGGTCTTATATGCCTCGTTTTCCTTTTTTGTCTCTGAACCTCTCATGTATGAGGGATCCCTGACTCATGTGTGCCTATATGTTTGTATGTAATGAAATTTGTTTTTCTCTTGTTCATCTTTCTCTTATAGATTTAATTATTAGGCCACTGGAAAGTGCTATAAGGTAGAGGAAAGGTTCCTCCCCCACAACCTCCTCATACAGGAAGGCCAGGAATAGAGCCTTTGGGATATCTTTCCTTTTTGATAAATTCAGAACGTACATATTTTTCAAATCTCTGTACCTTTCTTCTGACTCATAAGAATAGTGATAGGTCAATGGGGAGAAAAAGGAGACATATTAATACTTTCAACAATAAAGAATTTTTAAAAAAAAGAATAGTGATAGAAGCTAAATTTAAACATCATTTTAAAAACTTCTAAAAAGTTCTCTGACCAGTTACAATACTATATTTCTCAATACATTTAAAGTTAAAGAATATCCTGAGGACTAACAGTCATTACAATGCTTGATAAGCAGGAGGAATTTTAAGTCCACGTGAAGGAGACTTTAACTTTAAGAGAAAAGTAAAAACACTTCTGAAGCATTTTTTATGAAACTTTTGTTTTATTTAGCAATTATGAAAAGTGGCTTTTAGGCAACAAATTAGAACACATTTTAGGAAACAGGTATCCTCTAACCTTCAGAGAAAACCTATTTCTTCAGAGAAGAAATGAAACACCCACCTTTTCTCCACCTCTCACCTTTTTGAACATTTAGAATCGACTGTCACTGATTACAATAATGGATTTTTAGAGGGACTCATTTTTACAACTCAGATTTGTTCTCTTCCCCCCCTAATTAAGCCTGTGGTTTCTTTAAGTGGTGACGGATCTCATTAAGGGGGGCTGCAAGCAATACTTGTTACTATAGGGCTGTGGTTCCCAACCTGTCCATAAGAATCAACCACCGAAAGAGCTTTTGAAACACAGATGCCTCTTAAAGAGATTTTAAAAATGTAAAACAATGCTACCTTTTCATTATGTCTTTTTTTGTTCTGAAAAATATATGTATTTTTCATAAAAATATGTCATTCTTGTTAATATGTAACAAGTTTATTGTGGCTATTTTTCAATGAATTAATAAATATTTTTAAATGAGAAAAAATACAGATGCCTCTGCCTGGCTCCAAACCACCTGAACAAGAATCTCTTGGGCTAAGGACCTGATATCAGGAGAAATGACAAGCTCCCAGGTTATTCTAAAGCTCACCCAGAGTCAAAAACTACTGTTGTAAACTAAGTAATTTGAGGGCAAATAATACGTATAAAATTAGAAAAGAATACATGATTTTATTCTACCCTTTGTTTCAATTAGAAATTATAATTGCTTCCTCGTTTGGTTTCACATGATGCTACTTTGATGCAAGTGTGACTTCTAAATGAAGGTTACTTCTAAGCTATTGCATTGGTTCCCCAAGTGTAGTCCTCAACCAGCAGCAGAAGCAGCACTTGGGAACTTGTTAGAAATGTAAATGATCAAGCCCTACCCAGGCCTATTGAACTGGGAGATAGGGGCCCAGCCATCAGAGTTTCAGTAAGTACTCTAATGCCACCTGAAGTTTGGGACCTACTGCACTATTGTATTACTTTAAATCTAGGGCTGCCAGGTACATAGATAGGGGTACCTAATAAAATATGAATTTCAGATAAACACTGAATAATTTTCAGTATGATTTTGTTCCAAGTATTGCCTAAGACATGCTTATACTAAAAAAAAAAAAAAAAAAAAAAAAAAAAAAAAAAAAAAAAATCGTTATTTAGCTGAAATTCATATTTAACTGGGCATACTGTATTTTTATTTCCTAACTTGGCAATCTCTCCCACATAGCTTTTAAAAAATATTTATTTATTTAAATCTTTATTGTTGAAAGTATTACCTATTTCTCCTTTTTTTCCCTCTAGCCCACCCCCGCACCACCTCCCCCACATAACTTTTAATTTTAGACTTGTAAGAAGATGAATGTCTCCTTTTTAGAATAAATGCTTTTTTTCTTTAAGAATTATTTTATTTATTGATTTTTAGAGAGAGGAAAGGGGAGAGAGAGAGACATTGATTTGTTGTTCCGCTTATTTATTCACTCATTGGTTGATTCTTGTATGTGCCCTGACTAGGGATCGAACCCACAACCTTGATATATGGGGATGACGCTCTAACCAACTGACCTATCTGGTCAGGGCCTTTTTTTCTTTATGAAATAATTTCATAAAGAAATTTTGAAAAAAGATGACTAAATTGAAAGGGGAAAAAGAGAAAACATTCCATTCACTGAAAATGCAGTGTGAAAAAATACACTAAATATACACACTGTTGAGGCTTGTCAGACTGATATCATGAGTAACATTATTTACTTATAGATTTGAATTCTGAATAATTCAGAACAGTTTGAGTTGCGAGAAGTATTCCCATTTTGGTGATGGCAAAACCAAACGCAAAAAGGAGGTTTGCAGGTGATTAAAAAAAAAAAAGAAAGAAAGAAAGAAAAGGAAAATCAAGGTATTTCCTATTTGACAATTTTGTAGAGAAATAGGGGGATAGTACACGCCTGATGTCTGTTTATTTTTATTAATTTCCACTGCTCATTGGAGAACTTCTGTGGGGAAAGGAGCTGATAGGTGAGAGAGGGAGGCTAAGAGTGGAGTTTGGAGGTGACAGGAGATGCCTGTCTCTTGACATTTAAATACCATATTTTAAAAGACTTATGTAACCTTCATGCTAAGAATTGTCCAAATACTGATTTTTTAAAAAAGAACAATCTTCTTTCTTAAAACATTTTTTTCTGATTAAAAAAAATAATACTCTTTGTAGAAAAATTATAGAAAAATACAAAGAACAACAATCAATGGAGAAAACTTGTAATTTGTGAATAGCCTTTGTGGTTTTTTTCAATACTACATATACATGTAACAAATGTGGGGTATATTACTGTACTTGGTGTTTTATTTTTTTTTATTTTTAAAAGTTAAAAAATATATTTTTGTAACATTCAGAGAGGAAGGGAGAGGGAGAGAAAGATAGAAACATCAATGATGAGAGAGAATCATTGATTGGCTGTCTGCTTGTGCGCTCCCTCCTGGGGATCGAGCCCATAACCGAGACATATGCTCTTGATCAGAATCAAACCCAGGACCCTTCAGTCCACAGGCCCGCGCTCTACCCAGCTAGAGTTGTATTTGGTGTTTTAAAACCCAGCTTTTTGCCCCAAGAATACATTTGACTCATTTCTCAGATGATTAAAATTTTTTCCATATAATATTTAAAATTAAATTTACTGGGTAACATTGGTTAATAACATTATATGTTTCAGATGTAAAATTTTATAATACTTCATCTGTATATTGCATTGTGTGCTCACCACCCAAAGTCTAGTCTCCTTTGGTCACCATATATTTCACCCCCTTTCCTCTCTTCATCTTCCCTCCTACCTCCCTTCCCCTCTATTAATCACCATACTGTTGTCTGTGTCTATGCATTTGTTTGTTTAGTTTGCTTGTTGCTTTCTATTTTATACGATGTTAATCATATGGTTCTTGTCCTTTTCTGTCTGACTTATTTCACTTAGTATGGTACTCTCAAGATACATCCATGTTGTCGAAAATAGCAATATTTCATCATTCTTTATGGCTGAATAGTATTCCATTATATATATATATATATATATATACTAGAGGCCCGTTGCACAATATTTGTGCAAGAATATGCCTTCCTCCCCTTGGCTTCGCTCCTGGACGCCCGGGAGCCTGCAAGTCCCTACTCCCGGGCCACCTGGGAACTGGCAAGTCCTCACTCCTGACTGGAGCACCACTCCTGTAGCTCCCTCCGCCCCCTCCCCCACTTCATAGCAGGCGTCCTGCCCCACCCGGCCACTCTGCGACTGCATATGCAAATTAACCTTCCATATTTGTCAGGTTAATTTGAATACTCACTCCTGATTGGCTGTGGGCGTAGCGGAGGTATGGTCAATTTACATGTTTGTCTATTATTAAGTAAGATATGTGCCACATCTTTGTGTGTGTGTGTGTGTGTGTGTGTGTGTGTGTGTGTGTGTGAATCCTCACCCAAGGATATTTTTCCATTGCTTTTTTAGAAAGAGTGGAAGGGATGCTTGGAGGGGGAGGGAGAGAGAGAGACAGAAACACTGATGTGAGAGTGACACATCTATTGGTTGCCTCCCACATGCGCCCCAACTGAGACTGGGGATCACACCTGCAACTAAGGTATGTGCCCTTGACTGGGGCTCAAACCCTTGACCCTTCGGTGTTGGAGCCAAAACTCTAACCACTTAGCAACACTGGCCAGGGCATGCCACATCTTTTTATCCAATCATAGTTGAAGGACATTTACGTTATTTCCATAGTCTTGGCTATTGTGAATGATGCTTTAGTTAGTTATAGGGATGGTAATATAATAATTTAATCCCCTGTTGTTAAATATTTAGTTTTCCTAGTTTTTCCCAATTGTGGATGCAGAACATCATTGGATATAAGTCTTATTGTATATAACCAATTATTTCCCTAGTGAAATTTCTAGTCCTTTGAAGAGACGTTGTTCTTTCAAAGGGCATTCTCCTTAAATGCAGCCCCACTAGTTTAACAGGATGTTAAGCAGCACTTGCCTTGATGCCCCAGCATTGGTGCCTAAGGTTCTGCTAGCTAGGACCAGAGTCCTTCTCAGGGCATGAGACCCTCAGCCACTACCCTGACCATCATTCCCTTCCCCAGTCTGTATAAAATGACCTGTAAAGGAGAGACATCAGGTGTGGGAGCTTTGTGGGCAGTGCCATAAAGGAAGGCCCAAGCAACTTCTTATAGAAAGACTCAGAGGAGGGGGTGTAAAAAGGAGAGACTGGGTGGATGGATGTGTGCTAAGGCAGAGAGAGAAGGACTGATGAGAAGGCAAGAGAGAATGCTGTTGCTGGAGCAGCCAGTATCTCCATTATCTGGTGTAGCAAAGATGTGGGAGTCTTCCCTGCTCAGATGGACACTGGGGAGGTAGAAGGTTTGCAATAGAAATTACAAAAGTATAAATTTTGAAAGATTGAGATAAAGATGAAGTAAATATTTTTAAAAATCTTGCCAACCATATGGCTTTATACTATCATTAAAACCTCAAGACTTGCCCTAACTGGTTTGGCTCAGTGGATAGAGCGTCGGCCTGCGGACCAGAGGGTCCCAGGTTTGATCCCGGTCAGGGGCACATGCCCAGGATTGCGGGCTCCATCTCCAGTGGGGGGCGTGCGGGAGGCAGCCAATCAGTGATTCTCTCACATCATTAATGTCTCTCTCTCTCTTCCTCTCTGAAATCAATAAAAAAATTAAAAAAAAAAAAAAAAAACTCAAGACTTAATGCCTACTTAGGATAAGATTCATTGTTAACAATAGTGAATACAAATGCTTAACTCAAGAAACCTTATTGATAATTTTCCATTTTCTTGATCTATTTTTTCCAGATATAATTGTTATTTTTACCTCAAATGTAGCTGGAGAAAAGCTCTTTGTGAGAGTGAAAGAAGCATTAGCTCTGCTTTTTTCTTGTTTCTCAGCATTTTCTGAAGGTTAGTTTATTTAGAACTATAATATGATTTGTAAATCCAATAACTGGGTATTGTAAGACACAGAAAATACTAAACACGAAAAAATATGAGAGGAGGCCACTCTTAACCCCTTTGTGTTGTGGTACTTCCACTCTTATGTTAATATATCTCCGTGATGACCTGACTCCTAGAACATGTGTGCATGACATCACTCATCAGTCTACATTACATTATCAGGAAGCTTAATTTATTTTTTTCTTTTTTAAATAAAAATAAATGTAAGTAGAATTTTTCATCTTTTATCGCACACCCCAATGGATTTTTTTTACTCCCTATGGTTGATGCACCTCTCCATGAAGACCACTGGCTTAGAAAAGGGAAGGAGAGGGAATGAAGAAAGAGATGATGTCCTACCCCCTCCGCTTTGTGTCTGTCCTGCAAAATGGGGAGGAGGAAGAACCTTACATCCTTTATGAGAGTGGAGTTTTAAATTGAAGTGGAATTTTTTTTTAAAGCAAGAAAGAGTTGTTTTTTTGTTTTGTTTTTAAATATATTTTTTAAATTATTGATTTCAAAGAGGAAGGGAGAAGGAGCGAGATAGAAACATCAATAATGAGAGAGAATATAGATTGGCTGCTTCCTGCATGCCCCCCACCAGCAATCGAGCCCGCCACCAAGGCATATGCCCTGACCGGGAATTGAACCACGACCTCCTGGTTCATAGATTGACGCTCAAACCACTGAGCCAAACCAACCGGGCTGAAGTAAAATTTTTTTTAAATAAATCTTTATTGTTCAGATTATTACAATTGTTCCTCTTTTCCCCCCCCATAGCTCCCCTCCACCCAGTTCCCACCCCACCCTCTGTCCTTACTCCCCTCCACTGTCCTCATCCATAGGTGTACAATTTTTGTCCAGTCTCTTCCCACGCCCCCACACCCCTTTCACCCCGAGAATTGTCAGTCCACTCCCTTTCTATGCCCCTGATTCTATTATATTCACCAGTTTATTCTGTTCATCAGATTTTTTATTCACTTGATTTTTAGATTCACTGGTTGATAGATATGTATTTGTTGTTCATAATTTTTATCTTTACCTTTTTCTTCTTCTTCCTCTTCTTAAAGAATAACTTTCAGCATTTCATATAATACTGATTTGGTGGTGATGAACTCCTTTAGTTTTTTCTTATCTGTGAAGCTCTTTATCTGACCTTCAATTCTGAATGATAGCTTTGCTGGGTAGAGTAATCTTGGTTGTAGGTTCTTGCTATTCATCACTTTGAATATTTCTTGCCACTCCCTTCTGGCCTGCATAGTTTCTGTTGAGAAACTATTCAGCTGACAATCGAATGGGTGCTCCCTTGTAGGTAATTAACTGTTTTTCTCTTGCTGCTTTTAATATTCTCTCTTTGTCTTTTGCCCTTGGCATTTTAATTATGATGAATCTTGGTGTGGTCCTCTTTGGATTCCTTTTGTTTGGGGTTCTGTGCACTTTCTGGACTTGTAAGTCTATTTCTTTCACCAGGTGGGGGAAGTTTTCTGTCATTATTTCTTCAAATAGGTTTTCAGTATCTTGCTCTCTCTCTTCTTCTGGCACCCCCATAATTTGGATGTTGGTACGCTTGAAGTTGTCCCAGAGGCTCCTTACACTATCTTCAACTTTTTGGATTTTTTTTTCTTTTTGCTTTTCTGGTTGGGTGTTTTTTGCTTCTTTGTATTTCAAATCTTTGACTTGATTCTTACGATCCTCTAGTCTGCTGTTGGATCTCTGTATATTATTTTTTATTTTAGTCAGTGTATGCTTAATTTCTAGTTGGTCCTTTTTCATATCCTCGAGGGTCTCATAGTGAAGCTGTACCATTTCCCTATGAATAGGAATTTCTGTTGTTTCCATTATTTTACTGTTGTGTTAAAATGAATAGCTTTGAGAATATGCCATTTCATGTTTTTGCCAGTATGTTTGAGATAGATTCTTAGAATTGTATTGCTGGATCCAAAGGTAAATGCTTATGAGCATCGGCAGAGCACCAAAGGGTGGTGGGTTCGATTCCTGGTCATGGGCACATACCTGTGTTGCAGGTTTTTTCCCTGGCCCCAGGGTTGGGGTGCTGCTGGAGGCAACCAATCAATGTGTCTCTCCCACATTTATGTTTCTCTCTCTCTCTCTCTCTCTCTCTCCCCCCTCTAACTCTTCCAGTCTCTCTAAAATCAATGGAATAAAAAACATCCTCAGGTGACAATTAACAAAAGCAAAAAAAAAAAAAAAAGGTAAATGTATATGTATTTACTCCATACTCATTAAACAACACCCTCTTCTCCCTCCCTGCAGCCCCTGGTAACCACAGGAATACAAAGTCTTTTAAAAACCACAAAAGGGAAACCAAAAACTGATGAGTATTGTTATCCTTATGTCTGTGTCTTTGTGTTTTTAGAATAATATCAAGATAACTTTTCTCAATAGACAAGCTTTATTTAATTAAAGTCTAATTTTGTTTTTATTTTAATTTTTTATCTGAATCACAAAAGTTTAGGTTTTAATAGAAATTTGGAAAATTAAGAGACAACAATAAAAATAATGCAATTCCACCACCAGAAGATAACCAATGTTACATTTTGATGCATGTCATTCATTTTTTTCCTGTCTTGCTTCTTCCATCTCCCTCCCGTCCCCTCCAGAGAGCCCATGTGTATATTGGAGTGGGTATGTGCATATAGATATTCTTATGTATGGCTCTCTTTCAGTTGTGTGGTCTGTAACTATAAAGGTAGGATTATACTGTAAGTTTCTACTTTTTAGAGTATTTTTAAATGGCCATTAAATATTATTCAAAAATACTATATTAGAATGATGCATATTCTAGCATATGAAAAATCTCATAATTTAACTATATTTTTATTGTTGGATATTTAGGTTGCTTCTCAGTTGTTTTTGCTCTTTGTTAAGGATCAACTTTGTGTATACATCTTGTCTGAGTATTTTCTCTTCTTTTTCTTTTTGAGTATTTTATTTTCTTAGAGCTATTTCTAGAAACAGGTTACTAGGTCAAAGGGTGTGCTGGTCTATATTGGGATTCACCATTCTGTTATATGTGGTCTCATGAGCTAGAAAAAGCACCCAGATTCACAAGCTTCCTGTGTAGTTATTTTACCTTCTAGCCATAGAGGAGTACCCACTTTTGTCATAAAGAAGAAGAAATCCTTTTACTCATCAAACCTTTGCAGCAACCTTTAGTCAGTAGACCAGAATGAAATCTGAAGATATGGCTAAACTGAGACCAACAATAGAGCATAATTAATTCATATGCATAACTCACCCTTAGGCAGTGAACCAATTTCTGATTCTATTTACCTTCTGTCATAACCTCTCATATCTCAGCACACTCAACTGAGGCCCTTTTGGACATGATTTATAATTTACATTTTTTTTTTAAATATATATTTTATTGATTTTTTACAGAGAGGAAGGGAGAGGGATAGAGAGTTAGAAACATCGATGAGAGAGAAACATCGATCAGCAGCCTCTTGCACACCCCCCACTGGGGATGTGCCCGCAACCAAGGTACATGCCCTCGACTAGAATCGAACCTGGGACCCTTCAGTCCGCAGGCCGACGCTCTATCCACTGAGCCAAACCGGTCAGGGCTATAATTTACATTTTTAATATGATAATTGAGGAAAGAGTGTAGGACATTAATATATTTGGTAATGGACCCAATGCCCCAGTTATCTAACATAATTAGGAACAAATTATTCTGTATGAATGAGTTTTGCAGATGATTGAGGCTAACCAGTTACAGTGGTCGATTTTTGGTGCAAAAGTTCTAATACTGAGAACAGATTTCCTAACTTTTTAATTATAATGGACTTACCAGTGTAAATGAGGTTTCCTCTGTGCACATGGATTGTGAAATTCCTTGAAAGCAAAAGTCTTTCTCCATATATTTATGTGGGATATTTTATCTCCCATTGCTCATAGGAGATCCTTAGAAGAAAGACAATGTTTTTTACCCCATGTTTTGGAGAGTCTGTGTGGACAAGCCCTCATTGAATACTTGTGTGCCAGGCAGGCCCATGTTAGGGGTTCAAGAGGATGTTACAGAAAACTGAAGAAGAACAAAGCAATACTTAGAGAGATGGAGTTACATTTATTACGCGCGGGTCCACAGGAGAATGTCTCTCAAATTCTGGGCCCCAACATGCAGGAATTTTCCCTATTTATATGTTTTTACCTTCTTTGTCTCCCAAATATGGGGTGTTTCCGGCCCCTTTTGCAAGTTCTTAAAGAGCCCGTATGTGCTGGGGCCTCAAGACCTCAACCAGAGGCCTGGCCTGGCACCAGCACTGATAACCTTGTCTGGGGAAGGTTTAATGGCCTCTCTGAAGTGGGAGTAGTCTTAGCAAGCAAGAATTTACAGAAGCCAAATAGCAGAGCTAAAATTTCAAACAGCAGTATTTATATAAGATGGATGCTTCAAGGAGAGACCACGCCTTGCCTTGAGGAGCTCACTCCAGTGGAGAGAATGACTGAGAGTGGCAGATGAATGGCCTGATGCCTTAGGTTTTCATAGAAGTGTTACCGGAAGGGGACTGGCCTAGGGCCAGCTGTTAAGTGTGTGGGTTCTTGACTATGTGCAGGAAAGATTTCACAACATTGGCCCAGGTGATTTTGAGGGTACATTTATTAAAACCAGGGACAGTGATACAAGGAAGGGCCTAAGATAGAAGAAACTACAGGAGAGAGCTTAGGTGGGGTGGCTTTGGCTCTCTAGAAATGTTATAAGAAAGAAATGAGGCCTGGCAGCGTTGCTTTAGCTCACTGATAAGTCTAAGAACGGGGCGGGGTGGGTGGGAGGAGGAGAAGGAAGCGCGGGTGGTATTAGAAACAGGTTCAGGGGTTGGCCCAAGACAAGCTGTCACTGACCATTGCTCCCCTGGTTGCAAGTTTCGTAGGGTCCCTTAGAGTTTAGGAGATGCATGCCTGTGAGGGGAAAGGAAAAGACTTGGGTGTGCTCCCCAGGATGGAGAGCTCTTGCTAGGACTTTTCATTTTGAGGCTTTTTAAAGGCTGGGAGTTCAGGGGAGGTCTTAGGAGAGGATCTCAATAGAATATTCATCATGTTTATGCTGATGTGCCAAAATGAGATTTAGTCCCTTAATTAAATAATCCTATCTATCTCCCTTAGTAGGGTGATTTAAACTAATTAGCCTCTGGTTGGGGAGAAGCATAAGCCATTTACTCTTAAGAGTCTTCGGTTTAGGGAAGATAGGATTACTAGATGGTTGCAAGCTGCTTGGTCATTTATCTATCTCAGTTTCCATATTTCACTTGCCCCGAAATTTTCCTAGCTTCTTACTATCCTGCCTCAGAAGGAGGCAGATGGAATTTGGCAACATGTAGAAACGAATTTGAAACTGGGCACCCACAATTCTTGGTTCTTAACTTCTCTGAGCCTCAATTTTTTCCTGTGAAATGGGGACACCAGAGCGGTCTGAGGCTGTGCTAAGATCATGTGTCTGGCCCTGGCCGGTTTGCTCAGTGGTAAGAGATCGGCCCATGCACCGAAGGGTTTTGGGTTCGATTCCAGGTCAAAGGCACATACCTGGGTTGCAGGCTTGATCCTAAACGGGGCACATGTGGGAGGCAACCAATCGATGTATCTCTCTCACATCAATAAATATTTCTCTTTCTTTCTCTCCCACCCTCCCACTCTCTAAAATTCTGAAAGGTGAGGATTCTTAACACATTATAGCTAGTGAGACATAGTTACTGGAAATGGCTTTGCCTAGGGCCAGCCAGTAGTGTGTGGGTTCTTGACTTTGAGCAGGAAAAACTTCACAATACTAGTCCAGGTGAATTTTAGAGGACGGTTATTCAATCTGGGGAACCATGAAATAAGGAAATGAAACAATGTCTGCTTTTGGCTCACTAAAAACTCAGAGTAAAGGGGGCCTTAGTGACATGTTCAGGAGTTTTGCCTGGGACTAACTGCTGTTGTATTTGCTGCCCTGATTACAAGCCTCATGAAGTCCCTTAGAGGCATGCCTGTGGGGAAAGAAGTCTAGGGAAGGCGTGGTGGGCATGGTCCTGGGAGGGAGAGTGAGGGCTCCTTTGTCTTGATGATTTTATCTCTCTTGCAAGCAGGAATTTTAGGGGAGGTCTCAGGAGAGGGTTTCAGCAGAATATTCATCCGTTTTTCGTTTTTCGGTGTGCTCCTTCAGGGTCGTGTTCTTCACTGATTTGTCAATGTCAGGGGGTCCTTAGTCATTGCAGATGGTCCTGGTGTCACCCACCTGGTTTTGCTGCTTCTCTGGGCCTGGAGCTGAAATACAACTGAGGGCTAGACGTTATCTCTAGGGAGGTGACCTTCTGTATCTGCTGTGAATTGCTCTGCCCCTTTGTTCAGCTCTCTGTCTCAGTTTCCCTGTTCTACTCACTGGCCTGTCTCAACATGACCTAAATTATTAGTTGCCATTATTTTTACGAGAGCTTGGCTGTGGAGATGAGAGGAGTCTAGGAGTTCTACTCTCAGAAGTAGTTATAACTAGAAATCATCAGAAATTGATGACACTGGGTAGGGACAAAGGGGAACAGATGTGTGCCACAATTGTCACTTCCTTTCAATGCTGAGCACCTACTGTGTCTGTCTTCACTGCCTCACTGTGTCCCTTGGAAGAGGCTTTACTACCCTTGACCAGATGAGAAGCCTGAGGCAGAAAGGGCATGGGGTGTGAAGCCAGTTCCCCTCCTACACCAGTTCAGCTCTTTCACCAGAACCCACCTTGGGCAAATCTTTGACCCCTTCAGTTTCCCAACTGTGTTGGTGGTGGTGGTGGTGGTGGTGGCAGTGGGGAAGGGGCAGTGCAGAGTTAATTTCTAGAGGTATCTGGAGCACCAAATTTCCTACATTCAAAGTGCTTAAAATAATTTGTCTCTCTCCCTCCTCCAACTCTTCTTTTGGATGCCCAGGTGAGTGCTGGAAGGGGGCTGCAGGTAATAATAATATTAATAGAGCACCCTTTTTGAGCATTTACGAGGTGGATCGCCCTATGCTAAACTCCTTCCCTAATTCTCCCCAAACCCTAATTCGAGACTTCCTGGGCCAGATTCTCTCTTTTGGCCTCCAGCACCCATTCCATGACCAAGATGCAGAGGCCCAGGAAGGACTTCCCTTGCCGCCCCAGGGGCTTGCCCTTGCCGGGCTCCTTCCAGCCCTGCGGTAAGGTGAGGGCAGGGGCGGGACTGGGCGGGGCGTGGGGGAGGGGGTTTGGGCCCCAGTTTGGTGACTATCTACACTGGCCAGACAGATCGTCCCACACCTGCCGCCTTCCTATGGGTCAGCTGCCCCTGTGCCAGCCAGTAATGCTCCCGCTTCTGCTACTACTGGTACCCGGACTCCTGCCCTGCACAGGTGAGTGAGGAGTGCGCCCCTGGAGGACCAAGGAGTTCCTGGGACTCCTTCAGCCCGCCCTCCTCCCCAGCCCTGCTCCCCACCCCTCTGTAAGAACTCCAACTTACCAGCCCTTTCCAAGGTCCCAGGAGCCCTGCAGCCTCGAGCCCTCCTTTCTCTGGCTCACTGACACATTTCTTACCAGGTTTCTAAGAGCCTTTTCCCCAGTCCTTCCCAAGAGCTTCCACTCATCCACTCCTCCCAGGGACCCAAAACTAGGCTAGCCCTTCCCATGGGCTCGGTATCCTCCCCAGACACCCCCTCCACCACCGTAACCATCTTCAGCGACCAGACTCTCCCCATCCACCTGTCCCTGGGGTCTGAAGTGGGACTACCAAGGGGAGGAGCAGGGGAAGAAGGGACTGCCCTACCTGGATTGGGGGAAGAACATAAGGTTGCCTTCTTACCCATCCCTAGGCACCACACTTGGAGAGGTCCCCTCAGTGACTGCCCATTTCTGGGGTGCACAGGCACACATTCACAGGGAGATATACAGACACCACATCTTATACATACACACTCCCAGCCTCACCTGGGCACTTGGGTGTAGGGGTCATGGACAGACTCACAAACAGACACAAGCAAAGATACCCCAAGGAGAACACACACACACACACCCTCAGGCCCATAGGAATATAGGAAGCCCAGACAGCCTTGGCACTCCTAGCAAGGCTGCCGTGGGCAGACAGAGCAAACAGACCCCAGAGTGACCTGCCCCACCTAAGAGGGAGTGTTTTCCTTGGTTCCAAACCCAGTGCTGGGCCTCTGCCCCATGCTTGGGTTCTCCACAGGGCTGTCCCCAGGACCCTGAGATGCCAGAGTGTGGTTAGGTCAGGGTGGGGGACCTCTGGGGACAGCTGTGGGGTATAGGATTAAGACTGGGGTCCTGTCATATATGCTTAGACTGGGGCTTGGTGGACCCAGAGGTCAAGGGACCTTTTATGGAAGCCAGCTGTGTGCCAGGGCATCTGGAGCTGCCTGTGGCAGAGATCTGTCCTCCAAGAGCCCCCAGGCAGATAGCAGCACAATGTGACAGGGCTCCTGTGGTCGACCTGAGGGTGAAGCAGATTCTAGGAGGTGACAGGTGAGCTGGGTGAGGATGGGGTGAGGGCATTTGCAGCACAGGATATATGTGATGGGAAATGTAACTGGAGGAACAGGAAATGATGAGCAGGATCTATGTGGTGGGCATTCAGAGAGGACACTGGAGAGGAGGGAAGGGCAGGCTCCTGCAGGGCTTTCTCTGAAGGGTGGTTTCAGGCAGAGGTGTGGGCAGCTAGGAGCAGCACGTGGCAAATCCTGAGAGAGCGAGCTGGATTTAATTCTGGTCTGTACTCTTAAAAAGAGTCAGTGTAGTAAAAACTTGTTCTAGAAAAGAGACACGATGACTAGATGTAATGCATAAGTCTCTGGACTGGCAGTCTCAGAGCAGAGGAGAGCAGAATCCCAGGAATCAGGCAGGTCTGGGCCTGGGCGTCTGCTCTGAGACTCACCAGCCCTGTGACCTGGGATGGGTCCTTGTGCCTCTCTTAGTCTTAGTCTAAGGGGTGCACAGGCACACACTCACAGGGAGTGTGTTCTCTGATGCCCACGTCACAGAGAGTTTGGAGATGTCTGACCCTGAGCAGTGGCCCCCTCCCTGGTGACCCTCAGCTCTGTCACCCTGGCAGGTCTCCTTCCCCTGCTGTTATTGGGCAAGGAGGACTGAGCACTGGATTGGGAGTCAGAAGCCTGGGTCAGAGCCCCCAGTCAGCCAGGTTCTTGTTGGCTGTGTGGCTGTGAAAGGCAAGGGGTTCCCATTGCACCTACTGTGCACTGCTATGTGTCAGAGCCATAATTGGGCTCGGGCCACAGGGCCTCTCTGTGTGGGAGGGAGCTGTGCCTAGGCAGTGAAAATAGGAGATGGAAAGGGCCCTGAACCAGTGTCTAGAAGATGGAAGTGGTGATGATGGTGGTGGAGAGAACCAGGGACAGGGATGCCTGCACAGAGGAGCCCTTGTGGTGGCAGGGACCCTGTTTAGCTCATCTCTGATGTCCAGTGCTCATCACAGGCAATGGGACAGACATTTAAAAATATATATATATTTTATTGATTTTTTACAGAGAGGAAGGGAGAGGGATAGAGAGTTAGAAACATCGATGAGAGAGAAACATCGATCAGCTGCCTCCTGCACACCCCCTGTTGGGGATGTGCCCACAACCAAGGCACATGCCCTTGATCAGAATCGAACCCCGGGACCCTTCAGTCCACAGGCCGACGCTCTATCCACTGAACCAAACTGGTTAGGGGAGTGGTCGGCAAACTGCGGCTCGCGAGCCGCGGTTTGCCGCTCTGTTGACTAATGAGTTTGCCAACCACTGCGTTAGGGCAATGGGACAGACATTCGATGCACAACGTAGACTCTGACTGTGTCAGAAATTGTCAAGGGCAGAAGATTGGGAATCAGGGCATTCCAGGAAGAGGGCCCAGTGGTGAGATCTTTCAGATGCTGTGGCTCTGTGTCTTGTTTTCTCTTTCATGCCTGCCTTGAAGATATTGGTAATAATAGCTAGAGCTTGCTATGTGCCAGGTGCTTTACATACACGATCTCATTTCATTCTATGAAGAGAGGTGCACTTACCCCCCTAATTTTACAGATGAAGAAAACAAGGCACAGAGAGTTTGAGTAAGTTGTTCAAGGTCACCCAGCCAGGGACTAGGAGGAGCAGGATTCAAACCCAGGCAGTCATCCAGGCTCTTCAGGCCAGTGACCTTCCCCAGGGCCAAGGGAAGACTTGACCTTCAGCCTCTAACTTTTGTTTTCCCCCAGCTTCCTTGAAGTCACATGTGCACCGACGTGGGCTCATAGAACTGGCACAGACCATACACTGTGTTGGCCCCCGCAGCCCCCTGGCCTATATTAGATACGGCTGCTACTGTGGCCTGGGTGGCCGAGGCAAGCCCATCGATGCCATTGACCGGTGAGTTTATGTGTGGGCCGGGCTAGAAGGTCTCCCACCCTCTGGGGGTAGGTAAGGCCTATGAGGAAATAGCACATGGCACTACCTTGCAGGCAGAGGTCCTCCTGGGTAACATTGCCAGCTGCCCCCTCACTCTGGTTATGGGATGATTTCTTTGGCTGAAAAAAAAAATAACCCACACAAAACTGATCAGACTTAAAGTGCACCAGAAACTGTTTTGAGAACCCCTCTGAGTCCTCACAACAATCCCATTTCAGAAATGAGGAAATTGAGGCACAGAAAGATTAAGTAACTTTGTTTGGGGCCACATAGAGAGTAAGGATGTGAGCCCAGCAGTCTTGCTGGGTTCATGGCCCTTATCACTGCATTCTGCTATCATGTGAGAAGTGCCTGTTCTGTACAGGGCTGTGGACGCACATCTTTCCATGACTTCTCATTCACCCTCAGGGCCATCCTTCGAAACAGGCACAGTGGCTATCTCTGTTTATGGACAAGGGCCCCGAGACTCAGACAGGCACAGCCACTCACCGTTTCCCAGCAGCCAGCAGGTGACAGAGGATTTGATTGTCTCCTCCCTATCTTAGAGGATGTGATTTATCATTAGCAAGTCTTGACTCAGCCTTGCGCCTTCAAGGCTCTTGCTGCCGGCCATGCCCTCCCACACTGTGGTTGTCTGGTTCCTGTACATCTTTCCAGATGCAGATCAAGCATTACCCCCTCTAGGAAGGCGTTCCTGAAACGCAGCTGGGCATGGCACCTCCTCTGGCTTCCAGAATCCTCTCTTACCCCTCATCGCAGCACTTCTCACAATGCATGTAGCACTTGGTGGCTTGTCTGCTTCCCTCACCAGACTGGGAGCTCCTTGAGGGCAGAGTGAAATCTGGCTGACCTGTCCCTGCCAGATCAGCTGAGGGCTCAGCACAGAGTGGGGCTCGTGGCTGGGCGGAGATAATACCAGTGAATGAATGAATAATGGGCAGGTTTAGGGGTATTTGTGGGTGTACCTCAGGAAATTTTTCAATAGTAAATTATTATTATTATTATTATTATTATTATTATTGAAATCCTATTATGTGGCAGGCCCTGGGTTGGATACTGGTGACACTGTGAGAAATGGTCCCACATCTTAGAGCTCTGCTCAGGTGTTAACCTTCTTGCTAATGAGGGTCTCATTATAAACCTGCCCTGAAGGGAGGTTCCCTGGTTTTATGAGAGGGTGTAACAATGAGACACTCATAGCCTGGGAAGTAGGGGGCCTGATGACATTCTAGGGTTGGGAGATGGTACTTAGGCTGAGACCTAAAGGAGGAAGAGTGGGCATGCAGTTGTCCTAGGTGGAGGGCAAAGGTGGGAGGCAGGCTCGTTCTAGCAACAGAGAGGAGCGTGGTTCTGCTGGAGCTCAGAGACTAAGGGAGTGAAGCAGGCAGGGGCCAGGCTCTAGCATGGCTGGCGATGGAGGCAGTGCAGGACACACTGAGGTCAGTAGAAGTATTTCCCAAGATAGGATTCTCAGGAACAGAGTTTGGACCAGAAGATGCTCACCCATAGTCCTGGCATAGAAAGATGGCCAGGAGAGCAGCCTTCACTCACCTGCTGGTCTGCCTGTTTGCCATCCACAGGTGCTGTTATTGTCATGATTGCTGCTACCAGCATGCCAGGAAGAAGTTTGGCTGCATAACCAAGCTGCAGTCCTACCCCTGGACATGCATCAATCAGCGCATTGAATGTGGTGAGTTCCCAGCAACACCCACACCAACCTTCCCCAGAGTTCCTGGGGGCATCTGCTTGTAATAACTTACTACTGCTTCCAACTCCCCATAGACCGTGCTTTGGATTGATCTAATATAAATAATCGTTAATGCTAAACACATAAAAAATTAACAAAAACAAACCCATTTATTTATTTAAAAAATATATAGTTTTATTGATTTCAGAGAGGAAGGGAGAAGGAGAGAGAGATAGAAACATCAGTGATGAGAGAGAATCATTGATCGGCTACCTCTTGCAAGCCCCCTACTGGCGATTGAGCCCACAACCCAGGCATGTGCCCTTGACTAGAATTGAACTTGGGACCCTTCAGTCTGCAGGCCGACGCTCTATCCACTGAGCCAAACCAGCTAGGGCCAAAGAAACCCATTTCTTTTCTGTCTGGACAAAAATGGAAAAAGAGAGAAATGATACCAGATATAAACCACCTAACTGTCCATCAGATGGGGCCCGAGTATATAAACCCATGATGTATCCTCACTGAAGGATATCCTCAATGTGGAAGACTGCAGCCTGGAGAAGGGATAAGGTAGAACCATATGCTGACATGGAAAGATGTTGAGTGAAAAAGCAAACTGCAGAATGACATGTTCAATAAAGCACCACTGTGTTAAAAAGAAAAACTTGCAAATACTACCATGCTACTTTTTATAACTACATGTGGACGCTTGCAAAGCTCAGAAAAATGTAAAGATACACCCCAAACTGAGGATGACTGTGGTCATTTCTAGGGACAGAATCAGGTTGAGGGGAGTGATGGTAGGAGGCAATTTTATGTTCTCTGTAATGTTTCCATTTTTTAAAAAAGATTACCTTCATGAATTATTTGTGAATTAAAAGTTAAAAAGAAAAGGAATATACAGACTGATGGGATATATGCAAATTACTTTCACGTGTAATGAAACAAAATTAAAAAATGTGGGTGGAGGATGGATGGACAGATTACTTTCTTAGAGATGGTATTTATTAGTGGGGTGATTAGTATATCTCATTGTGGTTTTTATTAGCTTTTCCCTAATGATGTTGAGCATCTTTTCATGTGCTTGTTGGCCATTTTTATATCTTTGGAGAAATGACTATTCAGGTGTTTTGCTCATTTTTAATTGGGTTATTTGTCTTTTTGTTGTTGAGTTATAAGAGTTTTTTTTTTTCATTTCAATAAATCTTTATTGTTCAGATTATTACAATTGTTCCTCTTTTTCCCCCCATAGCTCCCCTCCACCCGGTTCCCACCCCTGCTCTTACCTCCCCCACTCTATCCTCATCCATAGGTGTAAGATATTTGTCCAGTCTCTTCCCGCATCCCCCACATCCCTTTCCCCCCCGAGAATTGTCAGTCCACTCCCTTTCTATGCCCCTGATTCTATTATATTCACCAGTTTATTCTGTTCATCAGATTTTTTATTCACTCGATTTTTAGATTCACTGGTTGATAGATATGTATTTGTTGTTCATAATTTTTATCTTTACTTTTTTCTTCTTCTTCCTCTTCTTAAAGAATACCTTTCAGCATTTCATATAATACTGGTTTGGTGGTGATGAACTCCTTTAACTTTTTCTTATCTGTGAAGCTCTTTATCTGCCCTTCAATTCTGAATGATAGCTTTGCTGGGTAGAGTAATCTTGGTTGTAGGTTCTTGCTATTCATCACTTTGAAAATTTCTTGCCACTCCCTTCTGGCCTGCATAGTTTCTGTTGAGAAATCAGCTGACAATTGAATGGGTGCGCCCTTGTAGATAACTGTTTTTCTCTTGTTGCTTTTAATATTCTCTCTTTGTCTTTTGCTCTTGGCATTTTAATTATGATGTGTCTTGGTGTGGTTCTCTTTGGATTCCTTTTCTTTGGGTTCTGTGGGCTTCCTGGACTTGTAAGTCTATTTCTTTCACCAGGTGGGCGAAGTTTTCTGTCATTATTTCTTCAAATAGGTTTTCAGTATCTTGCTCTCTCTCTTTTTCTGGCACCCCCATAATTTGGATGTTGGTACGCTTGAAGTTGTCCCAGAGGCTCCTTACACTATCTTCAACTTTTTGGATTTTTTTTTCTTTTTGCTTTTCCGGTTGGGTGTTTTTTGCTTCTTTGTATTTCAAATCTTTGACTTGATTCTTACGATCCTCTAATCTGCTGTTGGATCTCTGTATATTATTTTTTATTTCAGTCAGTGTATGCTTAATTTCTAGTTGGTCCTTTTTCATATCCTCGAGGGTCTCACTGAATTTATCGGCCTTTTCTAGAAAATTCTTGAAAAACCTTATAACCGTGGTTTTGAACTCTATATCCAGTCGTTTGCTTTCCTCCATTTCTTTCATTTGTGACCTGTTTCTATGTCTCTGCATTTTGGCTGCTTCCCTGAGTTGATAGAGTGGCTTTGTGTGCTAGGTGTCCTATATGGCCCAGTGGCTCAGCCTCCCCAGTTACCTGAGGTGGACACTCTTGGTGCACCCCTTTGTGGGCTGTGTGCACAGTCTTGTTGTAGTTAAACCTTGATTATTGTTGGTATCACTGGGAGGAATTGATCTCCAGGCCAATTGGCAGTGAGGATCAGCTGTGTCTATGATGGGAGAACTTCTGTGCTAGAGACACCCTTATGAGGCAAGACTTGCTTCAGTGGGGCTTTGGTGCTCACTGAGTCTGCCCCCCTGAGTGTGTCCCTTATGGATCTGAGGAGTTGTAATCTGGATGGTCCCACTTGACCCCTGGGTACACTGGCTTTTGGATCTCCAAGGAGGTGCTAATTTAGCCTCTGCCTGAGGCCACCCAGCAGGAACTACAGAGAGATCTGCAGATTCCTCTTCTTTGTTTGGGTTTTGGAGGTGCCCAGATGAGGCCCAGCTGTGAAGCAATGCAAGCTGCTGTGGGGCCTTGGGCCTTCTTTTGGATGTTCTGGGTCTCACTGACTCAGCTACAGTTTGTTTAGATTTCAAAGGACCAGGCCATTCATATGCAAAAGCCTCTGCGAATAGCTTGGATGGGGTGGAGTCTCAGGGCAGAGCAAACAGCAATGGCTTCCCGTCAGCCCTGCCCTAACAGGCACCGGGGTCTCAGTGTCCCTCGGTAATTCCTGCAAGCACCTCTGAGAGAAAGCCGCCCTCGAGTTCCGCCCGCTGCCAGACAGTCCAGTTTCTCCCCATATGAGTCTGGGTCCCCAGAGTCTCGCCCGAAACTGGAGTTCAGAGCAGTCGGGAGCTTGTGTCTCCCTCCCGCTTGAAAAAGCCAGCCGCGTACTCAGTTGCCAGCCCTTTCCAGGCACGCGCCTCCGTGCCTCTGCCTTTACTTCTGCAGCTCCTCTGAGTCTCAGTGTGCTTTTCTCTTTGCTTCTAGTTGTAGAATTTCCACTCAGCCAGCCTTCCTGTGGTTCTGGATGATGTCCGTTTTGTCTTTTAGTTGTAGTTTTGAAGTTGTTGTGCGAGGCAGCAGTTCAGGTGTTTATGTATGCTGCCATCTTGGTTTCTCTCCAAGTTGTAAGAGTTTTTAATATATTCTTGGTACTGCATCCCTATCAGATATGTGATTTACAAATATGTTCTCCCATTCTATAGGTTATCTTTTCATTTTCTTTCTTTTTCCTTTTCTTGTTAATTATCACCCGAGGATATTTTTCCCATTGCTTTTCAGAGAGAGAGAGTGGAAGGGAGGGAGACAAGGGAAGGGATAAACAGAGATAGAGACAGGGGAGAGAGAAAGAGAGAGAGAGAGAGAGAGAATGTGAGAAAGACACACCCATCGGTTGCTGTCCCCCCAACCCGGGGCAGGGACGAACCTGCAACACAGGTACTTGCCCTTGACTGGGAATCGAACCCTGGACCCTTTGGTGCTCAGGCTGACCCTCTAATAACTAAGTCACACCTGCCAGGGCTGTTTTCATTTTCTTGAAAATGTTTTTTGTTAATGTTTTTATTGATTTTTAGAGAGAGAGGAAGGGAGAGGAAGAGAGAAACATGGATGAGAGAGAAACCTCATCGATCAGCTGCCTTCCACATACCCCCTATTGGGGATCGAGCCCAACATCTGGGCAGGTGCCCTGACTGGGAATTGAACCAGTGACTTCTTGATTCATGGGTTGAGGCTCAGCCACTGGACCACATTGGCCAGGGCTCTTTTCATATTCTTTTCTTTTTTAAAAAAATAGATTTTATTGATTTCAGAGAGGAAGGGAGAGGGAAAGAGAGATAGAAACAGCAATGATGAGAGAGAATCATTGACTGGCTGCCTCCTGCACTTCCCCTACTGGGGATCGAGCCCACAACCCAGGCATGTGCCCTTGGCCAGAATTGAACCCAGGATACTTCAATCCGTAGGCTGACGCTCTATCCACTGAGCAAAACCTACTAGGGCTCATTTTCTTGATAATGTCTTTTATGTTCAAAAGTTGTAATATTGGCTCTAGCTGGTTTGGCTCAGTGGATAAAGTGTTGGCCAGTGGACTAAAGGGTCCCAGGTTTGATTCCAGTCAAGGGCACATGCCTGGGTTATGAGCTCAGTCCCCAGTGGGGGGCATGCAGGAGGTGGTCAATAAATGATTCTCTCTAATCATTAATGTTTCTATCTCTCTCTCCCTCTCCTTTCCTCTCTGAAATCAATAAAAACATATTTTTTAAAAAAGTTGTAATTTTGGCCCTGGCTGGTTTTCTCAATGGTGAGAGCATTGGCTCTCAGACTGAAGGGTCTTGGGTTCGATTCTCAGTCAAGGGCCCATACCTGGGTTGTGGATTTGCACCTGTCCCCCACCCCCACCCTCCACCCCAGTTGGGGCATGGGTAGGAGGCAACCAGTAGATGAGTCTCACATCGATGTTTCTCTCTCTCTCTCTCTCTCCCCTCTCCACCTCCCTCCTTTTCACTCTCTCTAAAAATCAATGGGAAAAATATCTTGAGGTGAGGATTAAAAAAAAAAGTTGTAATTTTGATAAAGCCCAATTTTTCTGTTTTGTCTTTCTTTTTAAGGCCTCATCTGATGATATTTTCCCCTTTGATTTTTAAAGAGAGTGAAAGGATTTAATCCACATGTGGGATTAAACCTGCAACCAAGGTACATTTCCTTGACTGCGAATGGAACCCAGACCCTTTGGTCTGCGGGCCGATGCTCTAACCACTGAACAACTGGGCAGGGCTATTTTGTCTTTTATTGATCATGTCTTTGGTGTCCTATCTATGAATCCATTGCTAGATCCAAGGCCATGAAGACTTATGTCCCTGTTTCCTTCTAATAGTTTTATCATTTGTTGTTGTTTTTTTGTTTTTTGTTTTATTTTTTTTTGTTTACCCCCGCCCCCAACCCCTAGTTTTATCATTTGAATCTTGCATTTAGGTCATTGATCCACTTTGAGCTAATTTTTGTATATGGTGTGTGGTAAAGGTCTAACTTCATTGTTTTGCATGGACTATCCAGTTGTCCCAGTACTGTCTGTGGAAGAAACTCTTCTTTCCCTTGTTGAAAATCTCTTGGCCCTAGATCAGTGGTTGGCAAACCACGGCTCGCGAGCCACATGCGGCGCTTTGGCCCCTTGAGTGTGGCTCTTCCACAAAATACCACAGCCCGGGCGAGTCTGTTTTGAAGAAGTGGCATTAAAAAGTTTAAGTTTAAAAAATTTGGCTCTCAAAAGAAATTTCAATTGTTGTACTGTTGATATTTGGCTCTGTTGACTAATGAGTTTGCCGACCACTGCCCTAGATGGATGACCTCTCCGGTCCTCAGTTTCTTTACCTCGAAGATGGGTGTAGCAAAGATGAAACAAGGGTTTATAATGTGATACGCAGATTGGACAGAGGTTACTACTGTCTCCCATCTCCTCTCCTCCCTCTCTCTTCCTGATCTGAACCTCTCTCTGACCCACTACCTCCCACTGGAGAGAACTGAGGTTCTGGTGTGACTTTCCACTGGAACCCTAGCTCCTGCAGCATGGTCTGTTCCGGAGGAAAGAGGCAGCTAAGTGTTACTAGAAGGATGGTCTTAGATAGGCACAGATCCTCAGCCATATCTCCTCAGTATGACTTAGGAGCTGGCATAAGGACAAGGCTGACTTCATATTGAGAAACAATATTAGTGTTTAGGACTGAAAGTGGCCCAGACATCATTTCGTCCAGCCCTCTCATATGGAGTCGGAGAAATTGAAGCACAGGGAAAGAAGTGACTTGCCTGACGTGGTGGTGATGTGCCTACTCCTGGGCACATTCCCTGTCCCCAAACTGCCCCTTCTGGTGTGGGCAGGGAGGAGGTGAAATGGGCCTTGAGTTGGAAATCTTAAAAATCTTCCCCTTCTTCCCTTCAACTTGCTCCTAACCATGTTAAAATGGAATTTGTAAAATATTTGTTGATGGAGTCTGTGCCTGTTTACAGAACTGCCCTCCCTGAACCAAATGAAGAGAACCAAAGTATGTATTATACATTTTTGACTAAAAATATTCTCTTATTCTGTTTGGAGATATTCTGAACATAGTTGTTTATTTAATTACAGGTGTGGCCCATTTTCCATTTATGGGCCTGACTTAAATATATTTTAAAAATGTTAAGCATATAATAATATTTACTGGCAGGCCTTTATTTTAAACTTAACCCATGGGAGCTATTTTTCCTTTTAAATTTTTATTATTCTTGAATAACATGTTGCTATTAGGTTCCTGAGGCTATAGAGTAGTGAGACCAAGTCTTGCTTTTGAAAGAATCTTTCTTGCTCAGAGATGAGGGTGGGAACAGAAGGGAGGTACAGGAGCTGGATCATGAGATCCTGGGCTGGAGTGCTGGTCCACCCCTTTCCAGCTCTGTGTCCTTGGACAAGTTACTGAATTCCACTGAGTCTCCCTCACTTTACACATCCATAAAATGGGAATAGTAAAAATTAGATGCAGTGTTTGTGTGAGAATTGGAAATGATGTATGGTTTTTCCATATTCTCTCAACAAATATTATTGAGAATCTATTCTGTGCCAGCCTCTATGATAGGTTTTAGGTAAGACAAAGAAGTGTAGGCCAGCTGGTATATGTAGCTCAGTGGTTGAATGTTGACCCATGAATCAGGGAGTCATGGTTTGTTCCTGGTCAGGGCATATGCTGGGGTCGTGGGCTCAATTCCCAGTAGTGGGTGTGTGGGAGGAGGCCATTAATGATTCTCTTTCATCATTGATGTTTCTCTCTCTCTCTCTCTGAAATTAATAAAAACATAAAAAATAAAAAAGAGAAGTCTGAAAGGAGGAGAATGGGAAATTGTCTCTGTGCCAAGTGCTTTTATAACTGCTGTGTCAGAAAATAAAGCAGGTGAAGTACTTAACCTGCTACAACATGGATGAACCTTGAAAATGTGATACAAGGAGCTAAGTGCAAGAAGCCAGGCACAAAAGGTCACGTGCTATATGATCCCAAGTGTATACAATATCCAGAATAGGCAAATCTATAGGGACAGAAGGCTGACTAATGGTTGACAGATTCAGGAGAGGGGTATTGGGGAACAACCTCTTAATGTGTACAAGATCTCTTTGGGGTGATAGAAATGTTTTGGAACTAGATAGAGGTGATGGTTACCCAATATTATGAATGTATTAAACCCCACTGATTTGTGCACTTTTAAATGGTAAATTTTGATATGGGAATTTTTCCTCAATAAAAAAGCAGGGATGCAAGGTGGGGGCTATTCTTTTATATTGAATAGTCAGATTAGCTGGCAACTTTAGGAGGTCAGCTTCAGCTTACTAGTGCCTCCTGTGTCCCCTGCATTTTACCGATTTGGTCTCTTTCCATTCTCTCAACAGCCCGCAGAAGTAGGTACTATTAGTATCCCTGTGTTGCACTTGAGGAAACAGCCTAGGGAGCATGAAGTGATGTGTCTACAGGTGCATATCTACTACATTCAATGTTGATTGAGTGCAGGTTCAGTGCCAAGTCTCTCCTGGGCACTTGACGTAGGCTTCCTCACCCAGGCTTCCCAGTAATCCTGCAAAGTGGATAATGCCCCATTTTAAATGAGGACTTGATTCATTTAGGCAAGATCACACAGCTAGAAAGCAGCAGAGCAGGCATTAAAAAAAAAAAAAGGCCTGGATGGTTCCCTACTGCTAGTCTCAATGGATCCTCAAATGAAATTGTGTAATATTGATAGAAAAGAGAAGCTAGCTCAAATGGACTTTGGACTCAGCATTTCAAAATACTTCTCTGACAACTTCATTTCCTTTTCAGCAAGATGGGGCCAATATCATTCCCTCCTGGAGTTGCCCTGACGATGGAGATCACATAGTGAATTGTCAAGTGTCACACACATACAATTTATGACCCTTACTGCCAACAATGTTACTAGTTTCCCTCATGTTTATCCTCAAGTCTCTGCAAGTTCCTGCTCTAACCTCAGTTTCCCCATTTCTTTCAGGACCAGCAGAGGATAAATGTCAAGAACTCTTGTGCAAGTGTGACCAGGAGCTTGCCTACTGCTTAGCCAAAACTGAGTACCATTTAAAGTACTTCTTCTATCCACATTTCTTATGTGGGCAGGACCCGCTTAAATGTGACTGACTAGTTTGACTTGAAATGTTTTGCACAAGGAAATAAAACTCTTTTTTTTTCACTAATTAACAGCCATATTCAGTTCACATTCAGAGGGGAACTGAGTTAAAGTGTTAAAGCTGCAACTTGTGTTTGTTCTTCCTCCTTCTCCAAACTTGGGGCTGGAGCCTGTTTGGTTGCCAGTTTGACTGAGGTCAAAACACCCTATTTACAAACCCATGACAGTGTTTGTACCTGTATTGGATCTGGTACCATGTCTGAGGTTCAACTTTTATGAAAAGGCTGAGCTTGTCTTCTAACCTGCTCTTGATGAACAAATACCTGCTAAGTGCCTGGCCTTGTTCTAAGTTCTGGGTTGAGGCAATAAACAAGATGACCACACGATACCATCCACCCTTGTGAAGTTCAGGTCTAGTAATTGTTAGCTCAAGAAAGAGTATTCTTGCCCATCCTACTCCACCTTTAAAAAAAAAATCCTCAACCGAGGATATTTTTTCCATTGAGTTCTAGAGAGAGTGGAAGGGAGGGAGGAAGTGGAGAGAAAAACATTGACATGAGAGACACATTAATTGGTTGTCTCCTGCATGGGCCCCTACCAGTGCTGGGGAACTTGCAACCAAGGTATGAGGTACATGCCCTTGACCGGGAATCAAACCCAGGACCTTGCAGGCCAATGCTCTAACCACTGAGTAACCAACCAGGGCCATCCTACTCCATCTTTACTAGTTAAAATTTATTTCCTGATTACAAAAGTATTATATACTCACTGCTTTCTAAAAAAGGCAAATACAGAGAAATATAAAGGGGAAAAATTATTCCATTTCCCACAAACCATAATGACCACTTTTAGCATTTTAGTTTGTTGTCCATCAGTCTTTTCTGTAATTTAAAAAAATGTAGTTGAATCCTGGCTGGTGTGGCTCAGTTGGTTGGGGATCATCCCATGCATGGAAATTTGCTGGTTCAATTCCTGGTCAGAGCACATCCCCAGGTTCTGGGCTTGATCGCTGTTTCTCTCTCCCTTCCTCTCTCTAAAAACCAACAAACTATTCTTCTTTAAAATGTAGTTGAAATTCTTTGTTTTTCATAAGCTTTTCTCCATGTCATTAAAAAATATTTGGAAACTCCATTTTTGTTGTTAATCTCACCCGAGGAAATGTTTTTTCCCCATTGATTTTTAGAGAGAATGGAAGGGAGGGGGAGAGACAGAGAAACACTGATGTGAGAGACACATCGATTGGTTGCCTCCCGAATGTGTTGGGGATCAAGCTTGCAAATGAGTTATGTGCCCTTGACCAGAATCGAACCCACAACCCTTGTCACAGGCCAACGCTCTAACCACAGAACAAAACTGGCCAGTGCTGGGAACTCCATTTTAAATAGGTATTATGTACCAGTTTATAAATTGCTCACTTTAGAGTATTGGTGGTTTCCTATTTTGACCAATTATTCATGTGTTGGCAATACTTGTGAATAAATCTGCCAAATCCCACTGCCCACCTTTTCATTATCCCTTAACTCAGATTTGCAGAAATGGAATTATTACTTCAAAGGGTCTGAATATTTTAAATAGACACCCTCTTTTGATGCATGTAAACTTGCTATGACTGAGAAGGTCTGAGGGAGGAGAGAGGCAGCTGTGGCCTTGGCTCTGAAGTACCTGTCTCTCCTGCTGACGATCAGTGAAAGTCCAACCCAGCCCATTTGCTCTAGTCTCCTTTGCTCTCCCCTGAGCAGATGTGGATAGCACCCTCTTTGAAGCAGAATATGGGGAGTGGGTGGAGGGGACTGTTCTAGGAGTCTGGCAACCTGTAGCCCACTAGTGCCACCCAGTCTCCATCTCTTTATCTGGAAAGAATAGTAACCCCTCAAGGCAGGAGACCAGGGATGTGCAAATACTGCAGTGTCCCCAAACTTGCAGTGCCGTCAGCGTCTCGGGCAAGTCATGGGTGTTAAGCAGGTAAAGTCAGGCAGTCCTGGGCCTGATGAGCAAACACAGGAGGAAGAAAACATTTTCTCTCCTTTCACTTAAGATACCTTAGGGTGACTCCTTGGCTCAGTGTTCCCATCAGGCAGGGAGACTTCAGCATGACTAGTAGGTTGTATTGAGCAATTCAGATTTTCATCATGTTTTCTAAACAATTTTTTTCTACCTAAGTTTTGTCTTTATAAAAAATATTTTATTTTTATTTCAAGTAATTTCTTTAAACTTTCAGATGCAAAGTTTGAGTGAAATCTTCAAAGATACAAAGGATTAATGAATGGTTCATGGAGTCACAAAGAAACCCTTTGGATGCAAATTTATCTCGAGGCCCATCATGGATCACATTAGAATGAAATAAGAGGCATAGTTCATCTCATTCATATTTACAATTACAACATTTGGTGTAATTATACTTGCTGTTTTATACATCAGAACAAGATGATAAAGATTATACAGTGTGAGGTCAATGTATAAAATGCTTCATTAAACAAAAGGACTATCCTGGATTTTAGATTATTCAAAACAAAGCAAACCTCAAAACAAAACAATTTTTTAAATTCTCACCCGAGGATATGTTTTTTAAAAATTTTTAAAAATTGATTTTAGAGAAGGGAAAGAAACATCAATGTGAGAAAAACATTGATTGGTTGCCTCCTATACATGCCCAGACTGGGACTCGAATCTGCAACCTTCTGGTGTACAGGATGATACTCCAACCGAGCCACCTGGACAGGGCCAAGACAATTTTAAGTAGCACTGACGCAGCACAGCCTGATATCAATTACTCTCTGTTAATACCCTGACATCCCACTTAATCCCCCAATTCAGAGAAAGAGATCCAAACTTTCAATGATTAGAAGTTAGAAACAGGATGAGTATAACCATCATTCTAGTCTCAAACTGAATCTTTTAGATATTTAACTCTTCAACCTCTTAGCAACTCAATAAAACTGTCTACCAGATTTTGTTTTTTCCTCTGTATTTTTTTGTGTGCAAATGTCTATGCCTATGACAAAGTCTTCTCCCATTTCCCTAAACTTGACTTAGAGGACGGGCCTGGCTCCAATAAGCCAGATCTTGGGCTGAGTCTCAGAACTCCAACTTGCCCTGGGAGCCTTTGTCAGTCACTGAAGTTAGGACTGCTGATGTGGCAGCCTTCTGATGTCACCCACACCACATCCTCTGAGGACCCTGGTTCCTTGCAAGCTGTAGTGGATGGGGCCTCCCAAGTTCCTGTGAGCAAGGAGGCTAGGTGGGAGGTGCTGCTGCTGTGTCGGCCCAGCTCTGGGATGTCAGTCCCTGCTGCCACAATGACATAGGCAGAGGGAGAGAGGACCTGTTTGTAGGCTTTGACAGAGAAAGCAGCACCTTGTTTACTAGGGAAAGAAAATAGGAAGTCGAGCGCTCCCAACTCCTCTTCACTTAAGCATCAAAGCTCAGATGTCAGGGAGGCTGCAGGAGTCCCTCAGAGCGTGGGCAGTGCCACTCAAAATACTTGGGTTTCCAGCCGTCGGACTTCCTTGACCACAAGATCAATGTTAATAATTGGGTTAAAGTACAGGGCCCAGTAAAATAAACAGTTGCAAACAAACTGAGGAATGAGGGGCCAGAACATGGCCACAAAAAGCCCCTGTGTTGATACTTTCCAAAAATGGCTCCACATCCTCTGAGGCACAGTCCTGAAAAAGAAGAGAAGCATTTGAGAGGTGGAATAGTGCTGGCAATTCTAAAGACAACACCAAAGTGCTCAGACTTCGGCTGTCTCCAATGCAGTCAGGTGGCCTGGCTGCAGAGACCTTGTTTTCTGTCCCCATTGCCTGAGACACGGCTTTGCCTGACCCATCCATCTTCAACTCCCAGGATGCAGCCTAGACGGTGCTTCTCCAGGGCACTATCTACACCAGGTGAGGCATCCCCATTTCAGCCCCAACTCCACTTGCTTCATCACTGTGTCTCATTTGTATATATTTAATATACACATTTTCTCTGTGAGGCTGTAGACCTTCAGAGTAAAGACTGTCTTCATTACCAAAAGATCTGCAGTGCCCAGAAGAAAGCCAGGGGCAGAGAAGGGGCTCAATTAACGGTACATGAAGAAAGGAGTTCAAAACCAAGATGGCGGCATAGGTAAACACCTAAACTGCTGCCTCGCACAACAATTTCAAAACTACAACTAAAAGACAGAACGGACACCATCCAGAACCACAGGAAAGCTGGCTGAGTGAAAATTCTACAACTAGAAGGAAAGAGAAAAGCTCACAGAGAATTGGAGGTACGGCAAAGGGTCTTTGTGCGCGCAGAGAGGAAGGGCGGCTGAGAGCCTGGCTGACTTACACTGGCGGAAGGGGGAAGGAAGCCCCCGACCGCACTGAACCCCAGTTCTGACTGCACTGAACCCCAGTTCCGGGCGAGCCCCTGGGGACCCACGCTCTTGTGGGGGGAATCTGGACTCTCGGGCAGAGACTCGGGAGCCGGGGAAGGAGGAGGACTGAAGGCGCACGCGTGCCAGTGCGCACAAAGGCTGCGGAGGTTGCCACAGGCTTTCCCTAGTGGAAGGGAGTCAGAGGCTCCTTACTGCACTGAGCCCCAGTTCTGACTGCACTGAACCCCAGTTCCAGGCGAGCCCCTGGGGACCCACGCTCTTGTGGGGGGAATCCAGACTCTCGGGCGGAGACTCGGGAGCCGGGGAAGGCAGAGGTCTGAAAGCACACTCGTGCCAGTGCGCACAAAGGCTGCGGAGGTTGCCACAGGCTTTCCCTAGGGGAAGGGAGTCGGAGGCTCCTGACCGCACTGGGCCCCAGTTCTGACTGCACTGAACCCCAGTTCCAGGCAAGCCCCTGGGGACCCACGCTCTTGTGGGGGGAGTCTGGACTCTCGGGCGGAGACTCGGGAGCCGGGGAAGGCAGAGGTGTGCGCGTGCGCGCAAGGGCAAGGCTGCCGGGAAGCCAAGACTGTCTGCTCCACCCTGAGACTCCACCCCATCCAAGCCGAGCACAGAGGCTATTGCAATTTGGCAAGTCTAATCCTATAAGGCTGTCTCCAGCACCGAACTTCTCCCAGCATAGACACAGCTGATCCTTACAGCCAACTGGCCTGGAGGTCAATTCCTCCCAGTGATACCAACAACAATCAAGACTTAACTACAACAAGGCTGTACACACAGTCTACAAAGGGGTGCACCAAGAGTGTCCACCCCAGGTTAACTGGGGAGGCCAACCCACTGGGCCATATAGGAAACCTAGCACACAAATTTACCCTACCAACTCAGGGAAGCAATGAAAATGCGGCGTCAAAGAAACAGATCACAAACGAAAGAAATGGAGGAAAACAAATGACTGGATATAGAATTCAAAACCACGGTTATAAGGCTTTTCAAGAATATCCTAGAAAAGGCCGATAAATATAACGAGACCCTCGAAGATATGAAAAAGGACCAACTAGAAATTAAATATACACTGACTGAAATAAAAAATATTATACAGAGACCCAAAAACAGACTAGAGGAACACAAGAATCAAGTCAAAGAATTGAAATACAAAGAAGCAAAAAACACTCAACCGAAAAAGCAAAAAGCAAAAAAAAAAATCCAAAAAGTTGAAGATAGTGTAAGAAGACTCTGGGACAACTTCAAGCGTACCAACCTCAGAATTATGGGGGTGCCAGAAGAAGAGAGAGAGCAAGATACTGAAAACCTATTTGAAGAAATAATGACTGAAAACTTCCCCCACCTGGTGAAAGAAATAGACTTACAAGTCCAGGAAGCACACAGAACCCCAAACAAAAGGAATCCAAAGAGGACCACACCAAGATTCATCATAATTAAAATGCCAAGAGCAAAAGACAAAGAGAGAATATTAAAAGCAGCAAGAGAAAAACAGTTAATTACCTACAAGGGAGCACCCATACGACTGTCAGATGATTTCTCAACAGAAACTATGCAGGCCAGACGGGAGTGGCAAGAAATTTTCAATGTGATGAACAGCAAGAACCTACAACCAAGATTACTCTACCCAGCAAAGTTATCATTCAGAATTGAAGGGCAGATAAAGAGCTTCACAGATAAGAAAAAGCTAGAGTTCATCACCACCAAACCAGTATTATATGAAATGCTGAAAGGTATTCTTAAAAAAGAGGAAGAAGAAAAAAGTAAAGATAAAAATTATGAACAACAAATACATATCTATCAACAAGTGAACCTAAAAATCAAGTGAATTAAAAACCTGAGGAACAGAATAATCTGGTGAATATAATAGAATCAGGGGCATAGAAAGGGAGTGGACTGATAATTCTCAGGGAAAAAGGGGTATGGGGGGTTCATGAAGTGACTGGACAAAAATCATACACCTATGGATGAGGACAGTGTGGGGGAGGTAAGGGCAGAAGGTGGGGTGGGAACTGGGTGGAGGGGAGCTACGGGGGGAAAAAGGAGAAACAATTGTAATAATCTGAATAAAGATTTATTAAAATTAAAAAAAAAAAAAAAAGAAAGGAGTTCACTGAATTGAAATAAATGAGGGAGATTCTTATCAGGTTCTCAGAACTATTCATAAGGCTGCTCTTGATTGATGAAGCCAAGACCTTGTGAGTTATATAGGACATTTCAGACTTCAAGGATACTGTGGTAATGTTACTTCTGCCTGCCAAGCAGCCATTCCCTTTCTTCTAACAACACCTTCTAAGTTGTCCTTTGGGGGTAACTCCCTCCCGTACACTTTTTCTATGTGGTCTGGGTGGGGCTGAAGCCAGCCCCTGGTGGGGGATGAGTACATGCCTTGAGCCTGGACAAGGAGAGCCCCACATATCCTGCACCAAGTGATGGGTTCAGGTGAGCATGTGACCCAGGCTGGGCCAATCAGAGTAAAGGCATGTGAGCCCTGAGACTCATGAGTACTACAGGGAAAGAAGTGCTCTCCTTCCACAAGGTGCTAAGCTGCTCTGATCTACGCCTGGAATGGCCCAAGGCCCCCACTTAAGGAGAGCTGCCTAAGGCTGACCAACAGGAAAGAGCAGAGTTGCAAGAGGGAGACAGAGCCAGTTTGGATGGTAGCATTTAGGTCTCTGCATCCAGCTATGTGGGAAGCCTTAACTGGGCATTTCCCTTTTTAGGAAAGCCAATTCAGATTGGTTTCTGTCACTTGCAAACAAGAGTCTTAAGTCAGTGACTGTCTAGTCCAGTGGTTGGCAAACCGCGGCTCGCGAGCCACATGCGGCTCTTTGGTCCTTTGAGTGTGGCTCTTCCACAAAATACCACGTGCGGGCGCGCACGTACAGTGCGATTGAAACTTCGTGGCCCATGCGCAGAAGTTGGTTTTCGGCTCTCAAAAGAAATTTCAATCGTTGTACTGTTGATATTTGGCTCTATTGACTAATGAGTTTGCCGACCACTGGTCTAGTCCAATTCTCATTTTAGGCATTAATCCAGAGACCTTATTACTGTTCCAGTTGGCAGCAGAGCAGGATTAGAACTCATGCCCACAGGATTTCTCACCAGATCTCTTTATGCTTTACCATAATGCTGTTGTTTTTTAAAAAGCACCTTCATTTTCCCACTTGTTTATCCCTAATTATTAAAATCTTTCATGTACACCCTCCACTCCCAGGAATTATATGGTAGGGTACGTGGGATAAGATATATGGAGAAACACTTTAACCATGAGCACCATGAAAACCTCTCCACCCTGCTACCACAAGGTAACTTTTCCTATTTGCTGCTTAAGTAGGTGCTTAAAAACCAGAACATGAGGCCCAAACCGGTTTGGCTCCGTGGATAGAGCGTTGGCCTGAGGACTGAGGGGTCCCGGGTTCGATTCCGGTCAAGGGCATGTACCTTGGTTGCGGGCACATCCCCAGTGGGAGAGGTGCAGGAGGCAGCTGATCGATGTTTCTCTCTCATCGATGTTTCTAGCTCTCTATCCCTCTCCCTTCCTCTCTGTAAAATATCAATAAAATATATTTAAAAAAAAAAACAAAAAAAACAAAAAAAACCAGAACATGAGGAGTCTTTGCGTCTAAGTAATACTTTAGACATCTTTTCCAGTCCCCACCCTTTGCTCCAACTATATCCAATATAAAAACACACTTACTTCAGTTCACTTCTTGACCAGATCCTCCAAAAGGAGAATAATTCCAGAACCGAGAGTAACATGGCATTGACGATGAGAAACCGAGACGTCCAATAATGGACTTCTAGCCAGTCCCAAGCAAATTCAGCAATCAGCTGGTACGGAAGGAAGGAGTATTTGACAAGGAATTCTCTCCACTGCTTCCATGTGGGCTCTCTAAGATCCTTTAAAAATAACACACAAATAAAAATGGATAAAAAAATTATGAAGATCAACTTTTATATAAAATATAATATTGTGGTTATTCCAGTGAGTTTTACATTTAACACACACTCACAAACACACACACACACTCACACACACACACACCCCTAAACCATCTAAAATGAAATTTCCATCAACTCACCTTGTAATAATTAATCTTACATTGGCTAAATATTACCAAAGATGTTGAACTGAGATGCTTGTTACATAATTCTAGAAGTTCAGAAGTAAAAATCTAATCATGAGTTATAAAAAATGGGGTTGATATGAATTGAAATTAACCAGTTTTATAATTTCATCATCAATGCATGTGTAGCTCAGTTTCCTAAATTCAACATCTTAGCTGTGGTAGAAATTAACAGGTCATGGAAAAATTAAACACAAATCTTGGAAAAATAATTTTTGGGAAAATAATATCTGATTATAGATATTAGCAGATAATTAACAAAAGTATTTAAACAATTCAGAGACATCCAGAAGTGAATGGAAGGTCAGCAAGACTGTGTGCAATGAGTATTCCAAGAAACAAGTTAGCCTGATGCACAGGCAGGGGTTGCTGGGGCTTGTTAAAATGGAAAGGTCAGCTAAGTTTCTAAGCTCCCAGTCCAGCAAGGGCAGGCAACAGCTAGAAAGTGGGTAATTAAAGAAACATTGTGCAAAGGGGCTCATCAGCAGGCTTTAAACTATATCCAAGGCTGAAGTCAGGTAGGATACTTGCCTAAAATGTTTTAAAAAGGACATTAGGAGATTTAGGAATTCTATTTCAACATTTATGGGTGTGGATCATAAATGACAATTCCTATATCCATGTGACTTTTTAAAAAAAAAATATTTTACTGATTTTTTTACAGAGAGGAAGGGAGAGGGATAGAGACAGAAACATCGATGAGAGAGAGACATCGATCAGTTGCCCCCTGCACACCCCCTACTGCGAATGTGCCTGAAACTAAGGTACATGCCCTTGACTGGAATCGAACCTCGGACCCTTCAGTCCGCAGGACGACGCTCTATCCACTGAGCCAAACCGGTTAGGGCCCATGTGACTTTTTGATTTAAACAGATCAGAGGGATTGCCCCAAGAGCAGCAATGCAAAGGACAATATACCCTCAAAACACAAGAAATCACCTAGTCCAGTGGTCAGCAAACTCATTAGTCAACAGAGCCAAATATCAACAGTACAACGATTGAAATTTCTTTTGAGAGCCAAATTTTTTAAACTTAAACTCCTTCTAACGCCACTTCTTCAAAATAGACTCGCGCAGGCCGTGGTATTTTGTGGAAGAGACACACTCAAGGGGCCAAAGAGCCGCGTGTGGCTCGCGAGCCGCAGTTTGCCGACCACGGACCTAGTCAATGGGATCCACCAATAATTCTGAAGGATCCATGGGTCAAACTGAAGAAACAAGAGCCATGATGGGCAACCATTTCAGGTTACAAAAGGATTCCCATCAGTGAGCTGGACTCTGGCTTACTGTTATGAGGCCAATAGGACAAATACTATCCGTGTCTTGTGGTAAGACAAGTAATCATTCATCTTTTGGAGATCCTATTGAAAGACAGATTACCAAGTTAGCAGACTCATAAATCTAACCCTTGGGCAATCTGGACCTATCCTATCTTTCATAATAAAAGAAATGCTGGTTTTCCCTCCTAAACATTTCAAGTCCAGAGAGTAGCCCCTCTTGCTATGCAATGTGGGAAACAAAATAGACTTCTTGGGGTGGAAAAGTTCCTTTTTTTAAAATCCTCACCCAAAGATATTTTTCCATTAAATTTTTAGAGAGAGTGGAGGGGAGGGAGGTGAAGGAGAGAGAGAAAGAAAACATGGATCTGAGAGAGACACATCTGTGGTTGTTCCTGCACGCACCCTGACCCTGGATCAAGCCTGCAACGTAGGTGCCCTTGACTGGGAATTGAGCCCACGACCCTTTGGTCCTCGTGAGCTGATGCTCCTACCACTTAGCCAAACCAGCCAGGGCAAACATTCCTTCTTTATTTTCTTTTGTAGGGGATCTCCTTACAAAATCCAAATGAAAGCCAGGAGTTGTTTACTCTTTATGACAGGCTACAGCCATGTCTCCAGTTCTGCAGCACACTGGGAAATGGTAGAATAAGTTCATTCAAGGCACTCTGCAGACCTACCAGAAGTTTGGTGAGGATGTCCTCCTCAGAGCTGTCTTCTTGCAGAGGACAGATGGTATGGATGAAGGGTAGGAAGGTATCTGTGTAGTCAAACAGGTAGAGGTACAGCAGACCAAGTCTGGGGGAACTCCTGAGGGCATACAGCAGGAACAAGGACCTGCCTGGGTTCACAGCCTGCAGAAGATGGTGAGTACAAGGTCATGTTACAACCATGGCAGCCAGCTCCCACCTATGCTCTGTCTGCAACCTCATGCCCTTTGTCATCAGTCATTTTTTTGTGTCATTTGCATAAACAATGAATGAATGAATGGAGAGAAGAGGCTAAGTCATATAAAGATCCAACCTCTCTTCACAGCTAGGGAAGGGAGGGGGGATGAGAAGCATATTCCGAGGCACTACTAGTAGAACACAACCTTTGTAGAAAGCAATTCTGCAAAATTAATCACTCTTTTTAAAAATATATTTTATTGATTTCAGAGGGGAAGGGAGACGGAGAGAGAGATAGAAACATCAATGATGAGAGAGAATCATTGATCAGCTGCCTCTTGCATGCCCCCTACTGGGGCTCAAGCCCACAACCTGGGTATGTGCCCTTGACCGGAATTGAACCCGGGACCCGTCAGTCTACAGGCTGTCCCTCTATCTACTGAGCCAAACTAGCAAGGGCCAAAATGTATCACTCTTAAAAATGTTTTAATTTAACCAATTTATTAGTGGGCACTACTTAAAAAAAATATTCTGAAGTGAAGAAGGTCTTATGTACAAAATGCTTAGCATTGCATTGTGTATGACAGAGAAAAAATAAAATCTGCGACCTAAGTAATAAAGTTCCAGTAGATATTTAACCATTGAAAAATGACTATGAAAAGTTTTGGAGAATATTTATGAACAATGTTAGGTGAAAAAAAGATTCAAAGATGTGTAGCAATCTGATCTCAATGGTATCTGCACCGTTCAGGGCGAGATCCTTTTCTTAGGGGAGCACTTGAGTCACACCAGTTGTCAATAAACATTTGTGTAATAAATACACACAAAAGGACTGTTTAAACTATACACAGAAAATTGTCTAGAAGAAAACAGAGCAAAATGCAATGTTAACTGTGTCTGAATCTCAGGTAGGATTATGGCAATTTATTTTCATTTTCTTTACTTTTGTAAACTTTGTTACAATGAAGTGTACTCATATTTTTCCTGATAAAAGTAACTAAGATAATTCAACTTACTTTATGCTACTAAGAATCAAATAAAATGGGCAAAAGATATGAATGGACATGTCACCAAAGAAAATGTAAGGATGGCAAATAAACATATTAACCATTGGTTGACCAGTCGCTATCATGTGCACTGACCACCAGGGGGCAGGTGCTCAACGCAGGAGCTGCCCCGTGGTGGTCTCTGTGCTCCCACAGCCAACCTCCTGCGGCCCCTCCCCCGGCCAGCCAACTTCCCACAACCCCTCACCGCTGCCGGGTGATGTCCCGCCCCCCTCCAGGCCCTGATCGCTGGCTAGGCCGAGGGACTCTACCAGTGCATGAATTCATGCACTGGGCCTCTAGTGCTTTAATAAAATCTCAGGATTGGGGGTTTTGGGAGGGTGTGAAGGAGACAGATGAAATAAGAATGCCCATGAGTCAATACATGTTGAAGCTGCATATGAGTACACTCTTCCCTCTATTTTTGTTTATACCTAAAGTTTTCTATAGTAAAAGTTTACTTTAAAAAGGAACAACTTGCCCTAACTGGTCTGGCTCAGTGGATAGAGCGTTGGCCTGCGGACTGAAGGGTCCCAGGTTCGATTCCGGTTAAGGTTATGTACCTTGGTTGCGGGCACATCCCCAGTAGGGGGTGGGCAAGAGGCAGCTGGTCAATGTTTCTCTCTCATCGATGTTTCTAACTTTCTATCCTTCTCCCTTCCTCTCTGTAAAAAAAAAATCAATAAAATATATTTTTTAAAAAAGAAAAGGAACAACTTGTGAAATGGCTGACTCCAGATTTGGGTATGGAAAAATACAAGAATAACTTGAACATCTTGTCAGTGAGAAAGGAAAAGTATCAAAGACTAATGAAGTCATGTTAAAAGAATTCACTAGCATGCACATTATTCTTCAATTCAAAAGTTAAATTTATTTTTATTTTTTTTAAATACATAGTATTTATTTCTCTTTTCAAGTGTTATTCCAGTTATTCACTTTTTTTAATATACATCTTTTATTGATTTCAGAGAGGAAGGGAGAGAGGTAGAGAGATAGAAACATCAATTACAGGAGAGAATCACTGATTGGCTGCCTCCTGCATGTCCCCCACTAGGGGGACTGAGCCCACAACCTGGGCATGTGCCCTTGGCCGGAATCGAACATGGGACCCTTTAGTCTGCAGGCTGACGCTCTATTCACTGAGCCAAACCGGGTAGGGCCAAAAACGAACTCAGAAAATAATTTGAGAAACCTCCTCCTCAAAAAAGATGGAACGATATGAGCATCAATTAGAATAATTACTGAAATGTATTAAAACACATCAAGAATGTTAAAATATTCAGTTAATGATCCTAAAGAAAGAAATTGGTCACCTTAGAGATTAACAGGGAGTCAAATCATTCTTCTGAAACTGCTAAATAAAGGGAAAGAATCAAACACTTAATCTGACTTTCTGGTATAAACTGTTCTTCGGGTAATCAAAATGGTTGTTGAGGGAAATTCCTCTCCCCCCCTTTTTTTTCAGTTGTATTTCAGCTAACAAATGAAGAAAAATGAGCTCTGGCCAGGTGGCTCAGTTGGTTGGCGCTTCGTCCCATACAACAAAAGGTTTCAGTTTGATTCCTGGTTAGGGCACATACATAGGTTGCTGGTTCAGTCCCAGTCGGGGCGCGTGGCAATCAATCTCTCTCTCTCTCCCTCTCTCAAAAAAAAAAAAAAAAAAAAAAAAAAAAAAAAATCAACAACAACAAAAAACATACCAATCAGTAAAATGATATTAGTGAGGATTTAAAAAAAAAGAAGAAATGAGAGAATTACAGTGTCGCCATTTTGCAACCCTTAATGAACTAATGAATCTAAACAATCAATGGTCACAGTGGCTGCAACCACAGAAAAAGAGACAATTGAACATTATAAACATTACTAGAGGCCTAATGCATGAAATTCGTGCATGGGTAGGGTCCCTAGGCCTGGCCTGCGATCAGGGTGGATCTTCCCTGGCTGTTGGCAGCCGGCCCCGTCCCCTGCTCACCTGCACCCACCTTGGCCTGGCGCTGCCCAGGTTCGCCACCACCCACCCCAGTTCCCCGTTCCCCATGGGGAGATCGGAGCCTGCCGGCTGCAGGGAGGGACCAAGAGGTTGTTCAGCAGATCCCAATTGGGCAATCAGGGCCTGCGGGCTGGGAGCAGCTTCTGCATTAAGCGCCTGCCCCCTGATGGTCAGTGCATGTCATAGCGACTGGTCGTTCCGCTGTCTGGTCAATTTGGATATTAGGCTTTTATATATATATATGTGTGTGTGTGTGTGTGTGTGTGTGTGTGTGTGTGTATATATATATGTATACACACACATACTAGAGGCCTGGGGGGGGGGTCCCCTCAGCCTGGCCTGCCCCCCATCTCAGGGGTGGGAGGTGACCCAATAATCAGGGGAAGGCAATGCCCCATCACACCTCTGCTGCTGCCACTGCCGGAAGCGCAAGCCTCAGCTGGCCCTGGTTACCTGACCCTCAGGTGGCCCTGGGCGGCTGGGCAGCTGCCATCCGAGGCTTGCCTGCGCCTCAGGCCAGCCCAGGGTGGCTGGGGGGCTGAGGGGACTGGGGGACTCCGGAGGCAGGTGTGCGGAGCGACCAGGCCCACCTGAGGCCCCAGAGGGGCTGAGGGGACTGGGCATCACCATCTTGTGGCTGTGGGTGCCACCATCTTTGAGGGTGGGGCAGTCAATTAGTATATTTCCTCCTTATTGGCTGTGGGCGCCACCATCTTTGCAACGGCATGAAGGTTTATTAGCATATGCCCTCTTTATTAGATAGGATGAGCCTCTTGATGGGAGAAAACACCATTACCTATGAGGTAGTCTTGCCAAAATAAGAAACCAAAACCAAAGCAAGCCTCTAGATCAAACTACTAGAGTACAGGATATGTAAGGGACAAAGGGACCTGTTAGGTGACAACATAGAGAGACAAGTAGCAAAATTCAAGATGTGGGAAAACTACAGAACAAATTATCTGGTTTCTTCAACAAATAAATACAGGGTAACAAAAACAAGGAGGAGGACCTATAGACTAAGAGACTTAGGAGACATAACAACCAAAAGTGGACTTTGTTTGTACCCTGTTGGGAACAAATCTACTGGGAAAAAAAAAAAAAAGAAGATGTGGGTTATTTGAATACCGACAAGTGATAATATATAGAGAATTATTTTGGGGGGTACAATGGTGGTATTTTAGTTATTTTTATTTTTTTCAGGCTTTATCTGGTTTTATTCTTTTTTCCCCCTTTTCTAATTGAATTTATTGGAGTGACAATCTTACCTAATAAAAGAGAAACATGCAAATTAACCATCACTCCGCTATGCCCACAGCCAATCAGAGTATGCAAATTAACCCAACAAAGATGGAGGTTAATTTGCATATGCAGAAGCAGAGCGGTGTGAAGCCTGCTATGAGGGGAAGGGGGGCGGCGGAGGGAGCTACTGGAGTGGTGCTCCAGACAGAAGTGAGGACGTGCCTGCTCTGGGTGGCCCGGGAGCGGGGACGTGCTGGCTCCCGGGCAGCTGGGGAGCGGGGACGTGCCCGCTCCCTTCCGGGCAGCCGGGGAGCAGGGACTTGCCAGCTCCTGGGCAGCTGGGAGTGAAGCCAGGGGCCTATTCTTGCATGAATATCATACAATGGGCCTCTAGTGGTTAATAAAATTATATAGGTTTCAGGTGTACAATTCTATACTATATCATCTGTATATTGTATTGTGTATTCAACACCCTAAGTCAAGTCTTTTAAGGGGTCCTTAAGGGGTAAATCCTCTCAGATTTTCAAAATAATCTTTAGGTGGGGGTATTATTGAAATAAAAATGGCCCTGGTATGGACAGTAGCAGCTTTTTATCCTGCTTTTGTGTATGTTTGAAATTTCCCATATTAATATAGTTTTTAGAAAAGTCTAACTTCTAAAAATAACTTTGTGTCCTAACTTAGGTGAGACATAGACATATATGGGAGTACTTCATCCTAAAGTATTGTTTCCCAACATTTTTTCATTATTACCCCTTGAGAAGCCCTTAAAAGACATTTTTTTCATTAACTCCCTCACCCCCATGCCCATGAATTGTTAATACCACATAAACATATACAATTAATACAGAAATGAGAATAATCTCAGTGTACACCAACAGGAGAATGCATACATTGTCACAAACTTGTGCAATGGAAAACTGCCCATAAGAGAAAACGAATAAACTAGAGCCACAGAGATAAACACCACTTGCAGGACAGGCTCAGTTCACGACTCTTAGGTTAAGGTTAAAAACCTATAGAACAATGCTCGCAGTGCTTGCAGCCTGGCTGTAGGAGTGTGGGACCTACAATATAGTGAGGGTGGGAGGCAGGGCTTCAATTGCATCTGTGATGTTTTCTTAAGTAGTTGGGCATGCAGATGATTTATATTGTTCTCTATACTTTTTTCAATGAAAAAAAAAAAGAAGAATTCACCTTATATTCCCAGAGATTTTGGGGGGGCTTCACACCTAGTGCTTTGACGCGCTCCAATTCCATAAGGATGGCTCTTCTGTGGCTGCTGTTTTCTATGGTATACGGTGCCCTTGAAAATTCTTCCTCTGTTAAAGTTAAAAGTAATCTGTGGTGGAGAAGGTGATAGGAAAATTTTTTTGAAGTTGTGTACTGGAAGCAAACTTTCCACAGAGTTCCATCTTATCAACACAAATACTTTAGCCTTGAGGTAAGGTAAGACACCTAATATGTGAAATACTATTAATAACAGCAAACAATTGACTGCCTGCTATTTGCCAATGACTATATGAAAATACTTTCATAAATCATCACTGATCCATTTAACAATTCTGTAGGGTAAGTGGCCTTATGCTCATTTTGTGGATGAGAAAACTGGCTCAGAGAAATAAAGTGACCTACCCAAGCCACACCCAGGTCTGCTTTGCTCCTAACCTTTAATCTTTCAGCTATGTACTCTGACCTCTCACATATTACTCTATTTTTTTTATTTTTCCTTTTTTTAAACATCAGAAATGGGACAATTTTATTTATTTATTTATTTATTTATTTATTTATTTATTTATTTGATTGATTGATTGATTGATTGGGGAGGAGGGAGAGAGGGAAACAGACATCGATGTGAGAGAGAAACATCAATTGGTTGTCTCCTGTAGGTGCCCCAACTGGGGATCAAACCCACAACCTGGGTATGTGCCTTGACCTGGAATTGAATCTGCCACCTTTTGGTATATGGGACAACGGATGCTCCAACCAACTGAGCCACACTGGCCAGGGCTTACTGTTTTTTAAAATTGTGTGTGCAGCCCTAACTGGTTTGGCTCAGTGGATAGAGTGTCGGCCTGCGGAGTGAAGGGTCCCAGGTTTGATTCCGGTCAAGGACATGTACCTTGGTTTCAGGCACATCCCAGGTGGGGGGTGTGCAGGAGGCAGCTGATCGATGTCTCTCTCTCATCGATGTTTCTAACTCTCTATCCCTCTCCCTTCCTCTCTGTAAAAAATCAATAAAAATATATTTAAAAAAAATTGTGTGTGCATAGAAAAAAAGTTGGGAAGAAAGCCAATAAAACATTATGACATTAGAAGTAGTTGTTTTGGGGTATTAATTTAATAAAAATAATTGTAGATGTCTTATCTATTCCCTTTCATCAGAAGACACAAATCCACCTGCACAGTGATTCATTGTTAGAAACTCCCTTGCGCATTGGCAGGTGAGCCACCACAACCACTGTTGGAGGACTGTGCACTGATGTCCTTCTGTGGGTAATTTGGTAATATCTAAGTAGCAAAGGTTTACTCCCTTTGATCCAGCAATTCCAGTTTTAGGAATCTGTCCTCTGGAAGAAAGACAGTTATGCAAAGATATATTGTATTAACTAGAATTTTTAAAAAAAATATATATTTTATTGATTTTTTACAGAGAGGAAGGGAGAGGGATAGAGAGTTAGAAACATCGATGAGAGAGAAACATCGATCAGCTGCCTCCTACACACTCCCTACTGGGTATGTGCCTGCAACCAAGGTACATGCCCTTGACCGGAATCGAACCTGGGACCCTTGAGTCCGCAGGCCGACGCTCTAGCCACTGAGCCAAACCGGTTAGGGCTAACTAGAATTTTTTTAAAATCACAATTCTGGGCTGGGGGAGGGGGCACACTTTTACACAAAAAAACCCCCAGACAATTACAGTGGGAGCATTCTGGTTCCACAGAGAGTCAAATATTGGAAGTTCAGTTTATGGAGGAAAGTGACTGGGGTGGGAAGTGGGACAGTCAGGCAGCCTGGCAGTGAGTGGACTCCAAGTCTGAAACAAGCAGCTACTCTCAGCACTGCATGGTGTTCTAAGTAACATCCCTACACAGTCTCTCCAAGGAAGGGAGGGATCCCAGTAAAGATGGACAATGCTCTGGAAGGACAGGGGTTTGCTGATGGGTAAAAGCAGGCCTCCTCAAGCAACTTGTGAGTTCCTCATACTAATGAGTTCCTCCAGGTACTTGCTACAATGTTGTGTGAAACTGTCTAGAAAAAGGAAAAAGGAAATAATCCAAACATATTTTGGTAGAGATCAATTAAATAGACTCTAGCATAGCGGTTGCCAACCTTTCGGACCTCACAGACCACCAGTGGTCCGAGGACCACCGGTTGGCGACCACTGCTCTAGCATATAAACATACATATATCTATATGTACATGTACACAAATATGTAAATATAGACACAGATCTATTTAGTACACCGTATTTTCAGTTTAAAACAGTTTGACAGTTCCTCAAAAAGTTAAACACACACTTATGACCCAGCAATTCCACTCCAAGAGTACTGAAATATATGCCCTCACAAAAACTTGTACACAAATGATCACAGCAGAATTGTTCATAATAGGCCCAAACTGGAATCAACCCAAATGTCCATCAACTAAAGAATGGATAAATAAAATGTGGTATAGCCACATAATGGAATATTATTCAGCCATATAAATGAATGCTACAACTTGGATGAACTCTTAAAACATGATAAGTGAAAAAGCCAGACATAAAAGGCCACATATTGTATAATTCCATTTATATGAAATACTCTGAATAGGCAAATCCACAGAGACAGAAAGGAGAATGGTGGTACATAGGGCAGAGTGATGGGGGAAACAAGGATTGACGGCTAAAGGGTAAGAGCTTTCTTTTTGGGGGTGATGAAAATATTCTAAAACTAGAACATTATCGTACCTGTGAATACATTAAAAACCACTGACTGTACACTTTAAATGGTGAATTTTCTGGTATGTAAATATGTCTCAATAAAGCTGTTTTAAAAAATGTCAGTGATGTGTCAAAGATTTTGCTCCTCACCTTCCATTTACTCTTTCGGCTAAAAACCTGTCTCTGTAGAGAGACGCCCAAGGGCCCAGCTGCTCCAGCCAGAGGACAACTTCTTCTGCTGTCCATTTGGCCACAGCCTTGTGGACCAGGAGGTCATGCTCAGATTCCCTGCTGCTCCAGTGATACACGAGCAGGACCACCTGGGGAAAAGTGACAGGGTTTTTAAGACACAGAAAAGTTAGAGGTGCCAGTTTCTAAATATGTGAATGTGGGGCAGGGAAGGGAAGAGGCTGAGCTTGAAGGGAATTATGCCAAGTCTGTACACAGAAGCAGGGCAAGGCCAGTGCCAGAAAGCGGGGGAGCACAACTCTTGGCAGGCTCAACTCTCTGCTGATTGTTGGGTCGTAAGGGAACAGAGACAGGAGTGGGACTCTTCACAGGGTACCTGGGAACACTGAACCCAAGACTCCATCATCCTGGCTAACATGACTAACTCATGTGCTTTTTCTATTGAAAAATTTATAACGTTTAGATTTCTGTAGCATGGAACTTAAATAAAGGAAATAGTCTTTACATTGGGAGTTAGTAAAAGGCTGTGCTCAGGACTCTATCAAGGCAGACGTGGTCTCATATTCCAATTCTGTCACCTATTTCCTCATCTCTAAAATGGGAGGAAGATGAAATGAGAGAAAGTTAACATTTACTGGGCTCTATTATGTTGTCTACTTGAGTAAGCAACATCCTCAAAGAATCATACAACCCAGCAGATTTCAATGTACGTGCTGAATTACCACAAACAGCTATGTCATCAATCATTTAGGTTATTTAAACAGAACTGGCTTCAGTAGAAACCCTGGGAGGGTGGGGACAGTGAAAAAGTTATAAACTTACTGCCACACCAGTTAAAGCTGTGAGCACTCCTGAAAAGAATCCGCCTCCTCTCTGCTGATTCACTCGGCCTGTGTTGGGAGCTAAAGAAATCTGATCATTCCCATATTTCTGAAAGGCTGCAAGACTCTGGACTATGTCATTATTCTGCTGAATGTCTTCAAATCGCATTCTAATGGCATCAGGAAATAATTTTTCAATGGCATCCCTATGGAGAACAAAAAAAAAATCACAACGGAGTTGTTTTACTAAATATACTTACAATGTTTAAAAGCCAAAACAAAACTGTCAACATTTAATAATATGCAAGTACTCTAGTACTATTGAAACAGCAAAAAAGTGGGACATATTAAGAAAACAGCTAAATAAAACACAGTATATTCATACAATGGAACACTACATAGTTTTAAAAAATGAATTTACTGGATATCAGTTTACAAAGATGGATAAATTTAAGACATACATATTGTTGAATGAAAACAGTAAACTTTAGCACTATACAGATAGAATACCACTGATATGAGAAAGTGTTTGCATTTTTTATTGATATATATATATATATATATATATATATATATATATATCTTTTTAAAAGTCTGAAAGAAATCACAACTAAGTCATAACTGAAGCTACTGTGGGACAAAGGAAGGAAGGATTATAAGATGGGGAGGGGGTCAAAGAATTTTTAGCTTTATCAGTAATGCTCTAATATTTTAAAAGTAATGCAAACAAATGAATGTATGTATGTACTGCTTAGGTTATTAAAAATTAATATGTGCCCTGGCTGGTTAGCTCATCGTCCCAATACACCAAGGTTGCTTGCAGGTTTGATCCCTGGTCAGGGCACATACAATCAACCAATGAAAGCATAAAGAAATGGAACAACAAATCAGTGTTTCTCTCTCTCTTTCTCAAAATAAATTTGTAAAAAAAGAAAAAAGTGAAGTTGAGTAGTAAGAGAAAAGATCAACCATCAAGACCAAAGTGTTTGTAAATACACCTCCTGTGAAAAAGAGAATGTTGAATTAATGTTTTCATGGAACTTTTTGGTACTCTATTAATATCAAGACAACAGAAGAAGAGACAAGGAATTTAGTTTCAAAGACCTCATAATAAGCAACATCCCCAAAGAACTTTAAACATTACGAATATTATGAATGGACTAACCTGATAACTGAAAGGTGTATTGCCATTTATTGTGTGATGCTATGTATGCAATAGAACCTACTTCAATTAATGTGATAGCTGGCACAGAGGTTAGTCAAAGACTATGAAAGTCAGCATCAAACCAGGTATTCAGAATTATACAGTTACTAGAGGCTTGGTGCACGGATTCGTGCACTGGTGGGGTCCTCAGCCTGGCCTGCAGGGATTGGACCCAAACTGGCAGTCTGACATCCCCTGAGGGGCCCTGGAGTGCGCGAGAGGGCACGCTGCAAAGTTGCTCAGCAGCTCCTGTATTGAGTGTCTGTCCCCTGGTGGTCAGTGCGCATCATAGCTACCGGCCGGTTGGCTGGTCGCTTAGGCTTTTATATATATATAGATAGCCTTTCCCCCATTAGACCTAGGGTGTTTTCACTGAATACACATCAATAAAAAGTATTATATGGCCTGGCTGGTGTGGCTCAGAAGTTGAGTGACAACTTATGAACCAGGTCACAGTTTGATTTACTGTCAGGGTACATGACCAGGTTGTGGGCTTGATCCCCAGTGGGGGGTGTGCAGGAGGCAGCCAATCAATGATTCTCTCTCATCACTGATGTTCCTATCTCTCTCCCCCTCTCCTTTCCTCTCTGAAATCAATAAAAAAAATATTTAAAAAAATGTATTATATGGCAAAGGATTACAAGCAATGGTCTGATAACAAGGAATTCTTTTATTTATAATAAATATAAACAAATCACAGTCACCTATGAGGAAGGGAGTGTGGATTTTCAGGTACTTGAGCTCCCTGATTTACATTCCAGCAAATCCAGAATGACCACAGTGGGGGTCAGCTCTGTGTCTCTTGTGTTTTTCAGACATGGCTGCCCCATTAAGAGAAACCATATCGAATAAGCTGTATGTGCTACAACACGGACTGAGCATACCTGAGGAGAATATTGACTTTGGGGAAACCTTCCCATTTTTCTCTGCATTCTGGACACTCTGTTTTCTTTGAAGAGGTCCACCATAAAGCTAGGCAGTGCCGGCAGAAGCTGTGCCCACAGTTCAAGGTGGTGGGGTTAATCAGGATGTCGTAACAGCAGTGGCAAGAAAATTCACTAACAGAAATCTGAGGGCTGGTGCTCTCGAGGGGATCATCTTTCTCAAGGGTCATCATGTTCAGGTCATGTTGCTGAGACTCCTCCATTTCTTAGCAAATTGTGGGATTCACAGGCATAGAAAATTTCAGACTTAGAAAACTGCTGTTAAGCATCATTAAATCTAAAAAAAGAGAGAGAGCAACAGAAATAGGACAATTAGTTTAGTAGGTATTTGAGATTACTGCCATTCAATTAAAGCTATTTTTTAAATGTGACAAATTTGATTTCTAAAAATTCACATTCCAAAAACCAGATAAACATTATTGAATTTCTTCCTCAACTATCAGTCTTACTTTTGAAAATTAGGTAAAGCAAAATAGTGTAGTGGCAAGTTCAATAGACTTGGGAGGCAGTGTGGAGAATTCTAGATCCTACTCTTTCACTAATTTTTTTTGAAAATTTAATTTCTCTAGCCTCAGTTTTCTCAATTAAAATCTTTTCAGTGGGTGTGATTTAAAATAAACCAGCTTCTTGGCCTGGTAAAATGTCTGGAGTTGGCAATAACAGATGTATTTAAGCCCTAGCCAGTTTGGCTCAGTGGCTAGAGCATCAGCCTGCAGACCAAAGTTCCTGGGTTCAATTCCGGTCAAAGGCATGTACCTTGGTTGCAGGCTCCTCCCCGGCCCAGGCCCTGGTCAGGGCTCATGCAGGAGGCAATCAATTGATGTGATTTCTCTCACATTGATGTTTCTCTCTGTCTTTCCCTCTTTCTTCTGCTCTCCTTAAAAATCAATGAAAAAATATCCTTGAGTGTGGATTAACAAAACACACACACACACATGTATTTCATGTAAATAACACATTTTGTCCAAATAAGTCTGCCTTTCCTTTAGGTAGTTATTTATTTTATAGCCATTCGATTTCAGAGGCTCCCACAGGAGCAGTTCCAGGAAGTGAGTGAAGCCTTGTTTTTGAGATGTTCTGTGCCCGATCAACCCCACCATGGCTCAATATTACCCTTTTCCCCAAATCAACCCAAACATGCATATCATGCCCTCTGGATCTGGCCAATTTGGTCCCAGAGAAATAGGCTAATATCACTAATATGCAAATGGCAAAGGACCCATTCTCTTCTTATTTTCAGCTGGGTCTCAGGAGACTTTTTTATTAAGAGGCAGTATGATGGAGAATACCATGGAGTTAGAATCTCAACTCTCCAACTCACTAGCTGTGACTGTGCATAAAATTTCTTGAGCTCCCTGAGCCTTATTTCTAAGCAATGAAATGGTGGTAACAGTACAAAACCTTCAAGACTTACTGTGAGGACTAGAGACCGTGACAGTAAAGTGGCTAGGATGGTGTGTGGTTGTAAACAGGGGCTAAAAAATGATTATTCATTGTGTTCCTGGTATTATCACAGTATAGGCACTAGTGGTTGAGTTTCTCAATGTCACTATTGTGAAAGAAAAAAATGTAAATCAGTCACACTGATCACACAGAGCTCAGTTTACACTTTGCAGGCACAGTAGGTAAGAAAACAAGCCCCAAGTCTGGCCAGTGTTGCTCAGTGATTGAGTGTTGATCCATGCCCCAGGAGGTTGCCAATTCAATTCCGGGTTGAGGGCTTGGTACCCAATAGGGGACATGAAGGAGGCAGCCGATGATGTTTCTCTCTCATTGATGTTTCTATCTGTCTCTGTCTCTCCCTCTCCCTGAAATAAATAAAAACATATTGAAAAAAAAGAAAAAAGAAAAAGAAAAAGAACGAAAGAACACAGGTCCCAGGATTGGGCTGCCTTGGTTCTTATCCCTCCTCTGCCCTTTACCAGTTGTGGATCTGGACCTCTTTGAGTCTCAGCTTTCTCATGTATAAATGGGGGTGGTAATAGATTTACCCCATCAGGAGTTTTTTTGTTTGTTTGTTTGTTTTTAAGATTCTAAGAATTTTTATGACCAGTTAAAGAGTCCATATTAACCTGAGAATATGGGTCACTCTGTATCACTGAATCTATCTTTTTTAAAAAAGGTATTTTTCAATTACAGTTGACATTCAATATTATATTTGTTTCAACTCTCCATTGGGAGGTTTTAAGGATGAAATGAGAGAATGCAAATAAAGTGCCTAGTACAGAGCTGGGCATATGGCAATTTACCTAATTTTCAAATGTTGTGATAAGAGAATTTTATCACCCCTTATAGGGTGAACATTTTTACATAGACCATGATAACACTATAATTTAAACTAGCAAATCTATAAACAAAGACTAGAAGAAAATACAATGAAATATTAGTAGTGGGTGTGTTGGGTGGAGAGGGTCATGATTGGTTGGTTGTTTTTTTTTGTATTTATGAAGCTGATCTTAATGAAAATGTCTGACATTATAATAATTGTAAAACATATATATATAGCCCTAGCCAGTTTGGCTCAGTGGATAGAGCATCGGCCTGCGAACTGAAAGGTTCCAGGTTCAATTCCGGTCAAGGGCACATGCCCAGGTTATGGGCTTGATCCCCAGTGGGGGGCTTGCCGGAGGCAGCTGATCCATGATTCTGTCTCATCATGGATGTTTCTCTCTCTCTCTCCCTCTTCCTTCCTCTCTGAAATCAATAAAAATATATTGATAAAACAAAACAAAACAATATATATACACATATGTGTGTGTGTGTGTGTGTATAATTATAAAAAGTATACTGTATTGTATTTCTTTTGGCCAAACACTAATGGGAGATTTTCATCTCAGAATAAACAGAACTAAATTTTAAGCTTAGTGTTAATTTAAATAAATAAAATAATACAATTATTTACAATTGATGGTAGCAAAGAGGGAAACAATCTTTGTACAGGCCTATTAAAAACTGTTCTATTTGGAAGAAAAGAATCTAAATAAACGTTCTTAATGACAAATTCTAAATTATTTCTGATAATCACATTTGCTCATTACTTGTATGTTTAGGAACACTTTTTGTTGTTATTAATCCTCACCTGAGGATATTTTTCCTATTGATTTTTTATTTTAGAGAGAGCAGAAAGAAGGGTGAGATGGGGAGAGAGAAAAATAATCAATGTGAGGACAGGGAAGGCTGGGGGTGGGGGTACGGAGAGCGAACCTGGAACCCAGATATGTGCCTTTGACCGGGAATTGAACCCGAGACCCTTTGATGCACAGGCTGATGGTCGACACTAAGCAACACTGGCCAGGGCTGTTTAGGAACTTTGAAAAATTTTCTAAGTGCTTTACCTTGTACAGTCTTTTCAAATTGCTAAAGAAGTGAGAGATCTTATATATAGGTTTCTGGAAAAAGAAATCATTTTGAGAAGTTTCTTTACTTGGTTAATAGTTATTAAACAACTACCATGTGGACAGTATCATCCCAGGAAATAACTGAAATACTGCTAATTACTGAATTTTTCCTATGAGCTTGGACACTGGGAAGGCCCTTTAGGTATATTCATATTCACATATGGACTCAGTGTCAAAGGAAAGATACAAGGCTTCCATTGAGGGCTGGGCAAGGGGTCAGAAAAGATGGGCCTGACTTGGGCGCTGCTCTCAGTGTTTTCATGGGGAGCAGTGAGTGACATAGGAGCTACAGGTCAGATACAGGGTCTTATGTGCCTGGTTAAAGAGAGGTGAGCCAATGGGAGCACATAAAGGTTTCAGAGGCAATGAGATCAGCACAGCTGTGCTTTAGGATAATAAATCTCATAAAAAAGGATTAGGTTGGAACAAGTTACAAATGAACTGTTATCACTGCTGGAACTAAGGTGACAAAAATGAAAATGGTAAAGATAGTAAAAGAAAGAGATCAATCTATCCAAAAGATGTTAAGAAAATAATTCATGGCCTCTGGTTGGGTAGCTCCGTTGGTTAGAGAGTGTTGTCCCGATACACCAAAGTTGCGAGTTTGATCTCTGGTAAGAACACATTCAAGAGGCAACTGATGAATGCACAAATAAGTGGAACAAATAGATGTTTCTCTCTCTCTCTAAAATCAATAAAAAAAAATAATAGTATTTCTAATAATGATAATACTAATTTGTGGGCTTTGGTGGCTAGAGAGAAAGAAAAATCCAAGATGGTGGCTAGGTTTCAGAACTGGGGAAGAATAGTAGTACATCTGATAGAAATGGGTCACTGTAAAAAGATGGGGCCATCTTGGAAAGGTTAGCTGAATTTTAGAAAAGTTGAGTTTGAGGTGATGTACAACTGTCTAGTGAGCAACTGGAGACACAGACAGAAGTTGGGAGTTAAGAGTGAGGCCAAATGCCCTGGCCAGTTTGGCTCAGGGGACAGAGCACTGGCCCATGGATTGAAGGGTCCCAGGTTCAATTCTCGTTAAGGGCACATGCCTTGGTTGCAGGCTTGATCCCTGGCCCTAGTCGGGGTGTGTGTGGGAGGCAACCAATCGATGTGTCTCTCTTACATCAATATTTTTCTCTACCCCTCCCTTCTACTCTCTCTAAAAATCAATGGAAAAATATCCTCAGGTGAGGATTAAAAAAAAGAGGGAGGCCAAGTGTATGGATTTAGTCATTTGCAGAGAAATGACTGTATATGAAGTTAATTTCTCACAAATTAGCCTTTTAAAACTAGAATGCCCCAGTAGTTCCTAGCTTACCAGATCAGAAAGTTTGTTTTTCATGAGAGAAAACAAATCACCCACTGACATCAGAGTGTATTTTATAACTCATATTTTGAAAAACTGAGGTGGCCACTGTTTTATAATTGTCTTCAACAAACTAAAAACTGCATGGACTTTGAATACAACTTAGGAATTTGGCTAGTTTCATCTTACCCTAAATTCAAAAAGTGAAAGCTAACAGAAAGAATATACATCTTAACCAAATTCAGTTGATCTTTTCTGCTATTTCTACCTGTATGTATTAGGATTATTTCCATTTAAAAAAAAAGTAGTAATTTTAAAGGATGAAAGTGCCTCTTCAGTGATAAAATTGAGCTCAGACACTAAAGTTCCCAGCTGTGGGTTCTGACTTGGGTAAACACACCCTCCTCCACTGGTAGTGATTACATGCCTCTTTGAGAAGGCCCAGTGTTCATGAGGATGCTTATAGCTGTTCTCAGCACGCTAACCAGCAGGTTGGAGCTGTGAGGTTCCTGGCTCTTTCTGAGCTCCTTCACAAGTAAACATGTGTTAGAACACCCCTGTAGCCTTCTGGTCTTTTCCCCTTGGCTCAAAGGCCTCAGGGAGACTGGGGACCTATGGTTAGGATTGAGGTAAGAGAGTCATCCCATTCCCACCTCCAGTGCCCCGTTTACATGGATACACTTAAAAGTCTGTCCTCATAACACTACATTATCCCAATAATATAATCAATAACAGTTATTAGTTCAAAGGACTGAGCTGCTCCTTTATTGTCAAGGCCACATCAGAGAGCTGCTATTGCAAAGCTGAGAAGTCCAAACCAGTGAAAACAAACTAGAATCTAACAACACTGCATTTTGAAACATGAACTCTCACATGTGACTCCTAAAGTGAGTATGCTGCCCTAGGAGATAAATAAGCAAACATTCACAATAGAAATAGGGGTGAGGTCCTGGCCAGGGTGGCTCCGTTGGTTGGGTGTTGTCCTGAGCACTGAAAAGTTGCTGGTTTAATTCCCAGTAGGGGGGCATGCAGGGGTAGCAAATTGTATTTCTCTCTCCTTCTCCCTTCCTCTTTCTCTAAAAATCAATTAAAAATCTATTTAAAAAGGAAAAAGAAATAGGGGTGAGGGTGGTGGGAGCAACCCATTTCTGGCACCCAAGTCCACCTCTGGGACACCAATATAAACAATACCCAAATACTACAGACATTAGTAAATGTTCAAAGAGTGACTACTCATTCCTAGTGACTATGAAAAAAAAGTGCCCAAATGTAAGCAGGGCAAGAGTCAGCAATGGCAATAAAAGAGACTTACGTGCACTCCTGGCAGGTGGCAAAAACTGGCTTTCATTAAGAGAAGCCTTTACAAGAGAAGCATTTCCAGGCTCTTACCATACAGAACCTTGTGTTTTTCTGGCTCCAAATAGATCTTCTTTCTGGATGAGGTCAGAAATCACTAGGACAAAGGTAGCTAGTAGCTCACTGGATGTTGTCTTGCTGCCTGAACTTTTGCGCCCGTGATTTACTGCCTATGAGTCGTGTTGAGCAAGAGGAAAGAGCACATTGAAAAGGGTGTCCGGCTCTCTCTAGAGCAGTGGTTCTCAACCTTTTTAATGCCGCGACCCTTTAATACAGTTCCTCATGTTGTGGTGACCACTGCCTTGAGACTGTCCTCTTTTGTTTTTGTTACATGGCATATATTCAATGACCTATCCTGTATTAAATGCTGTAGATATACAATAACTCAGAAAGTTATCAAAAACTACTGGTAAGTACCAGTAAACCATACCTTAACTGTTATTTATAAGCGATTCTGTTGTGATTCACATATTAAAAACGGACGTGCCCTTTTCAGGTTTAGCTTGCTCTTATACTTTTTGCACATTACTGTTTGAGTAGTCTTTGCCTCTTCGACCAAATCCTGAGGTCAGAAACCAACTGATAGAATTCTATCATCACACCTGAGTCGCAGGCACAAAGCTGGGCTCCAGAAATTTGTAAATGAAAATCAAATCAACAAAAATTGACTCCCTATCACAGTAATTTCCTAGATCTTCCATCAGAATCACCTGGGAAGTTTGATGATATCTAGGAAAGAGGATATCACCAAAGGATATCTGGGAGAGAGGCTCAGGAATGTACATGTTAAACAAGCCCCTCAGGAGAGATTCTTATGCACACAGAAGTTTGGTAACTACACAGCTGTTCCAAACAGGAACATCTCCTTTTACTGTGCTTCTATTTATTGCAATTCACAGATGTTGCATTTTTAAAATTAAAGGCAGGTCCCTTTACCAGCAAAAAGATTACAACTTGCATTATTGCGATACTTGCTTTATTGAGGTGGCCTGGAACCAAAACCAAACCCACAATATTTCTGAGGTAGGTCTGTACAAAAAACATTTATATGCCCTAAATATATGTCTCAGACAACATATGGGTAAGGTATGAACAGAATAAAGTTTCAGTAACACTACTAATCTCATGTGCTCTTCTCTCCAGTCCCTCCACTCACCACAGCCCAAACCATCCTCCTGAAACACAATTCTGATCAAGCCCTTTCTTTGCTCAAGCCAGTTCCACCAATTATTAGTTGTGTGACCTCAGGCAAATCGCTTAACCTTTGTTCTGTTTCCTCATCTGTAAAATGGGGATATTCATAGTATCTTCATGATAGGGTTGTTGACTAAATGAATTAACATGTGCACAGCACTGAGAATAGTGCCTGGCACATAGTGCAATTTAAATGTTAACTATTATTATTATTGTGATTACCCCCTACTATGCACCTATTCATCTAGTCCTACATATTAATTGCTGATCCTTGCTAATTTTTCCATATCACACTGTTTCCTCCATCTGTAACACAGCACCACACCATCCTCGTCAAAAGTGTCCAGCTGACAAGACCCAAATTAACTCTTTGAACGTCTTTAACAACTACCTGCCCTCCCGCCCCAATTAATCCTTCCTGCCTCTGTGCATTAATATAACTTTTATCTGTGCATGTTTCCTCATCTCAAAGACTGTAATTTCCCTGGAGAAGCTGGTATAGTTCAGTCAATATAGTCTCCAGAATGAGAGAGAATGAGAATGTGGGTTCCAAAGCAGGCCTCATTTATTCTCCCTGAGCCTCTAATTTCCTATTTATTAAGTTCAGGATAATAATATATACTCTGAAGGAGGCTTAAGTGATAACTTCTAACCATAGATACTACTGAATGGTCGACAGTATTAAAATTATTAATAGTTGTATTTAATGAGTGCCAGCTACATAAGTAGTGCCAGCACCAAGTACCAGAGCTTTTTAAAAAAAAAAGGAAAGAAAAAAGAACTGGAGAAACAATATTTTATCCAGTTTATGAAGATAGACAGAAAACAAAACAGCCATAACAAAAACAAACCAAACAATTCACTACGCACGTGCGCTCGGAAAGGACTCTGGGGTGTGCTTTGGAGGTTGGAAAGGGGAGTGAACCTCCTTCCTATTGGCCTTTCAGAGTGTGACATAAAGGCAACCCCCAATGGACTAACGAATGGGCTTCGGCGGGGAGGACCCAACGGCGACATCTGAGGACACAACAGCTATTGGCTCACTTCTCTCCACCAAAGTAGGAGGGCAGCCGCCTGGGGCACTGACAGGCCCTGCCAAAGATTCCGTTAGACCCACAGCCTGAATCTCATTTGCCTATTTTTTAAAAAATAAAATTCCCTTTTGCACAAGTTCAGATTTCTGCCCGAAAGTACGGAACCACAGAGCTGGTTCTAGCGGCTCCCAGTGTGACTGTGCGGTTTCACTTTCGCCTTTCTGCGCGCCCGTTATCCTATTTTAAAACGGGAGCAATCGTTCCGTTTTGTGGCAGGTGGTGCCTCGCCAATTAGAACTGAAGCCCAGCCTGGCATTTATGAGGAGCCTAATAAATTCTGATCGCACTGTCGCAGGCTGCGGCAGGTACTCCTCGGGCCACCAGTCGTCCCCCTTCATCGTGTGTGGAAGCGACGCCCCCTCCTCGCCCAGGGGTGATGCCGGAGCGACAAGCTGATGCTGACCCTCGAGGGGACACCAGCGAGGCCCGCTGACCCGCCGTGCCGACGTAGGGCTCTAGGGAAGGGATGGGGGAAGTTGGCCAAGAAGGGGTCTGCGCCTCAAGGCCAGGACTGAGGTTGCTCAGAACTCGGGCCTGGATAAGGAAAGCCCCGCGCGCCTCCTCGGACCTCGAACCCCATGCCCGTTCTCTACACCCCGCCCCGAAATCGAACCTGGGTCTCCCTCTCACTATCACCCGCCGCGCGGCTGCTTACCACTGCGCTCAAGCCGGGGCCCACCCGTCCGTTGCCCCAGGCTGGACCCCGCCGAAGTAGAGGAGGTGGCAGCTTCACTTCCGGAAGTAACCTAAGACAGCCAGGGAAGGTGCCCGGGGCTCGGACCATAGAGGAAAGGTCGCACTTGTTTCCCAGCTCCCCCACCCCGCGACCTCCCCGCTGCCTAGAGCGGCCACTCCCCGCCGAGGAGCTCGACGCATGCGTACCAATATCGGCCCCGCCCCTTCCTCTTCAGGGACCCCGAAGGGCAGTGCGTAGCACGCCGAAGTTGAGGTTTCTGTATGTGTGTTCCTGGCTGCTGTTTTTGAGTCTGGAACAAATAGATTTACGTAGAAATTAAAATAATATTACAAGTCCGCAGTGTACTTCACATAGGTTTTTTTTCTTATTCACATTTTTCAGAAAATCAGAGGACCATGGCTAAAGTTCCATTTACAGTATCAAGAATCGGAATTAAAATGACTTTACCACTTTTTTCCCTCAAGCCTCTTGATACGTTGAGAATTCATGCTGAGTTAATCCGTTTTAAATTGATGGTCTGGAGATTGTTAAATTGGTCATTTGGGTGACTTCTACCTATGAAAGTGGCAAAGAGTAAAAGGATTGGTAATGACCTGTGCCAGTGCCCGAAGTGTGTGAACTCATTTTCTGGAGGATAATCTGGTAATAGGTGTCAGCATGTGTGTGTGTGTGTGTGTGTGGTAAAGATATACGTAATATAAAAGTTACCATTTTTTCTATTTTTAAGTGTACAGTTCAGTGGCATTAAGTATATCCACAGTGTTATGCAACCATCATTACCATTATTTTCAGGATTTTTTTCGTCTTCCCAAACTGAAATTCCATATCCATTTAACACCTCCTCATGGTCCCCTCCCCCCAGCCTCTGGTAACCACCATCTACTTTCTGTCTCTGACTGACTACTCTAGGTACCACACATAATAGGAATTGTACAGTATTTTATTATGACTGGCTTAATTCACTTAGCATAAATGAATTGAACTGCAACCTTTTGGTGTACAGGACGACACGCCAACCAACTGAACAACCCAGCCAGGGCAGAATTTCCTTCTTTTTAAGGTTGAATAATATTCCACTGTATGTACATAGCACATTTTGCTTATTCATCTGTTGATGGACACTTGGGATGTTTCCACCTTTTGGCTATGATGAAAAATGCTGCTAATAAATGGATTAGCATATAGATTTACCCAGAAATTAACATAATATTACAAGTCCACAGTGTACTTTACATAGGATATTTTTGGTGTAGTTCAAAAACCTCTGCTTTCAATTCTGTTGATGTATACCCAGAAGTGGAATTGCTGCATCATATAATTCTATTTTTAATTTTTTAAGAGCCACCATAGTGGCTGCACTATTTTACATTCCCTCCAGCAGTACAGGAAGTTGTAATTTCTCGAAAAATGGATATGAAATGGTAACTCATTGTGATTTTGATTTGCATTAGTGACATTGATCATCTTTTCATGTGCTTGTTAGCCATTTGTATATCTTCTTTGGATAAATGTTTATTCAAGTCCTTTGTACATTTTTTAATAGGATTGTTTGTTTTTGAGTTGCTGAGTTGCAGGAATTCTTTATATGTTATGGATATTAACCCTTTATCAGATATATGATTTGCAAATATCTTCTCCTGTTCCATGCATGGATTGCCATGTCACCTTGTTGGATAGTGTCCTTTGATACACAAGTGTTTTTAATTTTTTTAAAAAAATATATTTTAAAAATAGATCTTTATTGATTTCAGAGAGGAAGGGAGAGGAAGAGATAGAAACATCAGTGTTGAGAAAGTATTATTGATCAGCTGCCTCCCCCAGGCTCCCGACTGGGGATCGAGGCTGAAACCCTGGCATGTGCCCTTGACTGGAATGACACTCGGGACCCTTCAGGCCCCAGGCCCTTCAGTTCCCAGGCCGAAGCTCTATCCACTGAGTCAAACCAGCTAGGGCTAAAAATCTATTTCTATTGATTTCAGAAAGAAAGGGAGAGAGAGATGGAAACATCAGTGATGAGAGAGAATCACTGATCTGCTGCCTCCTGCAGGCCTTCTACTGGGGATCCAGACCACAACCCAGGCATATGCCCTGACTGGAATAGAACCAGGACCTCCTGGTTCATAGGTCGAAATTCAATCTCAATCACTGAGCAACACTGGCTGGGCCCTCATTACCTTTTTATATAACCCTCTCTCACATTATTATCATTGTATCATCCTGCTCTTTCTTTTCAAAAAGATTATCATGCTTCCAAGTGGCAAGTTTGATTCCTGCTTGACTTTCCCCTCTTCCCCCAAGTTAAGCTCCAGTGGGGCCAGGGACCTTGTTTTCTGTTCATCACTGTATCCCCATTCCTTACAGAGTGCCTGGAATATAATAGGAACCCAGGAAATATTTGTTCCTTGATTGGATGTCAGGATATGCATATTTCTTCTAAACAGAATGCCCCGCCTAAGTTAGATCGCCTAGCCTAGGGGACTTCGATAGCCACGCCCCTCCTCTGTCCCTGGAAGGAGTGAGGGAAGCCCAGCCTTGGCCCCGCCCCTACCGTGACGCTGCGCACGTGATTGCGCGCCCGCGCGCTCTGTTCCCGGAAATCACCGCTGCGGTCTCTGTAGTTGGTACCTCAGCCGCCGCTGCCGTCGTTGCGGAACTCTACGAGTAGAACGGCCGAGGCGGCCCGGGCGGGCCTGGCTTCCGGCCACCCTACAGAATGGAGATAATCCGGAGCAGTGCGTGTCGGCCGTGCACCTCCCCGCGTCCCCACGGTCCCCTTCACTCGGCCTTCTAGGCCCGGATCACGGCCCGCCAATCTGCTTGGTGGGGCCGGAGGCTGAGGCAGCCTCTCACGAGTGTGCCCCCTAAGCCTGTGTGCCTTTTGGGCGCTTGACCCTCTCTGTCCCGTGCCCCCTCGGGGTCTTGTTCTCCTGCGGGCACCCCTCAGGGCCTTGCTCCTCCCTGGTCCGTACACCCTCAATCCTTGTCCCTTTCCGGCCCAGGCACCCCTTAGGGCCTGGACGCTCTAGGTTCCCAGCATCCCCGCAGTACTTGTCCTCGGGTCCCAGGCCTTAGGAGCTCCTTGGCCCTCCCCCGCTATCCCCTTTAGGCGTTTGTGGGCAGAAAGCCAAGCCACCGGTTCTGAGCTTCTCGGTTTTTCCGCAGATTTTAAGAGTAATCTTCACAAAGTGTACCAGGCCATAGAGGAGGCGGACTTCTTTGCCATCGATGGGGAGTTTTCAGGTATCCCTCCTTGCAAGCTCGCGGCTAGCACCTTGCAGTGCGTGGCCCGGCTCCTTCTGACACCCTGCCCCTGACTTCTGCTTGCTGGCCCCTTTTCCCTGTTTATAGCCTTGGAAAAGTTCCGTGAGTCTCAACATTTCCTCTTAAGCGTTTCAAAAGCAGGGAAGTGGGTTTTTGATTGTTGGGGCTCTGAGGGTTTCGGATAGAATATGGTTTTGGTGCTGCTTAAAACAATTTGACAGAGAGCTTCAGGGTTAGGGTCAGGCTTTTTTTTTTTTTTTTGGTGTGTTAGGTAAATACATAACATAAAATTGACCATTTTAACCATTTAAAAATAGTTCAGTGGCACTAAGTACATTCACATTCTGTGCAACTATCTCTACCATCCTAAACTTTTTCATCTTCCCAAACTGGAACTCTATATCCTTTGAACAACTCCCAATTCCTTCCCCCTCCCCAGCCTCTGGCAACCAATATTTCTGTCTTTATGAATTTGACTACTCGAGGCACTGCCTATAAATAGAATCATACAATATTTGTCCTTTGTGACTGACTTTTGGGTCAGGCTTTATGCATTTGTGGAAGTGTTCATTGCCTACCTTGGCATGGGTGTGTATGTGTGTATAATACTTTACCAACATGTACAATTGCAAGGATTTTTTTCTTTTTGGATCAGATTAATTGTTTTAGAGATTAATTTTTAAATTGTTAAAGTTAATATGAACAGTAGACTTTCTTTGGTATAGATATCCACTTTCACTCAGATTTTACATGTTTAAAAATTCTTCAGCTTTTTCTGAAGGAACCCATGCTGAGAGTAAATACAGGGTGTCCCCCAAAAATGTATAAACACTCATTTCTATTGATTCTTTTAAATTTTGAAAATGAACTGTATGTTAATAAATACTGACTTTATAATCTCAAACTGTGTATAGATTTTTGGGGGACACCCTGTAGATCCTTGGCTTTACTTTTACATACATGCCTTTTTTAGTAGGATTCAGTTCTCTGGGAAGCTAAGAGTTTTCACCAGAAATAATTTTCTCTTGACCTGGAAAATACCTTTGTTGTATAGATGTTACTCCAAACTGCTGGCCAAGACTGGGACTCTAACAATAATAGACTTCAGAATTTGTTGATATCTGATTATGCATTAAACTTTTGAAAGCAGTAAAACTTAATCATAGATATTGTTTTCTTAAATCATTCATGTGTTTTGAAACCTATTTTAGACACTGGAACTGCCGATTCTGAAATAGAAACATTCACATTTCTAAATTTGTTATAGAGTTTAGCTTGGTCGCCAGTGAAATGAATGCTAATTTTGAAAAAGTGAAATAGGAGCACTTCGTAATACATGAAAATATAAAATTACAGAGCCATTGAATAGGTGACTGACATTTTTACATTAGTATTTACTAACAAGTTAAAAGCTTTTACTTATTAAAATCTAGGAATCAGTGATGGACCTTCAGTTACCACATTAACAAATGGTTTTGACACTCCAGAAGAGAGGTATCAGAAGCTCAAAAAGGTAAGTGGATGTGCTAGAAACCCCTCTCCCCCACGTTGGTCCTCCTTACATTGAATTATAGAACAATATAATCATTAAACTTCTCAACCCAAGCTATGAAATGATATTTTAGTGTTGTTTAAAACAACAGCAAAAATAATTGTTTGCTGGAAAACATTTTGGGAAAAGGTTTAGTATTTTCAATGTTAATTTGTTTTATAGGAAGTATGATGTGGTTATTTTAATAATTTGGAAATAGACCTAATATGATGCTTTGGATGGTGGATAGCTGTCTAATTGGGAAGAACATTAAGAGATGTATATAAACTAATAATGCTTCTAATACATAATCTGTAATCTGTTCTATTAGGAAGTATTCTGCCCAAGTCAAATTTAGTAATTAGAAAGCCCATCTGATTGAGAATACTGTTGCTCACATAAAATATACAGCATTGTTTTGACAGATGTTTTATTTCCCTTTTCCAGCATTCCATGGACTTTTTGCTGTTTCAGTTTGGACTTTGCGCTTTTAAGTATGACTGCATACATTCAAAGTAGGTTGTTTTAACAAGTGGTGGGAATGCTTTTGTCATGGCATAATGTAACCCCCTAATCTCCTTGTATATCTTGTGTTCCCAGGTATATAATAAAGTCATTTAACTTCTATGTTTTCCCGAAACCCTTCAATAGATCCTCACCAGATGTCAAATTTGTTTGTCAGGTTAGTAACATAATTGAGTTTTTCTGATATGAATTGCTGATGATTCCGTGGGGATATGTGGAATCAGAATTCTCTTTAAAATTTGGTTCTGTCACTAACTTTGAGCTTTGGGCAAACTATTTCATCTCTGACCTTCAGTTTCATTTATTTTATGTTTTAATTTTTCCTTTTCATTGAATTTCATTGAGGCCCAGTACACAAATTTATTATATACCAATTGGGGGCAGGGCCGGCCCTGGGGAGGGGCTGTGGGCAGTGGGTTGGCTGTCTGGCCGTGCCCCCGAATGGGGTGAGGGGGGCGCGATCGGGGCTCAGCAGCTGGAGAAGCGGGGATGGAAGGTTGGCCCGCCAGCCCCACACCCCCATTGGTGTGGGGGGCCCATCAGGGGCGGGGCTGGTGGGGGGAGGGGCTGCAGGCAGTTGGTTGGCCGGCCCCGCCCCCTATTGGGGTGGGGGGCGATTAGGGGTGGGGCCGGCCGAAGGGAAGGGCCATGGCCTGCCACCAGCCCTCTATCAGGGTGGGAGAGGCCGATCAGGGGTGGGGCTGGCTGGGGGGATGGGCTGCAGGAGGTTGGCCAGCTGGCCCCACCCTCAGATCAGCGGTTTGCTGCCTGCAGTGGGCGTCATGGTGACCAGTTATGGTTTTCCAGTCGCTGGCTTTTATGTATATAGATTGGTGTGATACTGGTTAACAAAATTATAAACACGTTACAGGTGCACAGTTTCACAAGCTATCATCTGTACACTGTATCTGACCTTCAATTTTAGGGTTCTAAATTAATTACACTGCTGTCTTACCCTTTACTTTGGAATGAATTGAGTAAGATGCAAGTGACAGGTAGATGGAAATCAGAACATGAGCTTTATTATTAGTAAGATGTTGAGAATTGCATAAAGTTCTCAAAACTTTGAGAACTGCATGAAGTGTTCTAAGTGTAGCCAGATAATGGGTTTGAGAACTTGCCTTCATAATGTGGCTCTTTTTGGGATTTTTAATATCTTACACCTGAATTGAACTTACAGCTCCGGACCTGCAGGCTCCTTCCCACCTCATTCTTTTTGCACCCACCTTCAAAGGTAGAGCTTTATTTTCTGGAAGAGCAGAGTATGTGTGTATCCTGTCTAAAAAGAACCCAGAAGGAGCTAAACTATAGACCCTTAGTTCCTTTTTCCAAGTTCACCAATTAGAAAGGGAGGGTGGAAAAAACTATTGTTTCCTCCTGAGGAGGAGAGGGCTTATGAGCCAAGGCAAGCATATGGGAGATTCTCCCTTAGAATGGTTGTGGTAGCTGAGCTGGTAGACACTTACTAAATATCAGTTTCCTTTTTCTTTCCTCTTAATCTGTTATAATGGATAAGGAGAATGTGAATAAGTGGGATAGTGTGTAAATATGTGAGTAAAGATAAGTGTTAATTTTTTCTCCTTTACAATCCTGTGCTCTGGCTTCTCTTCCAGTAGCAACATAAGTTCATTTATGTCATCTCAACTTTCCTTTCTCTTGTGTGTAAGTAGTAATTCAGTTAGGAAAGCCTGAAGGGTAGGCTTCTGAGTGACTGAGTCATGTCAAATTCTTTCTATAATAAGGCAGGATATAAGCAAATAAAATTGAGAGTTAATCTCAGGTATGCCTGGGAATGAAGAGAAAAGGTGAAGGTAATTTTAGTTGTGCAACCTGTTTAAAAAAAAAAAAAATTAAGCTCTAGCCGGTTTGGCTCAGTGGACAGAGCATAGGCCTGCAGACGGAAGGGTCCCAGGTTTGATTTTGGTCAAGGGCATGTACCTCAGTTGTAGGCTCCTCCCTGGCTCGGGCCCATCAGGGTGCATGCAGGAGGCAACCAGTCGATGTTTCTCTCACATGGATATTTCTGTCTTTCCCTCTCTCTTTCACTCTCTCTAAAAAATCAATAGGAAAATATCCTGGGGTGATGATTAAAAATTTTTTAAAAAAATTGACTTTTAGTGAGAGAGGAAGGGAGAGGGAAAGAGAAACATTGATGTGAGAGAAAAACATTGATTGCCTGCCTCCTGCACGCCCCCTGACAGGGATGAGCCTAAAACCCAGGCATGTGCCCTGACCAGGAATTGGACCAGCAACCTTGGGTGCACAGGGATGACACTAAATCCCTGGTCGGCAGACTGCGGCTCACGAGCCACATGCTGCTCTTTGGCCCCTTGAGTGTGGCTCTTCCACAAAATAGCACGGTCTGGGCGAGTCTATTTTGAAGAAGTGGCGTTAGAAGTTTAAGTTTAAAAAATTTGGCTCTCGCTGAAACCGGTTTGGCTCAGTGGATAGAGCGTCGGCCTGTGGACTGAAGGGTCCCAGGTTCGATTCCGGTCAGGGGCATGTACCTTGGTTGCGGGCACATCCCCAGTGGGGGGTGTGCAGGAGGCAGCTGATCGATTGATCGATGTTTCTCTCTCATCGATGTTTCTAGCTCTCTATCCCTCTCCCTTCCTCTCTGTAAAATATCAATAAAATATATTAAAAAAAAAAATTTGGTTCTCAAAAGAAATTTCAATCGTTGTACTGTTGATATTTGGCTCTGTTGACTAATGAGTTTAACGACCACTGCGCTAAATCAACTGAGCCATACTAGCCAGGGCTTGTAACCTGTTTTGTTAAATTATCAAATAAACCATAGTGTTTTTTTCTTTATAATATATTTTTATTGATTTCAGAGAGGAAGGGGGGTGGAGAGAGAGAGAGAGAGAAACATCAATGATGAGAGAATCATTAATCTGATGCTTCCTGCAGGCCCCCCACTGGGGATCAAGTGCAAAACCCCAGGCATGTGACTGTGAATAGAACTGTTGGACCTCCTGGTTCATAGGTTGACACCCAACCACTGAGCCACACAGGCCAGGGTGACTCTGGATTTTTTTTTAAGTAAAGGTCATATTTACTAATCTATACCATAATTCCAGTCTTAGGACCTCCCAGGCTGCTAAAGGAGGAAGGGAAGAAGTGAAGATGTTGGGAAAGTAAGGACAGTTCTTAACTTGTGGCCCCATTTGTGTTCGAAGCAAAGGCTGAGACTGGAGACAGAAGCTTTGGTTCAGATGTAAAGGAGTCCCTGGAGAAGAGTAGAGTCAGGATTTCCTGGAGTCAGTGCTGGAGTTGGCCTCATGAACTAGGGCAGTGGTTCTCAACCTTTTTGATGCTGCGACCCTTTAATACAGTTCCTCATGTTGTGGTGACCCCCAACCATAAAATTATTTTCGTTGCTACTTCATAACTGTAATTTTGCTACTGTTATGAATCGTAATGTAAATATCTGTGATTTCCGATGGTCTTAGGCGACCCTGCTAGCGGTTCTCAACCTGTGGGGCGACCCACAGGTTGAGAACTGCTGCTGTAGAGCCTAAGACCATCGGAAATGGCATCCATGTCCTTTTTAATTTCTTCAAGTTTTTTATCTAGGTTTGGCATGTCATAATTCTGAGCCATATACTAGTACATTTCAACCACTTTGCCAAAAGTAAATCCAACCAGGAACTGGAGCATGATGTCAGGGAAGAAGGCACGAAGGGTGGTGGTAGCTCTGTGGGCCGTTCCTACCCTGCCTCCCCGGTGTGAGGCAACTCAGGATTTTTAAAGAGAAGGAAGTTAAGATCTTTTAGAGTCTAGTGACCGGACGGACAAGAATGCCTTTCCATAGTCCATCTTTTGGTGTTTCTGTCGGTGATGGAATATATAGGTGGACAGAATTACAAGAGTATACAGGCTTGTGGCCCAAGTCAGAAATCACTGGGTCTTGGTTCAGAACAGGAAAACGTCAGGGGAAAGATTGCTTGTTTCATTTTATTTTTTTTTAAGATTGCTTGTTTTAAACCATAGAAAACTTGGACATGATAGAAAATGATGTACATGTACCTAAGTGTGTGTGTTGGGGAGGGGGAGTAGGTAAGATTGTCTTTTTATAATCCACCAAATTTGAAAAAGAATTTGTGTTGGCTGATAAAGATATGTGTAGTATTTACATTTTAACATGATTTAAAAAATAAGTAAGTGAAAAATTGGAAGAAAAGAAAAATGCAGATATGATTACCATGGTATGATTAGAACACAGAATTTGTGACAAAGAATGTTTCCACTCTTGGTCTCTGAGCTTCCTACCAGCTAAGAAAAGGAGAAACACACAATTTGTGGCCATAGGATCTAAACAAACCAGGATCAAGAGAAATTTGGCTTTGCTCAAACTAGAGACCTCAGAACATTTCCCCTTCCATTTTCATAAAGAAATCATTAATGTAGAAAACCTACTCTTTAACCATATCTCTCAAGCAAATACTGTAATGCGTTTAATGGAACAGTACGACAGTCTGGACTGATGGTATAAAGTCAAAGTACAGTTCAGGGAAGGTAATTCTGTGAGGGATTAGATTAAAATGATTCATTTGCATTGCCTTTTCAATTCAGACTTAAGACAAGAGTAAAATTAGAGTAGCTACAGTAATATTTCTTACTCTTCAATCAGTTTGAGTAAGAACTTTGTGATTTTGCCATTCTTCTGTACATCGTGTAATATTATTCACTTAATGTTTTTATTTAAATTTACTTAAATATTTCAACTCACCCTAGGTTTCAGATGTTAGTTGAATATCTTGTTACTGGGAATTTTTATCTATTTTGATCTTGAATGTAAAGAACATCCAGTCAAGATTTTGGGTTTTCAGAATCCCAATAGTAATTTGAAGTGGATAGTGCTGTCTTATAACCTGCACATTTGAGCTATACCTTAAAGTTGAACTGGGGTGAGATAGTATAAATATATTTTATTTTTACTTCTAGTCTTCTAGTCAGTACAGTGATCAGGAGTTTTCTGCCTATTGGCGAATATATGTTCACTAAGTAGTTTTCTTAAATACTGTGAAGCAAGGAATATTTGTTTTATCTATATATATATAAAAAAGGTTAAGCGACTGTCCGACCGTCCAACTGGCCGGTACATATGATGCACATTGAGCTGCGGTGACTTGGCAGTATTGGTTCTTGGGTGACACACCCCTAACCAGAGAGGAGGGAGCTCGATTCCTTGTAGGGCCATTCCACCTTTGGCCGTGGGTTATGTTGTTGCTGGGGCACTGTCGGCCCTGAATCTGGTTTACTGCCAAGCTTCGGTGACTTCTATTATAGAGAAAGGGCGAATAGTGATATTAAAATATTTCTTCTAATTAATTTCCTTTCAATGTGCACGAATCCGTGCACCGGGTCACTTGTAAGTTATAAAGGAGCAGAGCCTGGATAGTTTAAGTTAATTAATGGATTGTTTGGCAGCCTGGGAGTAGAAATCCCTTGTCTTCTGACTTTTGACATGTTGTTTCCTTGCCTGGTTGCTTATGTTTACTCACCTGAGTTACTTCTCCACTTCTGTTTACATACCTGCCATTAAAATCACTGAAATGTATGTCCTGTTTGCTCTTGTTTCAGAGCTCAAGCATTGACTTTCTAGCAAGCCAAGGATTTGATTTCAATAAAGTTTTCCGCAATGGTAAGATTATCTGTGACTTTTCTTTAGAACGTGAAAATGTAAATTTGGTTGAGAATTATCTTGTTATGCTTGCTCTCTGATACAGAATCTCAGAAATCCAGTATATCACATGCAGCCTTCTAGGTTTAAAAAAGTTTTTTTTTTTTTTTTTAACTTAAAAAAAATTATACCACTAGTTTTCCTGGTTTCTTAAACTTACAGTTTTTTATTTTTTATTTTTCTATTTTTTTATTTTTTAATCCTTACCCAAGGATATTTTCCCCATTCATTTCCAGAGAGAGTGGAAGGGAGGAAGGAGGGGGAGAGAGAGAAAAAAAAAAATTAATGTGAGAGAGACACATCGATTGGCTGCCTACTGCATGCGCCTCTACCAGGGCTGGGGAACCTGCAACTGAAGTATGTGTCCTTGACCAGGAATTAAACTCGTGACCCTTCTGTCTCTGGGCCGATGCTCTAACCATGGCCAGGGCAAGTTTTTGAAACCTTTATTGTACATTTCCCCCCACAAACCTAGTTAACCATGAACTGAACAGAAGAGTAGACGCTACTTCACTGGCTCTAATGAAGCCTCTCAAACTCCTGATTTTATTGAGTAGAGCTTACTCATAGTTTGTTCTATGAATTAACTACTTATACATAGTTAATAACAGAATAACATAGTTATTAATAATTTATTCTATGTGACTTATCTAAAATCTGTGGGGAATGCTTTCCTGTTATCTTTCAGTGAGACAAGTAGTATGGTATAGTACTTTAAAAAGTAGCTGTATTTCAGTAATCCTGTAATGAAAAACTCCCTTTTCCTATTGGTGTTTGTTTTATAATAAGAGATGGTTTCTCTATTTCTCATGGGAGAAAAAAAGTCTGCATAGACTGTAATATCATGATGGCTAACTTGCTGGTGTGGTAGGCTGCTGAGCACTCTGAGGAAAGGGACTGTGTCTCATTACTGCCCTTGGTGCATAGCATGATTCCTCTTCTTCATCAGGGGGGAGTGACCATTAAATATCTAATGAGTGCATGTCTGATATTAGAGCATACAAGAGTGGTTTTCCTTCCTCCATTCATTTCCTGAACAGTGTTTGGAAAATCTTTGGTTTTTATCAGCTTTATTAAGTACCTGCTGCTGGTAAGGTCAATAACTACTTTTACTGTAATTATTTTCCTAAATTGTGTTCTTTTCCATGGTGAATGTAGAATTATTGAGTAAGGTTAGGAAGGAAATTTTTTTAAACAAAAGTACTAGAACATAGACTTCAAATAAATTCACTTCCTCTCAGCGTGGTCTTCCTGGGAGGCCTTTAGAACTCATGCTATGTTTTTTTTTTCTTTATTGATTAAGGTATTACATATGTGTCCTTATCCCCCCATGCCCCCCCCCCCCCCCCCCCCCGCTCATGCCCTCACCCTCCTGGTGTCTGTGTCCATTGGTTATGCTTATATGCATGCATACAAGTCCTTTGGTTGATCTCTCCCCCTTACCCCCACCCTTCCCTACCCTCTGAGGTTTGATGGTCTGATTGATGCTTCTGTGTCTCTGGATCTGTTTTTGATATGTTGTTTTTTAATTGCTTCAGTGGTGCTGTATTATAATTTCTATTGGCGATTTTATTTTTGGAAATAACTAAAAAGTTTTGGCGCCCAAACTGCTTAACATAGTGGGTAAACCAAGTGGGTAACACAATTTGGATATGTAAAATATTTTTTTTTCTTTTGGCTCATACTTGGTTCTGAAAGCCATTATAAAATACAAGTGCCAAATGCAGTTAGAACACTTTATTGGAATAAGCACAAAATTCTTTTTAAGGCATTACTTTAACCAGACTCATATGGATGTAGTATAGTTTCCAACCTGATGGTTTTATTTTCATAAAAGGAGAGAAACAGCCCAATTAGAGTGTGTCTCTTCTTACTGTTTTATAGTCAGAATATTTGGAATAATTTAGTCACAGATGGATCAGGACCCCCAGGCCATCTATTATTACCAGGATTCTTATCTTCATGCTGTTGTTGGTATTCTAAATCTGATATAGACCCTCACTTCTCTTCCTTATCAAATCTTTCCAGTCACTCTTTGTAAATGCCAGACCCTTTTCTCTTGGTAGTTTTGTCAGTATTGACTTTCTTTTATGAAATGGAACCAGGTGACTCCTTGTTAATGTTCTCCCTGAAGCATCAAAGGTGGTTTTTCCCAGCTCTCTGTTTATACCTTCATCCCGGCATTAGTAGGTATCCTTGCTTCCCCATGCCACTTTCAAACCATTTGAATTCTCTCTTCTCAGGAGCTACAGTTTTTTTCAGGACTGTCACCCAGCTCTGCCACCCCTCTTTCTGCTGACTTCATGGGCATAGCATTCACTGACAACTTTGGCTTTGGCTTATTTGTCTTTCTACTCCTATTTCTCTCCTCATTCTGGGTGAACTCTGCATCCACAAGGATGACCAGCAAATGCTCTGTCTTACTGTTTCTTGATCAGGTGGTCAGTAGTCCTTACTGTTTCTTGATCAGGTGGTCAGTAGTCCCTCTATCTCTCCCCCTCCTTCCTCCCTTCCACTCTCCCATGGCTTGGTAGCATCATGGGTCTTATCACCCACTCCCAACATTTCTTGTTGAGAGCACTACCTTCTGTTCTTCTCATTTACTTACTCCAGTACCTTATTTCAGCAATCTGTTGACCTGCATTGCGTTTTCTTTTCTTTTCTTTTTTTTTTTTAAATATTGATTTTTTACAGAGAGGAAGGGAGAGAGATAGAGAGTTAGAAACATCAATGAGAGGGAACTATCGATCAGCTGCCTCCTGCAACACTCTCTTCTGGCGATGTGCCCTCAACCAAGGTACATGCCCGTGACCGGAATCGAACCTGGGACCCTTCAGTCCGCAGGCCGAAGCTCTATCCACTGAGCCAAACCGGTCAGGGCTGCATTGCGTTTTCACTATCAGTATCCTTCCACTCTCTTGTTCTACTCTCCTGTTTTGACTTCCCTCCTTATCCAAGTGGTCCATCATATCCTTCCTTCCCTGTCTCTCCATTGCACTTACCTAACAAAGTCTCAACACTGGTTGGATCTGACTACCCACCTTCTCTGTTTCTGAACATGTGAATATTGCTGGAAAACATGACACGTCTGAGCTAATTTGTTACTTTAAATTCATGATCACAAGCTTCAAATAAACATTCATGCTCAAAAATCCTACTTTATTGACTTAGAAATTCCCTTTCCAGCTCTCTGTTTTTTTACAATCTCTTTCTCCAAACTTTCTCCATACATCCCACAAACTTGTCTTGGCCTCTCATTGAAAATAGAAAAAAGCAGAGAAGAGCTGCTGCACGTTCTCACCACCAGACTCATGTCTGGACCCAGCCTTCCTACTTCTGTTCTTTACAGTGAAGAGGAGTTTCTACGTCTGTCAACGGCTAGTCCCTGTCTCCTTGTCAAGCACTGGCTCCTCCAGTTTGCCCTTCTCTTTTCCTGAATTATTTTCTCTTCTCTACTGCATCATTCCTGTATATTTTCTCAAACTTTGAACTGACTTTGGTAATTTCAGTTTCTTCCATAATGAATGTAGACAATAACCTCAGCAGTGTTATTATCTGTTGACAGATGTGATCAAATTCCATCATTCTTTCTACAAAGTTCGTTAGTCTCCCATGGCTTTTAAAACCATACATATCCTGATGATATCTAAATTTCTCTCCCAACACCTTTCACCTGTACCTTAATGATTTCATATATCCAGGAGGTAGCTTTTGGTTTTCATCTTTGGAGCCTCAATCCTATTTGCCTAGTTTCCCCCCACCTCATTAAGTGGCACTATCATCTTCCTAATTGCTTAAATTTAATAGCATCATTTTTTATTTTGTTCTTTTCTTTATCCCTCATCTCCAGTATATCAGCAGGTTTGTCTGTTGTATTTCTAAAATCATTCTTTCCATCTTTATAGTCTAAATTAGGGTACAAACTATGGCCCACTGCCTATCCTATATAATAAAAGCCTAATATACTAAGTGTCGGACTGTTCAACCATTTGACCAGTTGCTATGATGCGTACTGACCACCAGGGGGCAGACGCTCCAACCGGTAGGTTAGCTTGCTGCTGGGGTCTGGCCAATCGGAACTGGGTGGGTCCCTCGGCCTGGCCTGCACCCTCTTGCAATTCGGGACCCCTCGGGGGAATTTCAGAGAGCCTGTTTCGGCCCAATCCCTGCAGGCCATGCAACGGGCCTCTAGTTTTGTAAATAAAATTTCATTGGAACACAATTGTGACCATTCATTTACTCATTGTGTATTACTCTTTTCATGCCACAAGAGCAGAGCTGAATAGTTGCAACAGATTCCCCCATACATCCCACAAACTTAAAACATTTACTATTTGTCCCTTTAAGAAAACGTTTACTGATCTCTGATCTAAGTGATCATCTCTTGCCTGGACAGTTATAGTGGACAATTGCTTGTAGCACTGACTTCCCTACTTCAGGTGATCTTTTTAAAACATGAAGCAGGCAATTTAATTACCTTCTTTAAAATCTTCTAATGGCATCCCATTGCTCCTAGAATAGAACAGATTTTTACTGTGGCCTGTAATCTTGCCCCATCCTCTTTCCAGCCTGGTGCCATGCCATCCTCATGTTCTTTGTATTCTGGCCACACCAGCTTCCTTGCTGTTTTTGGAATAGTCCATGCCATGTCCATCCTCAGTACATTTATATTTACTTCCCTGCTGGAGATACTCTTTCTTTTTTTGCATATATGAATCATTCTTATGCTTTGGGCCTCAATCACAGTCGCCTTCTCTGATCATCCTGGCTAAAGTCATGTTATTCACTACACAGCAAGATGCATCTACTTTGCTCACTGTTAGATTCCCTAGTGCCTCATACATTTCCTGGAACAACGTTTAAGTGCCAAATAAAATTTTGTTAAAAGAATAAGTGAATGGAGTGTATGAATAGAAAACATATTTCAGAATCATTTGCTTTTTCTGTTGATTTTTTTAAGATATAGTTAAATATGGTCTTTCTTGAGTATTTTAGGCTCTTTGGTTTGTTAAACAATTTTTATGTTAACACAGTTACTTCTACTAATACATTTTTCTTAAAAACTATGTTTAGGAATTCCATATTTAAATCAGGAAGAAGAAAGACAGTTAAGAGAGCAGTATGATGAAAAACGTTTACAGTCCAATGGTGCAGGAGCTCTATCATATGTGTCTCCTAACACATCAAAGTGTCCTGTGACGATTCCTGAGGATCAGAAGAAGTTTATTGACCAAGTGGTGTAAGTTCCTAAACTGGAACCAAATGTGCATTGTGTAATGTGTATTGGGGGCAGGACTGACATCTGTATCTTAAACCTGTGCTGCCCATACATAGTACCCACAGAGGTGTGATGTTGTGATTGGCAGGATTTAATTATGGCATATCTGAATTTGTGTGACAATAGCATATAGTAAATAGGATTCTGTTTACTATACTTAGACTTGTCATGTCACTGTGAAGGCCTTCTGCAAAGGCCTGGTAGCCACTGTCTAGTTCCTCTGAAGGCAGAGCAGTGAAACAGGCCCATCCAGATGTTTGCAACATGTCCATGTGTTTTTCTTTCACAGTGAAGTTTCTGATGAGCCAATGTGCCATTGAAGGAGTGTCTAGACTTTTTTAGTTTGCTTATCAGTATAACTGCTTTACTAGAAAAGTAAAAATTTAAATCATTTGTATTGATGAAGCCTTGAGGTGTTGTCATTAATTTATTGAGAACAACAATAAAAAAAGAATATGCTAGAATAAATTATTTTTCTTTAAGCCTTATTGTGACTTTATCCCTTAGAAGTATTGACATTCATGTTTTTATTTTAATTTATCAGAGAGAAAATAGAAGATTTGTTACAGAGTGAAGAAAATAAGAATTTGGACTTAGACCCATGCACGGGGTTAGTTGCCCTGAATCTTTTCACGTCTTTTTGGGGAAAGGTAGATGATTTTTGACATGTGCTGTATTTGGCCTTGGTGAACAAAATAGGTCCAAAGTTGAACAAATAGGAACAAAATAGGCATGGGACAGATTGACATACCTCAGAGGGAAAGGACGGGGGAGATGGGAAGAGATTAACCAAAGAAATTACATACATATATCATAATCAATGGACACAGACAATAGTGTGGTAAAGGCCTGGAGTGGGGTAGGAGCTGGGAGGAAGGGAAAATTGGGGGACATCTGTAATACTGTCAACAATCCTATATAATAAAGAGGTAATATGCAAATTGACCATCACTCCAACACACAAGATGGCCGCCACAAGATGGCCAGCAGAGGAGGGCTATTGGAAGGGACCAGGCCTGCAGGGGAGGACAGTTAGGGGTGACTGGGCTGGCAGAGGAGGACAGTTGGTGGGGACCCAGGCCTGCAGGGGAGGGCAGTTGGGGGGACCAGGCCAGCAGGGGAGGACAGTTAGGGGTGACCAGGCTGGCAAGGGAGGGCAGTTGGGGGCGCCCAGGCTTGCAGGGGAGGGCAGTTGGGGGTGACAAGGCCTGCAGGGGAGGGCAGTTGGGGGGGACCAGGCCTGCAGGGGAGAGCAGTTGGGGGCTACTGGGCCGGCAGGGGAGGGCAGTTAGGGGCAAACAGGCTGGCAAGGGAGGGCAGTTAGGGGCGACCAGGCTGGCAAGGGAGGGCAGTTAGGGGTGATCGGGCCCATAGGGGAGGGCAGTTGGGGGCGACCAGGCTGGCAGGGGGGGCAGTTAGGGGCAATCGGGCCAGCAGGGGAGCAGTTAGGCGTCAATCAGGCTGGCAGGGGAGTGGTTACGGGGCCAATCAGGCAGGCAGGCAGGCGAGTGGTTGGGAGCTAGCAGTCCTGGATTGTGAGAGGGATCCCAGATTGGAGAGGGTGCACCAGGCCTCTAATAAAATAAAATGAGCAATAGAAAAATAAATAAAGACAGAACGAAACAAAAAACACTTTCATAAATAGTGTTTTTATTGTAGTCATACTCCCAAGATTTAAACACTAACTTTAACATTAATACAGTGGGTATGATAGTATATTGAGCACTGAATGAAAGCTTTGTCCCATCCTGGAGAGGCTAAAACTGTTGTGGAACTTTGGTTTATAAAGTTATGCTTAAGAGTGGCATAATTGTTTTAGCCTCAAGGAGTACTTAATTTATAAAGGCTTCAGAAGAGAAGAACTTATTCTCAGACTACTTCTATGCTTTTAATTTTTCTGTGGTAAAAAAAATCAGTGTTTCACAGAGTCAGTAACTTACACATCATACATTTTTCTTTGTGACTAGCTTCACAAAAGTGTTTAAGTGCATCTGTCTACCTTAACTCTGTATAAGCCACAGGAAGTAAAACTTTGGTTAGACAGGAACTCCAACCTCTTCTATAAAGGTAGTATAATAATATTAAAGAACACTTCGATGAAGGCAAGTGGTGAGGAATCCTCACACCTCAAACATCCTGCCCATTTTTTAAAAAATATTTTTTATTTTTTATTGATATCAGAGAGGAAGGGAGAGGGAGAGAGAGACAAACATTAGTGATGATAGAGAATCATTGATCAGCTGCCTCCCGCACACCTCCTACTGGGAATTGAGCCCAAACCCTGGGCATGTGCCCTGACTCCCTGGTTCATAGGTCGACGTTCAACCGCTGAGCCACGTCTGCCAGGCATCCTGCCCATTTTTGTTTACATATTACCTGTCACTTTTATTGAAGTTTTTAAAAAAAATTAAATGTCTTTCCCTACCAGTGCTTGATCAATTAGGATTTTCTTTTAATAAGCCAAGACCAATATCTTTTTGTTTTTGTTTTTATAGGTTCCAAAGAAAACTAATTTATCAAACTTTGAACTGGAAGTAAGTGTTTATATTATATGCAAGAATTCTGTGAGGGACCCAGGATTTAAAAACGAAATATAATCTCTTAGCTCTCATTTCATTTATAGAATTCTGTACTTGGTGATTTGACCATTTTAAATTATTGTGCAGTGCTTTATTTTACTTCCCCCTATTTTCTTTCTTTTTTGTTAAATATGTTCTTATTGATTTCAGAAAGAGGAAGGGAGAAGGGGAGAGAGATAGAAACATCAATGATGAGAGAGAATCATTAATCGGCTGCCTCCTCCATACCCCTTACTATGTCTGAAACCCAGGCATGTGCTCTGACCGGGGATCTAACTGTGACCTGGTTCATGGGTAGACGCTCAACTACTGAGCCACACTAGCCAGGCTATGTCCCCCTATTTTCTTTTCTTTTTTTTTTTTTAATATATTTTATTGATTTTTTACAGAGAGGAAGGAAGAGGGATAGATAGTCAGAAACATTGATGAGAGAGAAACATCGATCAGCTGCCTCTTGCACACCTCCTACTGGGGATGTGCCCGCAACCAAGTTACATGCCCTTGACCGGAATCGAACCTGGGACCTTTCAGTCCGCAGGCTGACGCTCTATCCACTGAGTCAAACCGGTTTTGGCTCCCCCTATTTTCTTAAGTTGAATACCCACTTAATTAATTTTGTTTGTTATTGCTTTAAAATTTTTTAAAAATTGATTTTAGAGAGAGGGAGAGAAAAACATTGATTTGTTGTTCTACTTATTTATGCACTCATTGGTTGCTTCTTGGACTTCTTGTATGTGTCCTGACCAGGGATCAAACCTGCAACCTTGACATATTGGGACAATGCTGTAACTAACTGAGCTACCAGGTCAGGGCAATGTTATTGTTTTTTGTGTGTTCTTTTTTTTTGTTTTTTGTTTTGTTAATCCTCACCTGAGGATATTTTTTCTATTGATTTTTAGAGAGAGTGGAAGGGAGGAAGGAAGGAGGAGAAAGAGAGAAAAACATCGATGTGAGAGAGACACATAAATTGGTTGCCTCCCACACACATGTGCAACCCAGATATGTGCCCTTGATGGGGAATTGAACCTGTGACTCTAGTGTGTGATCTTATGTTCTGACTATTGAGAAACACCAGCCAGGGCTTTTTAATAGATGCTTTAAAGCCTTTTAAAATTTATTTTAATTATCCTTTGGCTTTACTCTGTTAAATTCTGGGTGGTGTAGTGTTTTTGTTCTTTGAAAGTATACTATAAAAATTTGGTTTTAAGACCAAGGAAATACTCAGCTGAATTCTTTTTTAAAACAATATATTTTTATTGATTTCAGAGAGAAAGGGAGAGTGAGAGAGATAGAAACATCAATGATGAGAGAGAATTACTGATCGGTTGTCTCTTGCACACCCCATATTGGGGATTGAGCCCGCAACTCAGGCATATGCTCTGACCAGAATCAAACCGTGACCTGGTTCATAAGTCGATGCTCAACCACTGAGCCACACCAGCCGGGGTTAATTATTTTTCTAAAGCAGAGGTTAGACCATGGATGGGTTTTAGGAGGTCTGTAAATCCCCTGAAATATTATCTAAAATTTTGTGTGTGTATTTGTCTGAGGATGTTTCCTTTGGTTTCATTCTGTTTTCAAGTGAATCTGCAACCCCCAAATTGCACATTAATGTTAGACAGTTTGATGTTTGCATTTGACTTTGTTTGGGGTTCTTATTCTTCCATTAGAATCTGTCAGTGACAAGTATACTGGAAATTTACTTTGAACATAGTAGGAAAGGTTCTTGTCCTTTTGATCAGGCTCCCTTTCTTTCATATTATCCTTGCAACTTAATTCATGTGGGTTCCAGATCCCTCTTCTTGGCTGGTACAGACTACCATGCCAAACTACAGAGTTACTAATCTCAAACCTTTTGTGTGTGTGCCCATACAATCTAAAAAGACCTTCAAAATCAGTTAGGAAATTAACGTTATTATATTTGGGAGAAAGATTTGACTGTGCGGTAATGAGTTGACAGTATTATGTGATGTAAGACATTTCAGAAAATGCTGAAGCCCTAAAACAATTTGAAATCAGATACATTCCTGTGTGTTTAAGAGCAAAAATAGAGGATCATTTAGCAGCTGAAATATTATGGACTAGGTTTTATCATAGTAATACTTATTTCATATTTAATTAAATTATAGCTATATAGTTGCTTTTCAAATACTTATGGTGGTAGCTGTTATTTTCTACTCTACTGATGTGATGTGTTCTTCCTTTTCTTTAGGTACCCCAAAGGCATTCACGTTGAGACTTTAGAAACTGAAAAGGTAACCTCAAGAGTTATCCAGGGCTAACAAACACATGCAATGGTACACTGATATGTCAAAAGTCGGAATTCACTTCTTGGTCCTGCTATTTATGAGCTGGGTGACCTTTAGCTAGTCCTTTAACTGCTTTAAGCCTCATTTTCCTCATTTGTACATGAGCATGGTAATGCTGATCTATAATGCTTCTTTATGCTGATCCAGTGGGAGTGAGCAGGCTTTGTAAATTTGAAAGCATGCAAATGTTAGTACATGCTCTAATTAAAGCATTCCTGTTATGTGGACAAGCAAAATTAAAGTTTAGAATTTAGGCCATAATTGTATGCATAAGTATTGTCATGTATTCCCAAGGTGTACTGACAGAACTGTAATGGGTAATGGTGGGTTGATGATGGGTTCCTTTTGCAAAATTTTAGAATTTTAGAATTTAGTTGTTGCTCTAAAGTCGGATGTCAAATTATATAAAAGTCTAGAGGCCCAGTGCACGAATTTGTGCATGGGTGGGGTTCCTTGGCTTGGCAGGCAATTGGGGCTGATCAGGGCCATCTCGCCCAGTCCCGATTAGGGATAGCTGGCCGCGGGGAGGGACCGCAGGAGGTTGGCTGGGCATGGGAGGTTGGCTGTGGGAGCGCACTGACCACCAGGGGGCAGCTTCTGCATTGAGCGTCTGCCTCCTGGTGGTCAGTGCTTGTCATAGTGGCCAATTGTTAGGTTGACCAGTCGTAATGGTTGCTTAGGCTTTTATACGCATAGATTAAGTGAATTAAGAAACAATCGTGCTAGAAGATAAATCTCAAACTTTGACATAGGAGGTGTTATGGTGTGTTTAATTGATAAAAAATGCAATATATGAGGAAGAAGGAATCTGATAAATTATTAGAAAATCCAGGATTTTTTTATGTTCATGAAATATGATGTAGAAACTTTATTTTAAAACTGTTTAGAAATTCATGTTTAGATGCAATGTAATTTCTTAGTGTTTATCTTGAAAAGTGTCCTATTCTCACAGTCTGTTGATAATTTTTTTAAAATATATTTTTATTGATTTCAGAGAGGAAGGGAGAGAGAGAGAGAGAAACATCAATGATGATAGGGAATCATTGATTGGCCACCTCCTGCACAGCCCCTACTGGGGATCGAGCCGACCACCCGGGCATGTGCCCTTGACCAGAATTGAACCTGGGACCCTTCATTCTGCAAGCTGACGCTCTTATCCACTGAGCCAAACCAGCTAGGGCTATTGATACTTTGAATTCTGTTGGGTTGGATTAATAAACCATGGGAAATTGTCATGGAAACATAGAAGCAGGATTTTAATGCATCAACTCAACTTTTGGTGGCATTAAAAATCCTTTCAGTGTTTTTAGCCCATGAAAGACATGAAGTGATAAAAATGATAAGTTCTCATGGTAGCAGAATTCGTAATTTTTTGGGTCAAGTTGCTTCCAGAAAATTGTATGTTGGCTTTATGTCTTTTAGAAAGAGCGATACATAGTTGTCAGCAAAGTAGATGAAGAAGAACGCAAAAGAAGAGAGCAGCAGAAACATGCTAAAGAACAGGTAATTGAGTTACATTCATTTCCTTTGGGGGAGAAATGACACCCAAAGGAAATAACTTTCTCTATATTTATAGATCATATGTTGGATTCAATTTAATGATTAGTTTTCTACGATAGAAAAATTGAATTGGTAGGAAAATCTAGAATAGAACAAGGGGAACTTAAGTATTTAGACATAGCCAACAAAGTGAGTCTGACATGGTTGACCAATATTCCCTTATATGAAGCAGTCTTGAAAAAAGTGTTTTTGATTATCATTGGGATTATGTGCCATTATTCTTCATTGCCTATTAACTAATACCGCTATGTCTGATTTCAAGCAAGTTACTAGTTTTACTACAACAAAGTTTAGAATATATGATTTGACAGATTAGGATGATATGGTCATATTTGTGTTGTTGGAACATCACCTTGATTGCTATTTGGAGATTGGATTTGAGAAAGACTAGAACAGCCGTGGGCAAACTATGGCCCACGGGCCGGATCCGGCCCGTTCGGCTGTTCTATCCGGCCCTCAGAGCCGAAAGAGCGGAGGGTTCTCTTGCTCTCCCCTCCGCTCCTTTACTTTGAATTTATATTAGTTCACACAAACACTCCATCCATGCTTTTGTTCCGGCCCTCTGGTCCAGTTTAAGAACCCATTGTGGCCCTCGAGTCAAAAAGTTTGCCCACCCCTGTACTAGAAGCAGGGATGCCTGTTAAGCTGTGGTGTAACATAGCTAAGAGATACCAGTGATTTGGAATAGGGTAGTTAGTAGTAGTTTAGATGAAATCTGGAGATATTTAGAAGGTATAATCAGTGAATTTGTGATTGGTTGTGGGTGGTGAAAGAGGAAAAGAGAAGGAAGATGCTGATGCTCAAGCTTGACATTTGAGCAACTGGGTAGACTGATGTCAGTTCACTTAGATGGAGTGGGCTTGAATGATATTGGTGGGGGGACACAGGTAGAGTAGGGTTTTTTGTGTGTGGGTGCATGTCAAACTGACAGATATATAAGGTTGGGCCACATCTGACTGATTCAACCAGTAAAGACAAAATAAGCCATTTTGAGATTTAGATGTTTTATTACTTACATAGAGAAGGAAGATCAGCCAAAGGTGCCAGCTGCATGTGGTCCTTGTTCCATACACAAAAAGACAACACTGAAAAAAAAGGGGCCAGATGGCTGCAACATGAATTGTGGATACCTCATTATTAAGGAGCCAATTCTAGATTGCAGCCAGGTGCTTTCATATTCTGCAGCTCTCTTCTGACAAGGGTAGGGTGGTGGTGGTGTGGTGAGGCAGAAAGTCCCAAGCCTCATCAGAATCTGGGAGGCAGTGAGAAACTATCTCAGCCTCCTGGGACAGAGGGAGGTTTGTGGGAGATGGCATATTAGCAACTCCTTGCAAGCTTCTGCCTCACATCCTTTCTTCCTGGGTTGTTTCACAAAGATGCAGATTACTTGCAGCTCAAGCCTTTGCCTGTGTGGCCTATTTGGATATGTGTAGGGTCACCAGGGTCTTTGGAACATCCAAGGGTAGGTGTCCTGTAGGCAGAGTTGTCATTCTGGAGCATAGTACAGAGGGCTAGACTTGATTGTTGTTGGCAGAGAGACTGGGACTGGATTAGAGCACCTACAGCGTGTAGGAGGGATGAGAAGAGGACTTAGTGTAGGATTCTGAAGACCACCAGCATTTAAATGATAGAAGTAGAAAAATGCACCAGGAGATTATTGTGACACAGCAGCCAAGGGAAGGGAGTGTTTGAAGAAGGGGATGTCAACAGTGTCTGATACTCTAGAGAAGGGTAAGGATGTGGTCATTGGGTTTAGTCTTGGGATTTTTTTTTCTTTTTAAAATATTCTTTAAAAATGTACTTTCATTGTGGTAAAATAACACAAAATTTACCATCGTAACTATTTTTAATTGTACAATATCATAGTGTTACATACATTCAGATTGTTGTGTAACCATCAGCACATCCATCTCCAGAAGTCTTTTCATCCTGCAAAACTGAACTCTGTACCCATTAGCTCCCCATTTCTCCCTCTTACCAGCTCCAGGTACTTTCTGTCTCTGAATTTGACTACTCTAGGTACCTCATATAAGTGGAATTATACAGTATTACTGTCTTATTTCACATAGCGTAAAGTCCTCAAGGTTTATCCATTTTATAGTGTGTATCAGAATTCCTTTCTTTTTTGAGGCTCAATAATATCCCATTTGTATACCACATTTTCTTTATCCATTCACCACATTTTCTTTATTCATTTGTCGATGAACACTTGGGTTGCTTCAACCCTTTTGTTCTTGTGAATAATGCTACTATGAACATAGGTGTACAAGTATTTCTGAGTTCTTTCTTTTATTAAAAATATATTTTTATTGATTTCAGAGATGAAGGGAGAGGGACAGAGAGTTAGAAACAGCAATGATGAGAGAATTGTCGATCAGCTGCCTCCTGCACACCCCACACTGGGGATTGAGCCCCCACCTAGGCATGTGCCCCTGGCCAGGAATTGAACCCTGACCTCCTGGTTCATAGGTTGATGCTCAACCACCGAGCCACACTGGCTGGATGAGTCCTTTGGTGTATATGCCCAGAAGTGGAATTGTTGGATCAAATAGAAATTCTGTTTAATTTTTTGAGGAACTGCCATATTGTTTTCCATAGTGACTATACCACTTTACATTCCCACCGACAGGTCACAAGTGTTCCAATTTCTAGTAATACTAGTTAGCTTTGGGAGTCATTTAAAGAGGTGAGCAGTTTCATTGAGGGTGATGCCAGAGAGCAGAAGGCTGCAAGTACCTGGGAGTTAAACTGGAGCTAGTTAGTGGAGGAAAGTTTTAAAGTAATTTATATGTAAAGAGATAAGAAGAAGGGAGAGTAAATAGTTGCTTGGAGCTTAGAGTTAAGGAAGGGGTTTCAAGATAGGAGAGAAATGAAGCCTATTTAAACACTGTTAGGAAGGAAATAGGAAAGAAAAAACTGAGTGGGGATGAGTTTCAGAATGCTGTACTATAAAAATTTTATAAAAATACTTTCAATAAGGAGCAAAATCAAGAAATGAGAGCCTGGCCGGTGTGGCTCGATGGTTGAGCATTGACCCATGAACCTGGAGATCACAGATTCCAGGTCAGGGCACATGCCAGGGTTGCCAGCTCGATCCCCAGTAGGGGGTGTGCAGGAAGCAGCCAACCAATGATTCTCTCTCATCATTGATGCTTCTCTCTCTCCCTCTCCCTTCCTCTCTAAAATCAATAAAAACATTTAAAAAAAGGATTATGGGAATGCTGTTTTGATCTCTTGACTGCTGGATGGATGTCCTAAAAATTTAATTCAGTATTGAATTCGGCCGGCAGGTGGCAGCTTTTAAAGGTTTGTGTTTTTATGATGGCTTGATAGACTTGGAAATTGTAACAAGTGATGGGAAGTGATGGTAAGCCCCAGGCACTGTTATTTTAGTAACTAATGAATAATTTGCCACCTGCTCATTCAACTTTCTAAAACAGAATAAAGGAATACCATAAATCATTTCAGATGCAGTTGTTAGGGATGATAGATGCAAAATAGGTGAAACTAAAGCTAACGCACTATAAAATTTCAGTGCTTTTTTTTTTGGCTAGGGCAGTTGTCGGCAAACTCATTAGTCAACGGAGCCAAATATCATCAGTACAACGATTGAAATTTCTTTTCAGAGCCAAATTTTTAAAACTTAAACTTCTTCTAACGCCACTTCTTCAAAATAGACTCGCCCAGGCCGTGGTATTTTGTGGAAGAGCCACACTCAAGGGGCCAAAGAGCTGCATATGGCTCGTGAGCCGCAGTTTGCCACTGGGCAAATATAGGAATATAGTAAGTGAGTAGTTTTTTTGTTTGTTTTAAATTAGGAAGAACTGAATGATGCTGTGGGATTTTCTAGAGTCATTCATGCCATTGCTAATTCGGTAAGTGAACTGAACTTTTTGTTTTTAACTAGATTCCAGAACATAACATTGAAGGTGAAATGCCTAGTTATCATTACAAATTAATCATTTGGTTATATTTAGAGTGTTTACCTGGTAGGGAGGAAAATGTTAGAACTTCATAAAGGTAGATTGTTGTTATGATATGCTTGTTTTGACATAATTGCTGTCACCATTTTTTAATCCAAAGCATTTTTTTAGAAAACTTTTCTTATAAATGCATAGGAGGATTATAATATGAGGTCCTTATATGGCTATATGAAACCAGTATTTATTATTTTCAAAACCAATAAGAAGTAGGATAAAAAAATAAGGAACATAGGGTGACACAATCAGGTGTTTGAAGGTGTTTTTTCCCCTTAATTAGAAGAATCTAAAGGATGAAAAAATAATTGTCTGTGTCGAGTTATTCTGCATACTGTAATGGAATCTTATATTGTATAGCCTAAATAATATTTGATATTTTAAAATGTGTTTGAGACATCCAAGGGTGTTTACCATTTATGTAAATGTGCTAGAGGGTTCTGTGGTATATATGATAGACATTTTTTCTTGTTTTCTAAGTCCTTTTGGAAAAGAGGCATCCACATGTTGAATAGATAAACTGGATCATGCTGCTGGCGGTTTTATGAATTACATATCCAAGTCAGACTGCTTGCTTGGATTCTAAAGTTCATTTCTTTCCTTGAGTAGTTGGCCTTGGGAGAAGGACTCATTTCCCTGAAAAGGATTCGTCTTGTCCCTAAGATGTTGCACTTTGCATCAGAAGCTTTAAGGCCGTAGAGACCCTCTCAGAGTTTCATGGCTGTCTCACCACTGTCTTCAACTGGGGGTAAATAGAAATTACAGAAGAGGGCTGGCTCCTAGGAGTTCCTTCTCTAAAGTAAGCAAGATTATCAGAATGGAATAGTAAGTTGGATGAGCCTGGAGGGAAAGATGGGAGTCTCTTCAGAAGTGGCTAAGATCACAGGTATCTAGAAAAGCAGAGTTTCTGGATACATTTGCTCACCTTATACACACTTAGCCAGCAGACTTCAGATAAGTAGTTGGCTTGACTGAGGCTGACCCTAAAGAACAGGGATGTGGGACATCAGTAGGCTTTGAGTTCTCTTGTAGCATTCATTATAGTTTAGTTAGCTGGGACATTTGTTCACCTTGTACAAATTCAGATACCACATCTTGCTGTGTTTCTGTTGTTTCCTCTCTTGTCTTCCACAGAATAATTCATAGTATGTTGCTGACCTTTGATAGTTTATGTCACATACCATACTATGAAAAAAAGCCTTATTTATTAGTGATGCAGATGTTTAAAATTTAAAAGTTACATGTCTTAAAAATGCTAACATGTTAGGTTAAGCTCTGTAAAGCTAATGAACAGTAAATACTCTTAAATATTTATGTCATACCAAGTTCTTTTCCTGTCACCTTAGTAGTAAATCTATGTTTTCTACAGTTTTAAAAACCATATTTTTACTGACTTTACACTTACAGCAAAGTTGCAAAAATAGTACAGAGTTTCCATGTGTTCCTCACCTAGCTACTCCTAATGTCAACATCTTATATAGCCATATAGTTATCAGAACCAGAGAAATAACATTGGCACAATATTATAAATTAAACTGTAGACCTTATTTGAATTTCACCAGTTTTTCCACTAAGTATTTTCTGTTGATGATTTTATCAAGGATCCCACATTACATTTACTTGTTATTTCTCATTAGTCTTCTGCAGTCTGTAACCTTGATATTTTTTAAACAGTATTGCTTGCATTTTGTCAAATCTTCCTTAGTCTGGATTTATCTGATCTTTTGTATGATTGGACTGAGGATACTAGTATACAGTTTATACAAGAATACCACTGAAATGGTGGTTCAAAGTGTTGACCTTAATCACTTGCTTAAGGTGGTATCTGCTAGACTTGTACACTGTGAAGTGATTACTTTTCCCTTTGTGGGTAATAAATATCTCGGGAGAGATATTTGAGCCTATGAAAATCTGTTTTTTTCTCAAAGTTTTGCCCACTAATGCAGCATCTATCAGTGGATCTTACCTGCAGCCATTATTACTCTGATGTTGTATGGCGAGTTTGTATTTTCCTCTTTCTACATTTGTTCTTGGAATTCTTTTATAAGGAAGAGCTATCCTTCTCCCCTGTTTATTTAATAATTTAAAAAATGTATGAGTATGGACTCGGGGAAATATATTTATCCTACAGATTATAATGTAGTATTTTTATTATTTATACTAGAGGCCCAGTGCACAAAATTCGTGCCTGGTAGGGTCTCTAGTGGCTGCTGGCTCCTGGCTGCTGGCTGGGTACCCCTTTCCTTCCCCCGGCTAGCCCTGTCCCCTTGTTGAACTCCTGGACGAACTCCCGGTCAAGGGGACAATTTGCATACTACACTTTTATTATATAGGATTGTTTTTCAACTTGTACCACCTTTGACATCTAGTCATGATACCGTTTTTGTAGTTCTTTTCTTCCCAGCCTCCTTCATTTGTAATATAGTTAGGTATTCATTTATAATATAGTTAGGTTTTATTAGTGTTAGTATTCCATATTGGATTTCCTCCACATCTTTTCTATAGTTTCAATCAGTACTTGATATTTTAGCATTGAATTAGGTATTCAGAATGTGCAGAAACACTGAGCCTAAAGGACAGCTTGTCTGTTAGATTTGGGATATTTTATATAGAATTATTTATTTCAAATAATTACGTTTAGCCCTATGAGTCAAGGAATGTTACTCTAAAGGTCCACTGGGACATGGTAAAAAGCTCCACTATAGTGACCTGATGCTTTATGTTAAAAGCTAGAGGCCCAATGCATGAATTTGTGTAAGGGGCTCGGCCCTCCCAGCCCCGGGTGCCTCCGCCCTTACAGCCCTGGATGCCTCAGCCCTCGTAACCCCAGCTGTCTCGTGGCCCCGTGGCCCTGCCCACTGGTTGTTCTGGAAGGTCGTTCCGGAAGGTTGTTCCATCATCTGGTCTAATTAGCATATTAGTTTTTTTTATTATATAGGATTATATAAGATGGTGTCACCTGGCTAGCTAAATCTAAGTTGATATTCCATTTTGGTAGTTTAATTTTTATCAAAATGGAGTGAACTTATTGCATACATGTTGTACTTTAGTTGGTTGAAAAGCAATGATTTTATTGAAAATGGTATTTAAGAACATGCCCATGAATTTTGACATAAATGATAAAGGAAATGAAAATTCATTTTGTTTATTATAATTAGAAAGTCATTTTTATCTTTTAGCATTGTTATGAATGTATCTTTTAAAAATAAATGAGTTGTTTTAAAGAACACAGTTCTAAAGTAGGTATTTGGAGTTTGTTCACAAATTATTTGATAGTGCAAGGGACTTAGTGTTTTCAGATTTTACCTTTTTAACTTGAACTCCTCAATCAAAATTTAGTACTCCTGATTTTTGTGGGTGGCAAGATTAATAAAAATTAGAGAAGAAGATCAATGAAATTAAAACCATTTGGAGCTTTTATTTTGCATTCTATATTTAACACCCCAAAATTGAAAAAGGATGAAGCCAACCCTAATTTTCTTATTTGTGTATATTTACGATTATTTTTAATGTGGTAAAATAAGTTTAGTAGAAAATCCTCATGGATTTTCACTCTCCATCCCCACTATAATTTTGTACCAGGACGTCTTTTTCCTAACCTTGACTTTCTTTAGGGAAAACTTATTATTGGACACAATATGCTCTTGGATGTTATGCACACAGTTCATCAGTTCTGCTGTCCTCTGCCTGAGGTAAGTGACTTGTCAGCCTGTGTTGAAAATTCATGGTTCTTTATTGCTGAGTGAGTGTTTTCTACTTGAGTGTTGTTTTCTTATATGCAGCATGTTCCCAGAGAGGTTGAGTCTCCCAGAGAGGGAGGGCCTCCCAGAGAGGGAGATCATGTGCTTGGTGTACATTTAAAAAAATATATATATATTTTATTGACTTTTGACAGAGAGGAAGGGAGAGGGATAGAGAGTTAGAAATATCGATCAACTGGCTCCTGTACACTCCCTACTGGGTATGTGCCTGCAACCAAGGTACATGCCCTTGACTGGAATCGAACCTGGGACCCTTGAGTCCGCAGGCTGATGCTCTATCCACTGAGCCATACCGGTTAGGGCAGCCGTGGGCAAACTACGGCCCGCGGGCCGGATCCGGCCCGTTCGGCTGTTCTATCCAGCCCGCGGAGCCAAAAGAGCGGAGGATTCTCTTGCTCTCCCCTCCGCCCCTTTACTTTGAATTTATATTAGTTCACACAAACACTCCATCCATGCTTTTGTTCCGGCCCTCTGGTCCAGTTTAAGAACCCATTGTGGCCCTCGAGTCAAAAAGTTTGCCCACCCCTGGGTTAGGGCTTAGGTGTACATTTAAAAAAATATGTTTTTATTGATTTCAGAGAGAGGAAGGGAGAGGGAGAGAGAGATAGAAACATCAATGATGAGAGAGAATCATTGATGACAGAGAATCATTGATTGGCTGCCTCCTGCATGCCTCCCCTACTGGGGATCAAGCCAGCAACCCGGGCTTGTGCCCTGACCAGGAATTAGACTGTAACTTCCTGGTTCATGGGTGGATGCTCAACCACTGAGCCACACCTGTAGGGCTTGGTTGTACATTTTTGAAGGGGTGTACATGTATGTACAGGCCATTTTAAGGGATCTTCAGTCATCTGCCATTGCCAGAGCAAGGCTAAACACTTGTTTTATCTTAATGTCAGTGGTTTGCCATTAGTGCTGGGTAGGGGTTTCTCAGCCACAGGTGTGGTTATCTAGTTTGCTACTGCCAACATTAGACATAGCAGGGCCATTGAAGCTGAGTGGTGCATTAGATCCAGTGAACTGGATCAGCTCCTGCAAAGTTCTTGATTACCTCTTGCTAAGCTGCTTCCCTTAGATTCTCTGTTGACCTTGTTTTTTTCTTTCACTCTTTGAGCCAAGTCATCTCAGTGCATGAAAGCTCAGGAAAAGAGCTTTTCTTCTGTCTCTTCCCCTCTGCTCCCTAACTGCACATGGCCTCATCTCACTTGTCCTCCCATCTCCTGTATTTTCTCTCCGTATTTTCTGTCCTTTAGTGGTCTCACTCACTTTTATAACTTCAGCTGAAGACACTGACATTAGTCTCTCCAGCTGTGATCTCTCTCAGAACTGGGGACACAGTTGATGCTGGATTCCACACGTCCCTACCTGCAGTGCCTTCAGATTAAATGGTATTTAAAATTTACAAGTTTCAAAGGAGATATGTAACTTGCACTACCTTTCTTTCCTTCTTATTGCCTTGAAACCAGTTCCTTCTATTGATTCCTTTATTATAAATAATACCCAGTAACCAAGACTATATTTAACATTGGTTTTGACTCCTTCTCGTCTCCCCAGACCTGGTCAGTTAAAAATCCTGACAATTTTGTTTTTATGCTGTGTCTTGCATTTGGATTCTTTTTATTTCAATTGCAAGTAGCCTGTTTTTCATCTGGCGTTCAGCAAATTTCAGACAGCATTCCCTGACTCACTTTAACCTTCAGCCCATCCTTTAAATCATAGGTTGCTAGGTAAACTTTTCCTATAAAGGGCCAAGTGGTAAGATAAGTATTTGGGGCTTTCCAGGCTGCCCAGCCTCTGTCATAACCCAACACTGCTATTGTAGTCCCAAAATTGCCATAGAATGCATAAAGAAATGGATGTGGCTTTGTTCTAAAAAACTTTACTTAAAAAATAGGTGGTGGGCTAGATTTGGCCTGCGGTCCATAGTTTGCCAACCCTTGCTTTCAGCTGCCACCAGATTAATCTGTTACTCCTTCTGGATTGGAAGATACCTGCTTTGGAGTTTAGTCTAAACTTATACATCTCAGAGCCTCACTTTCTTCCCATTTCTTAGGGGACATTGTCCCAGCAGCATCTTGATGACTTTCGTTTAGAAAAGTCCACTGGAGCCCAGCTGTGAATACAGGGGTTCTGTTGCTCCCCTTGTCCTATTTCTGTGACGTTAAGATTGTCACTGCTTCTCATGACAACTGTATCACCCTCTGGGACTCAAAGGCTTCATACTTGTGAGTCTCAAAACAAATGTGATGGGTGTGAATTTGCATTGTATAAATCTAAAGATCTAATATTTATCTCTTATTGGCCAAACAGACCAAAGTAGCAGCTTCTCTCACTTTAAAAAAAAAATGTTTTTATTGATTTTTAGAGAGAGAGAGGAAGAGGGATGAAGAGATAGAAACATTGATGAGAGAGGAACATCATCAATCAGCTGCTGCCTGCACACCCCCTACTGGGGCTCGAGCTCACAACCCCAGCATACGTCCTGACCCTTTTGGGTCCTGGGTCGATGCTCAACTGCTGAGCCACACCAGCCGGGCTCTCATGACTTTTTGACCTTTAAAACAATGAAGTTATCAGTGAGGAAAGAGGAAAGTGTATTTAATACTGTGTTTATAGGTGTTTTGGATACCAAGCAGAGTTTGGCTCATTGTAGGCATTGAATATTGATTTAACAGATGAGTGCCTTCTCACTGTGCCAGTTTTATAATCTTCTGATAATGTATGTCTCTGTTCACATCACTGACCCTGCTTAAAATTCTGAACAATCTCACATTCCTTGTTTCTCTATACAGTTGATTCTTTTTAGCTTGGCATATTAAGCTTTCTATGATCTGGCCTAACCTTCTTGCTAGCGGCTAGGCACTCGTTATTCTCCTTAATCCAAGCCAGAATGGCTCATCTGTTCCCTGAGAAGTTCTTTGTATGTTTGTGGTTTTGGAATATAATTTCCTCCAAGTTGAATTTTCTCTAGCCTTTCTCAATGTTTGCTGTATACAACTTTACCTATCTTACCATGGTCCAGCTTATGCCTCCTCCAGGAAGTTTTCCCTGCCTGCTGCCTTGCCCAACAGACGATCTTTCCTTTTTCTGACTTCCCACAGAACTCTGTGCCTGTTACGGCGCATGAATTTTGTCTTTACAGCTTACCCCCCTTCTCCTGTTAGGTGATTAGTGTCTTAGACAAGGAGTATAACCTTGTTATTGTCTTTGTATAAATGACTAGCATAAACAAACAAAATAAATGCCTCGCATAGCATTTTGTAGGTAAGCACTTAATAAATGTTACCTTGAATGAAACCATTTTTGAATCACATTTTAGTAGAAAGAGCACGTGATCTGTTGCAGAGTAGGAGGTGGATTAGGATAAGAGGTTTTATCCCTTGCATTATTACTAAGGTAACCTGAGTAAGTTACTTAACTTATGTTCTATCATTGTCAGAAGGAGAAAGTCATTTTCTTCCATCTATCTTTGGAAGCAGTGATATAAATGAGAAAACCTATATAAAATGGTAGAACTTTTACAAACACTGGTACCAAAATATGCATTTAAAAGTAACTAAAGAATCCTTATTTTGGAGCTACCTTTTAAGGGAAAGTCTCTTCTTAATCTTCATGGTACTTCTGTCTGACCTTTTAGAAGGCGCTGGTTTAGAACTTTGCTATTGCTGGCCCTGGAAGTAGCCATAATTCTAAATTTTCTTGCTGTGAAGCTTTGTAATGGTATTGAGAGATTATAAACAGTCCTCATTGCATTTTTGTTTGAGTTAGCATTGAAACCCCTTGTTCACCTATTGTCCATTAATTTAATGATAGCCATTTGAAAGCTGGTAAATTTTACAAAGTAGATACATACAATCTGTATTTACAGTTTGAAGAGCTCATTGGGAATGGCTGAAGAGAAGTGTAGTTACAAAGGGTCAAGAATATGACTGTCAGTCTAGTGAGGCAATTATGCAGGTAAATGAGTTAATTTAAAATTAGAGCAGTCTCATTCAGCTTTAGACTTCCTGATCAAAATAAACTTGGGAAATGAATTGTCTAATGTAGGTACTTGCTATTGGTGCCACTTTAGCAACTTTCTGAGTACCTAAAACAGGAATCGTGTATACTGGTATATTGGAAAGTGTGTGTTTTAATGGTAATTTTTATTTTATATATTTTTTAATATATATTTTTATTGATTTCAGAGAGGAAGGGAGAGGGAGAGAGAAAGAGATAGAAATATCAATGATGAGAGAGAATCATTGATTGGCTGCCTCCTGCATGCCCCCTACTGGGGAGCGAGCCCGCAACCTGGGCATGTGCCCTGAATGGGAATAGAACTGTGACCTTCTGGTTCATAGATTGACGTTCAACCACTAAGCCATGCCGGCCGGGCTTTAGTGGTCATTTTAACGAACATTTCAAAGGTGTTCCCAATAAAAGAATAATCTAGTTTACTAGTACAGTATCCATTTCCTGTATAAACCATTTTTTAAAATAAATTTTCTAGTCTCTTTATAATGATGAATTTGTGTGATAGAGTTATTACTGAAAGTTTTCTATATATTATAGAAACCTATTTCCCCCACTCCTACTTCAGTCATAAAATACTTAAATTTGTTTTGGTTATGCAGAGGTTTCATATCAGGCCATATGATTCCCAATCAGTGAGGAAATTGTGAAGATTTTTATAAAGTTATTATCAACTAGAAACAGGTCTGGCAGTTTAGCTTTAAAAGGCCTGTATGAGGTATAACAGTTAAAGAAGAGACCTATGGAACTAGAAATATTAATGTATGTTTTTAAAACTGTGAGTGTACCAGTAAAAGTGTAACAAGTCCATTTTCTTGTTTTTTAGGACTTAAATGAATTTAAGGAGATGACAACATCTGTTTTCCCCAAGTAAGCTTCCTTTCCAGATTTGTCTTTCATTTAAAATTAGAGGCCCGGTACACGAAATTCGTGCACGGGGGGGTGGGGGGGATGGAGGATGTCCCTCAGCCCAGCCTGCATCCTTCTCCAATCTGGGACCCCTTGGGGGTTGTCCCTGTGGGATCTGGCCTAAACCGGCAGTTGGACATCCCTCTCACAATCTGGGACTGCTGGCTCCTAACCACTCACCTGCCTGCCTGCCTGCCTGCCTGCCTGCCTGATCGCCCCTAACTGCCTCTGCCTGCCTGCCTGATCATCCCCTAATGGCTCCCCTGCTGGCCTGACCACTGCCTAACGGCTCCCCTGCTGGCCTGATCGCCCCCAACTGTCCTCCCCTGCTGGCCTGATCGCCCCCTAACTGTTTGCTCCCTCGCTCCGACCTGATCTTGCCCCTAACTGCTTGCTTCCCCGCACCAGCCTGATCTTGCCCCTAACTGTTTGTTCTCTCTTGCCGGCCTGATCTCGCTGCTAACTGCTTGCTCCTCTGATGGCCTGATCACCCCTAACTGCTTGCTCCCCTGACGGCCTGATTGCCCCCAACTGCTTGCTCCCCTGATGACCTGATTGCCCCTAACCACCTCTGCCTCAGCCCCCGCCACTGTGGCTTTGTCCGGAAGGAATTCGGACATCCGGAAGATGTCTGGTCGACCCAGTCTAATTAGCATATTACCTTTTATTAGTATAGACTAGAGGCCCGGTGCACGAAATTTGTGCATGGGGGTGTGTGTCCCTCAGCCCAGCCTGCACCCTCTCCAATCTTGGACCCCTCGAGGGATGTCCGACTGCCCTTTTAGGCCTGATCCTGGGAAGGGCAGTCGGACATGCCTCTCACAATCCAGGACTGCTGGCTCCCAACTGCTTGCCTGCCTGCCTTCCTGATTGCCCCTAACCGCTTCTGCCTGCCAGCCTGATCACCCCCTAACCACTCCCCTGCCAGCCTGATTGATGCCTAACTGCTCCCCTGCCAGCCTATTGGCCCCTAACTGCCCTTCCCTGCAGGCCTGGTCCCCCCCAACTGCTCTCCCCTGCAGGCCTGGGTCCCCTCCAACTGCCCTTCCCTGCAGGCCCGGTTGCCCCCAACTTCCCTCCTCTGCTGGCCTGGTCACCCCTAACTGCCCTCCCCTGCAGGCTTGATCACCCTCAACTGCCCTCCCTTGCAGGCCTGGTCCCTCCCAACTGCCCTCCCCTGCTGGCCTGATGGCCCACAACTGCCCTCCCTTGCAGACCTGGTCCCTCCCAACTGCCCTTTCCTGCTGGCCATCTTGTGGTGGCCATCTTGTGTCCACCTGGAGTCAGTCATCTTTGACCACATGGGGGCAGCCATCTTGTGTGTTGGAGTGATGGTCAATTTGCCTATTATCCTTTTATTAGATAGGAGGATTAGATAGGATAGAGGCCTGGTACACGGGTGGGGGCCGGCTGGTTTGCCCTGAAGGGTGTCCCGGATCAGGGTGGGGGTTCCCTTGGGGCGTGGGGTGGCCTGGGCGAGGGGCCTGTGGTGGTTTGCAGGCCGGCCACGCCCCCTGGTGACCCAAGCAGAGGCCCTGGTATCTGGGATTTATTTATCTTCTATAATTGAAACTTTGTAGCCTTGAGTGGAGCCAAGCCTCCTGCTCGCTCCATGGCCGCAGCCATTTTTGTTGGGATTTATTTATCTTCTATAATTGAAACTTTGTAGCCTTAAGCGGAGGCCAAGGCAGGCCAGGGGAGGTGGAAAGCTTGGCTTCCTCCATTGCCGGGGAAACCCAAGCCTCCTGCTCTCTCTGTGGCCGCATCCATCTTGGTTGGGGTTAATTTGCATACTTGCTCCTGATTGGCTGGTGTGCGTGGCTTGTGGACATAGCAGAGGTATGGTCATTTTGCATATTACTCTTTTATTAGGATAGTCATCATGGCACATGTAATACAAATAGGCTTATAGTAATTTTTTGAATCCATTGGATCATGATTACAATCCACTTCATATAAGCTGGGAAATCGTTTATTTAATAGCTCCAAGTTTGTGATGGTTTGGTTTTATAATTGACTAGAGGCCTGATGCACGAAATTCATGCAGAGGGCTCAGCCCTCGCAGTTGTAGCAGCTTGCCTCGGCCCTCACAGTCCCGGCTTCGTCTGGAAGGTTGTCTGAAAGGTCATTTGGCTGTCCGGTCTAATTAGCATAGTATGCTTTTATTATTATGGATGATTGGTTTTGTTATCTATTAATACCAGAATTTGAACTGAGAGTGAAAATAGCAATTCCTTTTCTTTTAAATCCTACGTCTTTTTTATTTTAAAATATATTTTTATTGATTTCATAGAGGAAAGGAGAGGGAGAGAGAGAGAGAGATTGAGAGAAACATCAATGATGAGAGAGAATCATTGATTGGCTGCCTCCTGCATACCCCCTACTGGGGATCAAGCCCGCAACCCAGGCGTGTGCCCTTGAACAGAATTGAACCCGGGACCCTTCAGTCTGCAGGCCGATGCTCTATCCACTAAGCCAAACTGGCTAGGGCTCATCTCATGTCTTGATGTCTGAAGAATTGGTGAAGTTTTCTTGAGTTGGCTCTTGTCTTTCTTGTATGTTGGATGTACCTTGTCACAGTGAAGTGTCCAGTTGAGAGTATTCAGTTGAATATTGGATATAGTTGGATATTTTTGAACTATCCAGTTGAGAGTATTCTGTAGTCCATCAAGAACTATCTACCTAGAGTTTTTCCCCTCAATTTTATGTCAGTGCCTTTATCTGTTAGTGTTTTCCACAATTAATATTGCATGCTAATTCTGATATGTCACATGTCTGATAGATCACATATGGGTCATATAGAGCCTACAGAGGAAGCCTCTGCATTTGAGGACCTGTTTGAAGAGGGACAGGAGAGGCAGAAGAGCAGTCTCTCTTGTAGTCAGGATATTTCTGTCCTATTATCTAGTGTTCACACTTATGTGAAAAGAAACAGTTTTTTAGTTTCTATCTCTTTTTTGTTATTCCATTCACTGAAACAGAGTAATAAGAAATAACTACAATAGTATAAGCTTACCAAATGCAGATTTTGACCCTCTAAGCATTTATAGTGTATAAACATGGGTAGTGTTGGTAGATAGTAACGACTTGGCAATATTAGACCTGTAGCAGTATTTGGACCATGTAAAAACATATGAGGATATTTGACTTCTCCTTGAGATTGATGTAGCCCACACCCTCTCAGGGTACAAGCAAATCCAGAACTTGTGCTCTGTGTATTGCAGAGTGTGGACTCTCCCACAGCCTCTTGATGAAGTCCCTGCGTGAGGAGACCAAGTTCCCAGTCTAACCTAGCAGGAATGCCAGCGCCAGGCTCACAATGGCTAATGTGCTAAATTTCCCTGTCCACTTTTAAGACAATAGGCTATTCATTTGAGTAAAATACATTTTGAACATTGATATACATTTTGTTTACCTTATTAAAAATTCTTTTGTTTTTAGGCTCTTGGATACTAAATTGATGGCCAGCACACAACCTTTTAAGGTATTTGAAAAATTTGAACTATATTTGAAATTCTCAAAATTGCTGCTAAGAGCTTTGGAATTCTGGTCTATTTAAATGTTATTGATAAAATCCATTCCCAAAAAAGAAAAAAGAGAAGAGCGAAAAAGAAAAAAAGAATTGGCAAAAGACTAGAAATAAATATATCAAAATGTGAATAGTGGTTGTCTTTGGATGGTGGAATTGTATTTCTCCCTCTTTATTCTTTTTGAATGTAAATTTTTAACATTAAAATATATAATGTATTTTTGAATAGGTTACACAGGCACATACTTCTTCCTTTATTTTCCTTATTTTATATATGTGTTAATCAAGAAAATTCAGGTAAAGGTATAATCATTTGCTACTTTGTCAAGGGACTTTATACAGCTGAGTGAAATGAATGTCAGCACAGTATAAGAACAAATATAGCTTTCTGGCCCAAGGTCTGTAAGTATTTAGCACATCTGTTTAAAATCTTTCATATGGCTAAACCTTCTATATGCTGAAAATTAAACTTGCTGGTTTTCTTTCACATTGAATAAACGACTCCACGCTTATGTTTCTTTAAAAAACACAAGGGGGCAGTATCTCTTTAATATATATCGCACTGAGATGATGAAGGCTTGTAATTCTCTGCTTACTGGTTTGCAGGATATCATTAATAACACATCCCTTGCAGAATTGGAAAAGAGGTTAAAAGAGACACCTTTCAACCCTCCTAAAGTTGGTAAGAATACAAAATATAAAATGAAAATCTAAACCTTTTTGTGATAATTATGTATTGATTTATATTGTAGAAGAAAGGTGAAACTGCTCTAGAAACTACATTGTACATTTATAGATTTTGGCTAAATTAAATTGCTGATGCCCTGTGTTGAATTCATGCTTTCTCAGTAAAAGTAATCTTCTAATCTTACATCTATTTTATGTGCATGGATTTGGGTAGCCTGTTCTTTGAGAGCTTTAGCAATTAAACCTTCAGGGCTTTTATTTCCTAGTGCTTGGAATTCTCCCAAAACGATGTGTCCTTTCTATGGTGCATTGTTTAAAGCAGAGACAAAGAGTAGGTGATTAATTGTCAGGACTAGAATGAAAATACCCTTTTTGTTTCAGAAAAGCCCAAGGTTTACAGATGAGAAAAGAGAGTCCTTTCCATCCCTTCCTCCTTCAGAGGTAGCTTTGGAGTGGAATAGCAGTACTGAGGGAAACTAGAAGAAGTAGGGAGGAATATTTCTCAGGCCAGAGATGTTTTGCTATCCTGGTTATGGCCCCAACCCAGGTATTTGGTGAATCTTCCAGGTGTCACTTCCTGGGTTCCTGTTTGCCTAATTGTGCTGCTGATACTGTAATTAGTCTCTCATTAGCTGTAATCTCTAAATTCTGAAGACATTGATAATAGGACTAAGGGTTCAGAAATTGACAATGACAGGTACTAAAGTAGCCAAGAATACAGTTATTTCCTTTCCTTTCTGGGTAATAGTTCAGAAAAGGAGTTAAGAAAAGCGGTGAGTGGCCCTGGCCTGTGTGGCTCAGTTGGTTGGGCATTGTCCAGTGTACTGAAAGGTTGCTGGTTGGATTCCCAGTCAGGGCACATGCCTGGATTGCATGCTTGATCCCCAGTAAGGAGGGTGCAGAAAGGCAGCCCGTCGATATTTTGCTCTCACATCTATGATTCTCTCTCTTTCTCCCTCTCCCACCCCATCTAAAAGTCAATAAAAAAATCTTTAGGAAAAAAAGCAAAGGAGGATGTGTGGGGGGACGGAAGCCTGATGTTTTTCTATAACAATATAATGGAAATGACTTTGGAAATCTGTGTTTCAACTGATTGTAGAGTAGAGGCTATTAATTAGTTTGCTATTGTGTTATATAAGATTTTTAAAAGAATATATTTTTATTGATTTTAGAGAGAGGAAGGAAGAAGGATAGAGAGAGAGAAACATTGATGAGAAACATCGGTTGGCTGCCTCCTTTACTCCCCCTACTGGGCATGTGCCCTGACTAGGAATTGAATGGTGACCTCTTTGTTCATGGGTTGAGGCTCAACCATTGAGCCACACCAGCTGGGCTAATATTATTTTTTTAAAACTTAAATCCTTGCCCTAACTGGTTTGGCTCAGTGGATAGAGTGTCGGCCTGCAGACTGAAAGGTCCCAGGTTCGATTCCGGTCAAGGGCATGTACCTTGGTTGCAGGCACATCCCCAGTTGGAGGTGTGCAAGAGGCAGCTGATCGATGTTTCTCTCTCATCGGTGTTTCTAACTCTCTTTCCCTCTCCCTTCCTCTCTGTAAAAAAATCAATAAAATATATTAAAAAAAACTAACAACTTAAATCCTTAATATTTAATACTTAACAGAGGCTAGAAATTTTTGTTTATACAGAATTGTATTGATGTAAAAATAGTTATAGCCTTTTCATTGATAATTTCCCTTCATGCTTTTGATTTTGTTGTAACCTTTTTTTTTTTTTAAATTTTCTACTTTTTGTTCTTTACAATCCCTTGTGTTGTAACCTTTTTGATACTCATTTTCTGAATGGTTCTAGGAAATAATTATGAGTTACAGTTGTATCATATTATTTCCATATAATATTCTGGTGTCTGGTAGAGAATTTACTCTAAAACAGGTAGGTTACTCTTCTCAGACGATATCCTCTCAGCATCTACATATATCCGTGTGACAAAAGAATTATGTTATAAATGGTCTATACTATGAAGTGGCCCCATGTTTCAAGGGCTGCATTACAGAAAGTTCTGAACCGTTTTTTGGAGTTAGTTGTGCTTTCATCTTTAGATCTGTAAACTTGGCAACATAGTCAAGGACAGTATTGAATTGAGCTATCAATATTGATTGGAGTCTTGCTTTTGGGAGGATTATCTGCGGTATTGACAGATAATAATTAGTGAGCGTTTACCTTGTACCAAGCACTATATAAGATCTTTACTTAGTTAGCTCTTTAGATCCTCACCAAAAAAGGGGGATTTTGATTATCATCTTCATTCTACCAAAATGGAGGACCAGAGGCGAAGCCCAAGATCACATAGCAAATAAGTGGTGAGCAGAGATTCAAACTTAAACACAGTGGCGCTCCAGAGTCCATGTTTAATCATTATTCTGAAATTCCTGTTGTGTCCCAATGCTACCATTGTCTCTAAGAGTAGACACTCTTTTTGTGACCGAAGAGAGAAATTAGAAGAGGAATCATTGTCATAAAGCGAGGCATGATTGTAAATAGCACTGACCGCTGTGCAATGGGGAGGCCTATGACTCTCTTTGATAATATAACTGAGGCACTGCTCTAGTCTAGACAGAAGCCCTCATTTTCAGTAACTCTGTTATCTCATATTGTAAGGGCTTATGTGTAGAGAAATTAAGAAATTGTAGATTCACTGCAATTCCTATCAAAGTATCAATGGTGTATTTTACAGAACTAGAACAAATAATCCAAAAGTTTATGTGGAACCACAAAAGACCTTGAGTAGCCACAGCAATCTTGAGAAAGAAGAACAAAGTTGGGGGTATCATGCTGCTGGATTTCAAACTATCCAAGGCTGGATATCAAACTGTTACAAGGCTATAGTAATTAAAACAGGATGGTACTGGCATAAAAACAGTCATATAGATCAATGAAACAGAATAGAGAGCCCAGAAATAAACCCATGCCTATAAGGTTAATTAATATTTGACAAAGGAGGCAAGAACATACAATGGGGTAAAGACAGTCTATTTAATAACTGGTGTTGGGAAAATTGGACAGGTATATGCAAAAAAAATGAAACTAGACCACCTTCTTACACCATATACAAGAATAAACTCAAAATACATTAAAAAAATTGAGTGTAAGACTTGAAACTTAAAACTCCAGGAAGAAAACATAGGCAGTAAAACCTCTGACATTTCTCTTAGCAATACTTTTTTGATATGTTTCCTCAGACAAGGAAAACAAAATAAAAAAATAAACAAATAGGACTACATTAAACTAAAAAGTGTTTGCACAGCAAAATAAACCATCAATAAAACAAAAAGACAACCCATGGAATGGGAGAACATATTCACCAATGATACATCTGATATCTGACGTTTATAAAGAATTCGTACAACTCAACACCAAAAAATAAATAATCCCATTAAAAAAATGGACAAATGACCTGAATAGACACTTCTCCATAGAGGACATACAAGTAGTCAATAGACATAAGAAAAGATGCTCAAGGTCTCTAATCGTCAGAGAAATAAAATTAAAACCACAATGAGATATCATTTCACAGTTGTCAGAATGACTGTCATCAATAAGTCAGCAAACAACAAGTGTTGGCAAGGATGTGGAGAAAAGGAAACCCTCGTGCACTGTTGATAGGAATGCAGATTGGTGCAGTTGCTATGGAAAACAATGTGGAGAGTCCTAAAAAAAATTAAAAATGGAACTGTTTTATGACCCAGCAATTCCATTTCTGGGTATATATATCCTGAGAATCTTGAAACACCAACCTCTGTGTTCATTGCAAGTGTTATTTACAATAACCAAGATATGGAAGCAACCCAAGTACCCACCAGTAGATGAGTGGATAAAAATCTGTGGTACATGTATATAATGGGATATACAGCCATAAAAAAGAATGAAATTTTACCATTTGTGATAGCACGGATGAACCTAGGGAGTATTATGCTGAACGAAGTAAGTCAGTCAGAGAAAGACAAATACTATATGATTTCACTTATGTGTGGAATCTAAAGAATAAATATAAATGAACAAGCAAAACAGAAACAGACTCATCGATACAGAGAAGAGACAGATGTCTGCCAGAGGGGTGGGGCAGTGGGGGACTGGGTAAAAAAGGTGAAGGGATTAAGGAGTACAAGTTGGTAGTTAGAAATCAGTCATAAGAATGTAAAGTATAGCATAGAAAATAGTCAATTGTATTGTAATAACTATGTATGGTGCCAGGTGGGCACTGAAATATCAGGAGAAATACTTTGTAAAGTATATGGTTGTCTAACCACTGTGTTGTACACCTGAGACTGATATAAAATAATAAGAATGTAAACTGTAATTGAAAAATAAAGTTAAAGAAAGTTTTTTAAATGCTTATTTAGGATATTTCTATAGCACATTCTGAATACAATTTGGATTTGGTAGGGCAATACACTTACCAGTCTTTATGATTTGTGATGTCCTTGGGAAAACTGTTTTTTCTTTTTTTTTTTCTTTAGAAAGTGCAGAAGGTTTTCCAAGTTATGACACAGCTTCTGAACAGCTCCATGAGGCAGGCTATGATGCTTATATCACAGGACTGTGTTTCATCTCCATGACAAATTACCTAGGTATTCACTGTACATGTTTCTGTCAAACACAGTGGTCTAGAGTGGATCTTACCTGTCTACTAGTTCCCTGGGATCCACTCACCCAGTTAGAAATGGGAGGGGACGGAGTCTGAGGAGATTGGGTTGGAACAGATGGAGAGTACACAAGGAGGAACCATTGACTTGTACCTGTGGAATGGTAGTTGGCTCATATGAGTACTTTTTACCCTTGCTGACCCATACTATTGATTTAAATATATTTTCACCTGAATTTTCAGGCTTTGTCTACTTGACTATATATAATACTCTGCTTCTTTTCTTTATTAGGTTCTTTTCTTAGTCCTCCAAAAAATCATGTGTCTGCCAGATCAAAACTCATTGAACCTTTTATCAACAAGTAAGTAATCAGTGGGTCCCAAGGCCCACATTATCTCGCTGTGGTATAGCCTAGTATCTGGAATGTCAATTAGGAATGATTGGGAGGTGTAGTGCATTTTTATTATTATTATTGTTACTAAAGGCCTGATGCATGAAATTTGTGCAAGGGGCTCGGCCCTCGCAGCCATGGCAGCTGCCTTGGCCCTCACAGCTCTGGCTTTGTCTGGAAGGTTGTCCGGCTATCTGGTCTAATTAGCATATTATGCTTTTATTATTATAGATTACTAGAGGCCCAGTGCATGAGAATTCGTGTACTGGGAGGGCAGGCAGGGAGGTTCCTCAGCCTGGCCTGCACTGTCTCACAGTCCGGGAGTCCTCAGGGGATGTCCTACTGATGGCTTAGGCCCGCACCCTGCAGGCCTAAGCCACAAGTCTGGCCTTCCTCTGCAGGAGGCGACCTGGTGGGCCGATCAGGATCAGGGGATGGCACCATCCTCATCGACCCCCTGCAGCTTCTGCCCGGCCTTTCTCTGTGGGATCGGCTTGGCGCCACCCCCATCACCCCACCACAGCCGCGCTGGTGGCCTCCCTCTGCAGGAGGCAACCGGGTGGGCCCCCCCATCACCATTTTCTCCCTCTGCCTGCTGGCAAGTGCCTTGGCTGGCCTGGTGCTGCCTGCTCGAGGGCCCCGCCCTCTGCCAACTGGTTGTTCTGTTGTTTGGTTAATTTGCATATTACGCTTTTATTATATAAGCCTCACCTGGGGATACTTTCCCATTGATTTTTAGAGCGAGTGGAAGAGAGGGGGAGAGACAGAGAGAGAGAAACACTGATGTAAGAGAGACACATCGATTGGTTGCCCTTTGCATGCCCCCAACCAGAGCCAGGTACTGAGCTTGAAACCGAGGTATGTGCCTGTGGCTGGAGTTGAACCTGGGGCCCGTTAGTCCGTGGACCACACGTTGGCAACTGCTGCTTTAGTCTATGGGCCAGTGCTCTATCCACTGAGCCAAACTGGCTAGGGATGTAGTGCATTTTTATTTGTTTGTTTGTTTTTTTAAATATTTTATTGATTTTTTACAGAGAGGAAGGAAGAGTGATAGATAGTCAGAAACATCGATGAGAGAGAAACATCGATCAGCTGCCTCTTGCACACCTCCTACTGGGGATGTGCCCGCAACCAAGTTACATGCCCTTGACCGGAATCGAACCTGGGACCTTTCAGTCCGCAGGCTGACGCTCTTCCACTGAGCCAAACCGGTTTTGGCTGTAGTGCATTTTTAGATGAAATGTTTCTCATCTCTAGTGACTGAGATGTTTTTTGAGAATAGAAATTGATCTTTTGGGAAATTATTTATTAATAATATTTTTTTAAATTGATTTCAGGGAGGGAGAGGGGAAGGGAGAGAGAGAAACAACAATGATAAAAGAGAATCATTGATCGGCTGTCTCCTGCACGCCCCACACTGGGGAATTGAGCCCCCAACCCTGGGCATATTCCCTCACTGCGAATCAAACCATGACCTCCTGGTTCATAGGTCGATGTCCAACCACTCAGAGACACGGGCTGGGCTAATTTATTAAACATATTAGCTAAAAAAAGGAAAGGAAAGGAAAGAAAACATTGCCAATGATAGTGCATCTCTTCTAAGCCAAAAAACTGTTTTGTGTTTAGATTACCGATAAGGGAGGCTATGTGTGTGTGTGTGTATAGTGAGATCTAACTTACTCCTAACAAACTTTATATGTGAGATTATTATTTACACTTGTATTGTTATCTGATTAAATATTGTTTCTAAGAAGGTGTTGGTTATACAAATGGCTTTTAAAATAATCTATGGAGCTTTGATTGTCATTGCATCCTGAGCCCTCATCTGAATAGATCCAATGAAGTACAGGCTTGCTCATGTACCTTCATTGTTGGGAGAAGTCAGTGTGATTTAGGGAGAAGTCTAAGTTCAGAACATTCTCAAAGAATCTCAAGATTATTACTTCAAAGTGTGGTTTGCACTTTCTTGGCAAAGTTAAGACTAAAGTTATGGATGTACTCCTCCAGCAGGCCACAGTTTGGCTCTGTTCCAAAGCCCTAAACCTTCATCTTTATTCCAGCTTTCTTGGCAGGGTTGGTTCCGGGAGATTCTGGGCGAGCCAGAGAGAACAAGCGATCACCACCATGGGGGAAAATTATTTTGGTGTTGGGTTGGTTACATCATTTCCTTACATTTTGTGCAACACTTTACAATTCTGTCAGTGCTTTATTGGATAAGAATACTGTCCTTAGAATGTCTGTATAAATACTATTATTACTGTGCTTGTATTTAGGTGACATGTTGCAAAGACAGATGTTAATTCCAAACATCTGGATTGCTACAGGTTCAGAATTTGTGTAGTCTCAGGGAATTTTATCATGCTGTGGCTTCTTATTTTTTAATCTTTGTCCTTTTCTATGGAAGTTCAGAAGTAATTGTGTTTGATTTTCTAGACATCTTTCAAAGTGGACTGGACAACAGTGTGGTGTATATTAGAAATTAAATTTTCTATAAATAGTTAGAAAATTAATTCTGCTAATAATTGAGTCCTTGCCATCTATCTAGATCTTATGGGTATTACAGGATTTTCTTAGCTCTTAACTCTTATTTCAGGGCAGTGCTTAGCTTTTTAAATCTTTGAAAGGACAGCTTATGTGATAGGCTATGAAACCTATAGGTGACACTAAATATTGTTTGGATCATGGTTATTCCTTACATTTTTATGTGTGTGATGTTAAGTTCATAGTTCAACAATATTTTTCAAAAATTTCAACTGGGAGATATTTACTTATTTCCATGAAATCAACTTCTTATAAAACCAGATGATAGATACAAACTGGGTTAGATACAGGAAGCACCTACTTTATCAGTGATCTTTGTGACCAACATGCACTCAAAGTAAGCTTTGATTAAAAAGCTTAAGTAAGAGTTTATGCATTTCTAGATCAGCTTAATGTCCTATATAATAAAACCCTAATATGCACATCGAGCAAATGGTGGAATGACTGGAGGAATGACCGGTCACTATGACGCGCACTGACCACCAGGGGGCAGACGCTTAATGCAGGAGCTGCCCCCTGTAGGTCAGTGCACTCCCACAGGGGGAGTGCTGCTCAGCCAGAAGCCGGGCTCACAGCTGGCGAGCGCAGTGGCAGTGGTGGGAGCCTCTCTCCTTCCTCCATGGCAGCGCTAAGGAGCAGCGAGCCTGGCTTCTGGCTGAGCGGTGTTCCCACAGGTGGGGAGTAAGGAACAAGGGGTCTGGGACTGAGAGAGCTCCAGACTTCTAGAGGAATGTCTGACTGCCAGCTTAGGCCCAATCCCTCCGGCAGGTATACATCCCCTGAGGGGTCCCGGACTCCGAGAGGGCACAGGCCGGGTTGAGGGACACCACCACCCCCCGCCCCCAGTGCATGAATTTCGTGCACCAGGCGTCTAGTTGCTAATAATCTGCAAGACCATTGCTCAAAAGAACTGGATGGTAAACACATAGCTTCACTTTAAATTAGGACATGTTTCCATTCAGATTTTTTTTCTAAAACCTAGATACAAAGTATCTGAAAATTCTTGCCTAATTTGAATTTTTTTGCTTTATTTTCCCCATCAATAAAGGAAGAATCTTTCTTCATCTTGGAAGGTAAATAAAATTCCAGAGGTTTTTGAAATGAAAAATAAGAACTTTTTTTAAAAAAAATATTTTTATTGTTATCACAGAGGAAGGGAGAAGGAGAGAGAGATAGAAACATCAATGATGAGAGAGTATCATTGATTGGCTGCCTCCTGCACACCCACACTGGGAATCCAGCCCATACCAGGGCATGTGCTCTGACTGGGAATTGAACCGTGACCTCTTGGTTCACAGGTCAATGCTCAACCACTGAGCCATGCACCAGACAGAACTGTTTTTATTATTCTGTATTGGAATAGCCTGGTCAAGTACAGTCAAACATTCTTAACTCATTTAGAAAGTAGGAAAAGTAGTTGCTTCTTTTGACATCATTCTCTGTTAATATTGACCTCATTATTACTTACATGCAGGTTTGATTTATGACATTTTTTCAACATTGCCCTTAAAAATATCCAACAATTGTCATAAACATTATATTAAGTGGTTGATTTTATAAAAATTAGTTACTTTTCTGAGGGTTTATATATTTTGGCATCAGGCTTTTCTCAGTGTACCTCATCCAAATATGCATAGTCCTAACATAAATTTGGAAGGACATTAAACTGCTCCTGTATGCAAATAATTTATTCCTCTGTTACCAGATTTACATTTAAAAAGTAAACCCAAAGGGGAAGTAACTCTACCTATTTCCACATTATCCTAAATTGGCATTGACTGCATTAGGCATCTCTTTGGGAGCTTCATTGAGTCAACTCTTGAGAAGATCTCAAGATACCTGGTGGTTGAGCAGTACGCAGACACTGAATGTAATATAAGATATGTTCTGTGCCATATTTGTCTACAGAATGTTCCATGAGAGTTTTGTATGGTACCATTTTGTCTCTTTCATGGTCTAGGTAGCTCCCATATTTCTGCTTAGTTTGTTGGACTCAGAATGAAAGTCAAGAGAGCTGAGCGATGGAAATCATGATCAGACCACTGCTAATGACAGGTTGTGTGGAATGTGCTCTTCATTTAAGTTGTAGGCTCTCTGGTCAGGAAATGATTTTCGTTCTTTTATAATTTTGGTCAGTTTTAATCAATGAATGAAAAACCAGACTTAGAGAAGATCCTTTGGTTAAATCCTTTTAAGCTTGGAAGAGCTAAAAATACTCTTTGCTTTTACTTTTATTGCACCACAGAAAGCACAAAATCAGACTTCTGCCTTATGTTTTTTTAACAGTCATCTGTGTCTGAAAGACCCCTTGAACTCTCTTATGGATAACCTTTTCAAAGGTTTTTTGGGAAGGTTATTTTCCATATACCTCAGTTCTTAGAAAGAGAAGGGAAATGACTAAGTTCCTAATTTTGGCTATTCTCTATAACTAATTGAATTAAAAAGAAAGAATTACGTGCACTTTACTATACATATAGGATGGCCATCTTGTTCCTGATACCAGTGTTCTGAATCTGAATAGGATACCTCTAGAAACCAAGGTCTTCCTGGGATGACCCTACCATATATGTTCTTTCTAAGCTGCAGATGAGGAGAGAAACCATTAGAAAGGATGCTGTGCTCTTGGACAAATTGTTTCCTCCTTTGTAAAATGGGGATAACACTGTTAACCTCCCACAGAGAGTATAAAGATTGGATGAGATGCAAAAGAACTTTGATAGTTCTTACTGTTTTCCTATATATTGTTTTCCTTTATTGACATATAAGAGAATTTAACATACTAGGAAATTTAAAAAAGTAGGTGTAGTAGTGGGATGTGTTTTGTTTTTTTGTTCAGTGATACAGAAGAAAATATGTTATCATGTGGATATAAAATGGGAATACAGTGGCAGCAGATGTGGTGTTCACTTTTGCTTGTACCTACCTTTTAGTGTTTGCTTATGAAAAAAATCATATGATGAAGTGAATCAGATTGGTATATAGTGAAAGCAAGGTTGCTTTGATTTGAAGCATTTCAAAGTTTTGCTATTAAAATGAATACAACAATTTATCGAGGGCAGTATAGGTATAAATAACTGCTCTAAGTATATAAAAAGGAGGAACCATTATGGTGCCTAAGATAAAGCACACCAATGTTTCGCCCTGTTTTCTCCATGGAAAGCAATCACGTTGGCAGTAAGTTGTTTTTGATATATGCATGTGCTTCATATTTAACATCAGAGAGATTTTAAACTGAAGGATTATAGGAAAATAAAAAACTGAAGATCAGGGCTGTACAGTCATTTCTGAATATCTGAAGGGGATTGGTTCTAGGTCCTCCTGCCATTACCAAAATCCACAAACGCTCAAGTCTTCCATATAAAAACTAGAGGCCTTGTGCATGAAAATTAGTACACTCTGGGGGTCCTTCAGCCCAGCCTGCGCCCTCTTGCAGTCTGGGACCCCTCGGGGGATGTCCGACTGATGGCTTAAGCTGGCAGTAAGACATCCCTCTGGCAGCCTGGGAGTCCTCAGGGGATGTCTGACTAATGGCTTAGTGCTGCCACGGTGCACGTCATAGCGACTGGCATTCCGCCATTAAGTCAATTTGCATATTACCTTTTTATTACATAGGACTAGAGGCCTGATGCACGAAATTTGTGCAAGAGTAGGCCTTCCCCTGGCTGCTGGCACTAGCTTCCCTCTGGCACCCGAGACCCGGGCTTCCCTCATAGCCCGGCTTCTTCCGGAAGGTCGTCCAGAAGGATGTCCAGTCTAATTTTATTATTACAGATGGTGTAGTATTTAAGTATAATCTATGCATATTCTTCCATATACTTTGTCATCTCTAGATTACTTATGATATCTAATACAATGTAAATGCTATTTAAATAGTTGTTATATTGTATTATTTAGGGAATAATGACAAAAAAAAAATCTGTACAGTAGGCCTGACCACATAATACATGTCAGCAACAACATAATGTTAAGAAAAATTTTTTTCTATTTGTGATTGGTTGAATCTGCAGAGGGCCAACTGCACCTCCTTTCTTCCCAGCCCTTTCACTGATAGTGGACTGAACAACTCTTACTTGCCTCATTTACTAGCAACTTGCCATTCATGCTTCACCGTATGGTATGCCAGGTCACATGCCAGTCGGTAGCAGGCTGTCAGTAGGCCACGTGTCTAGAAGAGCAGACTGCTTGTTTCTCAGGAGGGTGGTGCCTGATCACCTGCAAGGTGGCTCTCACTGAATCTTCTCTTGTCCTGCCTGCCCCTCCTCAGAGGAACAAGAGGACAAGGCTACGGTAAACTGTTCTGATTCCCAGTGTTTCTGTTGTTTTTTAGCATCCTGGGTGATGGACTAAATGTGTCTTTACTGATATATTATTCCAGTCAGGTATCTGAACAGTTAGGTCCATAGTTTTAAGTGTTACAATAACCCTCCCCCCATGCCCAGCACACACATGGGACTTCCAACTCCAAATGTAAGCAAGAGCTATAGCACAGTTTGCACATTTTCTTAAGAGATACTAGTAATGCTGGAATCTTTGAAAGATTTCTTCTTCTCTCAGCCTGAGCAGTAATTATAATAGACTAGGGGCCCGGTGCATGAAAATTTATGCACTGGAGGGGGCGTCCCTCAGCCCAGCCTGCCCCCTCTGACAGTCTGAGAGCCCTCAGGGGCAGGAGGCGATCCAGTGATCAGGGGAAGGCGATGCCCCCATCACACCTCTGCTGCTGCCACTGCTGGCAGCACAAGCCTCGGCCGGCCATGATTACCTGAGCCTGGGTCAGCCCTGGGCGGCTGGTCAGCCGCCATCCGAGGCTTACCTGCGCCTTGGGCTGGCCCTGGGCGGCTGGGCAGCCACCATCCGAGGCTTGCCTGCACCTTGGGCCAGGCCTGGGAGACTGGGGGGCTCAGGGGACTGGGTGCCACCATCTTTGAGGGCATGGCAGTTAATTAGCATATTCCCTTCTTATTGGCTGTGGGTGCCACCATCTTTGTGAGGGCGTGATGGTCAATTAGCATATTCCCTCTTTATGTGGGAAAGGTACCCCACTCACATTTGGCTTTTAACCTGATAGGATGTGACTTTGACCACTAGATTGTGTTAGGCTGATTTCCTCTGACATTTTACAATCTTGTTTTGAGGTCCTGCAGAAGTTATCTCTGTATAACACTTAATTTAACATTTTTATTTGATGTAATTTGATATGGTTCATTTGATGGAGACTTCAAATCAGCTGCTGGTTTTCTCTTTTGTTTCTCCTTTCTTCCCTCTCCCCCTTGTTTCTGGTGGTGTATCTCTGTTTAGAAAGGACAAGAGTTGGCTTCAGGACAAATGTCGGGTAACACTCTATTTGTCAAAACATCAAGTTGACTGGATTGAAAATTGTATACTCCCCCCCTGAGTGAATTTAAAATAACTGATGGCACAGTAACTCCCTGCTAGCCAGTGGTTGCCCTTTGATTTTACATAAGAGCTTTAGTAAGCAAAATAAATTAGCTTATTTTGTGAGAGATGTCTGAATGCTTCCTACCCTAGATGATGAAATTAGTTTTTTATAGCACATAAATATGTATATTGATGAACCCTTGCATACAAGGTTCTTATGAAGTGCTTTTACTGCTGTGCCCTGAAGGAAATACCAAGACCATTTGCAAGTACAGTAGAGCTGACAGTCATTAAAGGTTTCAATTTTCTTTTGGAAGGCTTCAGACTTAGGGTGAACTACAAATTAATTCACTGCTTCAATTGTGTTGAGATTAGATTTTATACAACATTTCTGTATCCCAGTTTAGTGTTATGAGAGGAGTGCAGTTTTCCCTGGAAATCTTTTTTTTTTTTTTAGGTAAAAGTTTTTAGTAAGAAAAGTGTCTTTAAGACAGCAGATGAACAGCTGGAACCGGTTTGGCTCAGTGGATAGAGCATCAGCCTGCGGACTGAAAGGTCCCAGGTTCGATTCCGGTCAAGGGCACGTACCTGGGTTGCGGGCACATCCCCAGTAGGAGGTGTGCAGGAGGCAGCTAATCGATGTTTCTAACTCTCTATCTCTCTCACTTCCTCTCTGTAAAATATCAATAAAATATATTAAGAAAAAAAAAAAAAGAAAGCAGATGAACAAATGCAAATTGTTACTCATTGAATAAAATACTAAGTTTTTAGGAGGAAGAAGGAAGAGTTTAGGAGTTTGCGGTTTCTCCTTTTTTGCTAAGGAAAGAGACCAGAATAAACACTGTTTTTCTTAATTATGACATGTTGTAACATTAGAAGTCCTTCTAGATCATTCAGGCCTATGTATGTGTACAAATCTGACATTACATAAAATAAGTCCCTATATTCAGATACCTCAATGTCTCGCTCAACCCTGGGGCAAACCTATTTGCTAGTTTTCCTGATGGTGATCATGGTGTGTGTGGGCATATGTGGCTGGAAAGCCTGATGCCCAGGTAGCCCAGATAGCAGCTTTTCCTATGCTACAAATATGGGAAGTTTGTCCTTTTGGTCTGTGGCAACATAGCTCTCTTCAGTGCCTGTTCTCATTGCCTTGAAAATTCAGTCTACCTAAAGCTCCTTCTCTTGTATCTAGGCTCTGCTCATCACATGAAGCCATAATTTAATCAGCCCCAAAGCATTACAGAAAAATGTTTCTGAGATCTTTACTTATATCTCGAGCTCATGCTTCACTTTTATATACTAGTGGATTGGGTTTGGGTAGTAATTCAGGACTAAAACCTGACTTGTCTCTAGATGCTCCTGCACATGGAGGCTTTAGACATTGTTCAGGTTAAAAGCCAAATGTTAGTGGGGTACCTTTCACATATAGCATTGGAAAGCATGCTGCTGCAGGAGCAAAATTAAATATTTTCTTTTATTTCTGAATAGAATCATTGATTTTTTCCCCATAGATTTGGTAATGTAGAATTTTAAAGAACTTTAATGATCTTTTCAGTTCCCTGAGATCTGAGCCTCTTGGACTTAGTATTCCTAAATCACCATCAGAAATTTTTGCATGCATTTTTGAATATCACTTTTGTTGTTTTTGTTTTCTAGAGATCAGCTGAATAAAATGGGTTAATACTGGCATTGTTTTGCAATCTGATTTTATTTATGGACATCCAGGGAGTGGTTCAGATAAGCTGGTGTCATCAAAGGATAACCTTTGATCTTGTGTACTTCTTAAAGCAGCCTAATGTGTTTTGTGGTTGCCAGAATCTGTGTCTGAAACTTGTTGGTAAGGTTGGAGAATTTTGATAAATTTTAGAGGTGTCTGATTCTTTGTCAGTCTTCAGTGCTGCATTATTGGCTCAAGTTTAATTTGTGATGCTGGAAGTGTTCATTTTTGGCCAATTTACAGAAACAGGTTGGACTTTTGCCAATGAGTTGCCAAGAGAGTAGTATAAGTAGTCTTTTATTCTTTCTTCTTAAAAATGAGAAAAATAGCTGCCAGAACAGTAACTTCCCCCAATTTACTTCTTGCATAGAACCTAGTTTCTTGCTATAGTTGACCTGGTTTCAGGAAGTAGTAGAAGTGTTAATATTATTGCTTCCTGGACTTTGAGGTAGTCCTTGGTATATGTTTTAATAGTTTTGTGTTTTTCTAAGCCAAAATCACTTAATATAAAAAAATCATTAACACTAATACTTTTTTTGGAGAAGTTGGCTCAAATCATTATTATCCAGCTGATTAGTTAATCATCATTAATGGCAATTAACCACACAACCTTAAACATACTCTTTTTTTATTAACTAGTGATTCTCAATCCTCAGAGTTTCTGAGGCAATAGGATTAGGTGTGGCCCAGGAATTTGCATTTCTATCAAGTTGCCAGGTGATGTTGCTGTTGCTTTTCTGGGGAACCACATTTGGATAAGGGCTCAAGGTTCCAAGGGCTCAAGGCCCCTAAGAAGTTTTATATCTGAAATGAAATTCTTTTGTGAGTAGTGAGCTTTCTTATGCAGTCAGTTCATAGTATCATACCTCCTTGGTTGGAAAAGAATGTTAGCAGATGGCTTTCTGTGAGTGCCATTCAGCTTATGAGCAACAAAGGTGACTCTGGAGATAAAGGTGTTGAACATAGCCTACACTGTGTAGCCTATTAAGAGGCTGAGCTCAAGTTACCCTGTCTGCTTTATCCTTGGATCTTTCCAGACATGTTTGAAAGCCGAGATAAACAGCATCACCAGACGTATAATCATAGAATGTTTAAAAAAACTGACAAATGCCAAAAGGGCTAAAATTTGTTTTATGGCATCTGGAATGTCAACTTGAGTTATACAGTTTATTAGGATAAAATCCTGGTATAAATTTGGCTGTTGTATCAAATGGGAATTTTAATTTTGACTGAATCGGTGTCAGTCCTTTAGAGAAGAAGTGCTAAAATACGGTTCATCAGAAAGTTTGCAGGAATGTGGCGGGACTCCCACACGGTCTTCAATGTCTTTACCCAATTATAACCATCTTGAATCTTCACTAAAATAGAGAAAACGTTTCATGAAAGTGTTGGGCCAAGTATCTTTTTGAAATTTCCCAAAGAAAGGCCTTCTGGGAGAAATTGCTCTTCAATGCAATTCACAGTGAAGAGATAGCCTTTCAAATATTTATTAGCATTTCTGCTTTTCCAGGGCATTTTCTCACATGTTAAAATGAAAACTGTCTAGTCCAGCAATCCATATGTGAAGTATTTTATCAAATCATGCTAGGGAGTCAGTGTAGGCCTTTTGACAGCCAGTTTGTATGAGGCATTCATACAATCAGATGTTTTAATTTCACTTTAAAAGGGCATGGATGTTACCAGAGCAGTGGCTTGCAAGTAGCCCTGAGTAAAGGGATGGGAGGCCATTGGAGAGTTTACTTTGGTTCAGTTCCACAGATGCTCAGCTACAGTTTTAGAGTCGGTTTTCCAATTGCATGGCTCTCCAGCGGCACAGTCTGCCAAGTCACACACACAGTTGGTTTTCGTGTTCTTCCAGGGTTTGGAGCTATTCATTTCTCTCTAAAGCCCAGACATGAAGGTGGAGGCCTACGGGAAGAGTGAGAAGTGCTATTAATAATTCATTTGAAAAGGGTTTCTATTTAGTTAAAGTATCAAGTAAGCAACCAAGATAGCATAGGATTAACTAACTGTAAAAAAATCTTTTGAGTATTTTAGCAGAGAATTAGTTTTATTTCTTTTAATGAGAGATGATACTTCAAAGTTAGATGAAATTTTAGAGAACAAATAGTCTGTATATTGCTTGACAAGAAATATCTTTATAAATTTTTCAATTACAGTTGACATTCAACATTATTTTATACTAGAGGTGCGAGGAGGTGCCCTGCCTCCCGCCGTGTGAGGAGGCACCCTACGGGGGGCCAGGACCCGCGCCTGACTCGCAGCGTCCCATGGTCCCCCTGCCTGTGTCTCCGTCTCTGCTCCGGGCCTCACCTGCGTGCGCAACCTCCTCCTGTCTGGTCGTGACCCGTTAGGGAGTCCCGGCCTAATGTGCATATTACCTCTTTATATATATAGATTAGTTTCAGGTACATGGAATAGTGATTGGACAGTTATATAATTTACAAAATGATCCCCTGATAGTTCTAATATTCACCTGGCATTATATATAGCTACTAGAGGCCCGGTGCACAAAATTCATGCATGGGTAGGGTCCCTAGGTCTGGCTGGCGATCAGGGCTGATCGGGGCCTTCTGGCTGCTGGCCGGGGCCTCCCTTCATTCTACACCGCCCCCTGTTGGTCAGTGCATGTCATAGTGAGCGATAGAACTCCTGGTCTCCCAGTCGAACTCCCAAGGGGGCACTTTGCATATTAGCCTTTTATATATATGTATGTTGTACTTTATATCCCTATGACTATTTTGTAACTACCAATTTGTACTTTTTCACCCAGCCACCTATCCTGCCTCCCATCTCCAAACTTTGTTTGTTCTCTGTATCTGTGGGTTTATTTATGTTTTGTTTATTTTGTTCTTTAGATTTCACATATAAGTGAAATCATATGGTATTTGTCTTTCTCTGTTTGACTTATTTCACTTAGCATAATACCCTCTAGATCAGACGTGGGCAAACTACGGCCTGCGGGCCCGATTTGGCCCGTTTGGCTGTTCTATCCGGCCCGCGGAGCCGAAAGAGCGGAGGGTTCTCTTGCTCTCCCCTCCGCTCCTTCACCAGCAGCAGTGTTAACATCGCAACATTGGGAAACACGGCTGCAGCTCCTTCTTCTGAGTGGGTGGATTTATATCCGCCCATTCAGTAGAAGGAACAACCTCTCAATCTTCCAGAGGCTCCTTGTTATGCCCGTGGACGCGTCTCCCGACATCACCCTGGGAATGCGTAGACACGTTATCGTGGTGATGTAGGGAGACACGCCCCTGGAGAGCACAGTATCAGAGCCTTTCTGAGGTAAGATTAAGAGCTCTACTCAAACACAGTTTTTTCCTGTTCCCACATTCTGTACATCACAATGACTTGTTAATAAAACAACAAAGACTTTCAGCTTTTAGTCACTTCAACTGGTGGCCTGTCCTTTGTCACAAAACCCTGAAACAGCACCAGAAGAGGTGCAGCTGGAACTCATCGATCTTCAGTCTGACTTTGTCCTAAAGGAGAAATTCAGCTCTCTTGAACTAAGAGACTTTTATGCTTCACTTAACGAAGCCACTTCTCCAAACATCCGAAGGATGGCACAGAAGATACTGGTGCTGTTTGGGTCAACCTATGTTTGTGAGCAGACATTTAGCGTCATGAACATCAACAAAGCCCCTCACAGATCCAGCTTAACTGACGAACACCTCAGATCTATCCTGAGAATAGCCACAACAAAACTAACTCCAGACTTTGATGCATTAGCTAAAAAAGGAGACCAACAACACTGTTCCCACTGAAGTTGATGTTTTAAAGACCAAAAACCTTTCAACCCAGTCTACATTGCCATCTACATCTACGTCCCGGGCAAATTTGGAAGTTGCACTAAAGAAAATGTTTAATTTACTGTTTACACATTTTGTTCTTTTCTCTTTGTTTTAGTTTTAAATTATTTTATTATATTTAAGTTTAATTTGAAAGGCTTTTGTACCTTTCCTTTGTTAGGCAATTTTATTTTGCCTTTGCCATCTTCAATATAAGGTATGTTATTGTGCTATGATTCCTCCATTTTTTGAAGTTTCAAATTATAATAATTAGTGTTTACATTCTTCTTGTTAAAATGTTTGAAATGAATAAAACTATTGAAATAAACAAAAAAAAGACCGTACCCTTTTATGTAATGATGTTTACTTTGAATTTATATTAGTTCACACAAACACTCCATCCATGCTTTTGTTCCGGCCCTCCGGTCCAGTTTAAGAACCCATTGTGGCCCTCGAGTCAAAAAGTTTGCCCACCTCTGCTCTAGATCCATTCATATTGTCCCAAGTGGTAAGATTTCATTCTTTTTTATGGCAGAGTAATATTCTATTGTATATGTATACCACATCTTTATGCACTTGTCTATTTATGGACACTTGGGTTGCTTCCATATTTTGGCTATTGTAAATAATGATGCAGTGAACATAGGGGTGCTTATATCTTTTTAAATTAGTGTTTTGGATTTCTTTGTGTGTACAGGGTGGGGCAAAAGTAGTTTTATAGTTGTTTGTATGGGAAATAATACAATAATTAACAAATAATAATATGAGGACAAACTCTTTCACATAAAGTTGTGAATCTATTTTTGTCCCACCCTGTGTACCCAGAAGTGAAACTGATGGGTGATAACCTAATTTTATTTTTAATTTTTTTGAGGAACCTCCATACTGTTTTCCATGGTGGCTGCACTTATCTGCAATCCCACCAACAGTGCATGAGGATTCCCTTTTCGCCACATTCTTACCAACAGTTGTTATGTGTTGAATTTTTGATGATAGCCACTCTGGCAGGTGTGAGGTGATATCTCATTGTGGTTTTAATTTTTATTTCTCTGTAGACTAGTGACCTTGATCATCTTTTCATATGTCTATCGGCCATCTGTATTTCATCTTTGGAGAAGTGTCTATTCAGGTTCTCTGCCCATTTTTAAATTGGATTTTTGTTTTGGTATTGAATTGTATGAGTTCTTTATAAATTTTGGAGCCTGGTCAGCATGGCTCAGTGGTTGATCGTTGACCTATGAACCAGGTTCAATATCTGGTCAGGGTATATGCTTGGGTTATGGGCTCGATCCCCAATAAGGGGCGTGCAGGAGGCTACCAATCAATGATTGTCTCACCGTTGATGTTTCTATCTCTTCTTCTCCCTTCCTCTCTGAAATCAATAAAAATAAATTAAAAATTTTTTTGATATTAACCTCTTATCAGATGTATCATTGGTGAGTATATTCTTCTATTCAGTGAGTTGTCATTTTGTTTTGTTGATGGTTTCCTTTGCTGTGCAAAAAGTTCAATGTAGCCAGCCCGGTGTGGCTCAGTGGTTGAGCATTGACCTCCGAACCAGGAGGTCACAGTTCGATATCCTGGTTAGGGCACATGCCCGGGTTGTGGGCTTGGTCCCCAGTGTGGGGCATGCAGGAGGCAGCTAATCAATGATTCTCTCTCATCACTGATGTTTCTGGCTCTCTCTCCCTCTCCCTTCCTCTCTGAAATCAATAAAAGCCAAAACCGGTTTGGCTCAGTGGATAGAGCATCAGCCTGCGGACTGAAGGGTCCCAGGTTCGATTCCGGTCAAGGGCATGTACCTTGGTTGCGGGCACATCCCCAGTAGGAGGTGTGCAGGAGGCAGCTGATCGATGTCTCTCTCTCATCGATGTTTCTAACTCTCTATCCCTCTCCCTTCCTCTCTGTAAAAAATCAATAAAATATATTTAAAAAAAAATAAATAAAATAAAAAAATAATAAAAAATAATAAAAAAAAGTTCAATGTAGTACCATTTGTTTACTTTGTCTCATAAAAGATACTTTTCAAAAAATTTTCAACATTTATATGGTGAGAAAAACTGGGGAAGTATTCTTTTTCAGTGCTTTACTTGTATATAAGGACACTAGGTCTCCTAAACTCATTATTGAGGTCTCATGATTTTAGAAAGAAAACAATATTTTAATAAGTAATAAAGTAATTGCTGACTAAGAACTTATGATTTTGCTTTATATTCCCCTCCTTCACAACAGGTGAGATGGTACACAGGATGCATAAGATTGACTCATTTGGCACTTCCAGCTGGGCTTTCTCTAAAAAAGTCGCTAGTTATTTACTCTGGGCCTCTCACTTCTGGTAGCCTTTATTATTATTTTTTTTAAGTTTAAAAATAATAGTAAAAGAATTTTGAAAAACAAAGTTCAGTTTCACAAAACCATTGGGGTGGAGGTATTTTTCATTCTTGCTTTAATGACATAAATATTTTACAAAGCTGTAATTGCAGTATAAACTTTTGTGCTTATTTAAAACTTGAAATTGTATCACAATTTTTTATGTTGTGAAGTTTTCAGAAGTTATTTTGAGTTTATTTTGATAGTTTAATGTTCTGTTGAAATGATGAACTATAATTTATCAGCCCCACATATTATTAAATCTTGAGGTTGATTTTGATTATTGGTGTATCTGGCAGTATAGCCAGGAACATCTTGTTGGTTCAACTTTATTCTTCTGTTGAAATTAGGGTAAAAAAAATTAAATTATTTTTACAGTACTTGATATGTCTTGTTAACTTTTAAAGTATTTTTGATTTGGCTTTTAGAGTTTGGGGACCATTGCTAAAGTTACTAAATGGAGAATTTAAAGTTATCTATAATAATAAAAGGATAACATGCTAACTAGACCGGATGTCTTCCAGACATCCTTCCTGACTGAAGCCGGGGCCAGGGGGGAAGCCATCCGGGATCCCCGGTTCCTGCGGGCGGCCCGGGGGAAGCCAGCCCGGGTTCCGGGTGCCTGCCGGCAGCCGGAGGAGGGAAACCTGGGTCCTGGGTGCCGGAGGGAAGCCGGTGCCAGCAGCCAGGGGGAAGGCCTACTCTTGCATTTTTTGTGTATCGGGCCTCTAGTACAAAGCATAAAAATACTTCTAACTGAGGAATATCTTTCCAGGTTCTGGTTGGCAGTGGTAAGAAAAGCTACTTGCGAGCAAACCTCCTATGTGTTAGGTGCTTTATATGCTTTATTGTCTATTGGCATTTCAGTATTAATTAAATTGGATAAAATAGCTATCAGAACCAGAATAGTATACTTGAGCCTAAATTAGTGCACTAAAAATAAATTTGGTTTCTTAGCCATAGGATTTGGTTTATTAAATTGTAGGCTAGGCAACAAGTTTTCAAACCACAGAGTACCATAACTTCTTTTTTTTCCTAGTGTTAATGGAACAGTGTTATTCAGACTGATGGTTCCATTTTTTTTTTTTTGAACACTGAATACTTTTTAATTTCTTTTTAAGCCTTAAACCAGCATTACAGTTTACAATTGAACTGAAGGTTCACATTCATTCTATTTGCCAGTCTTTTTTATTTTTAAATAAATCTTTATTGTTCAGATTATTACAGGTGTTCCTCTCCCCCACCCCCATAGCTCCCCTCCCCACCCCATGCCCTTACCCCCCACCACTGTCTTCATCCATAGGTGTAAGATTTTTGTCCAGTCTCTTCCCACACCCCTCACACCCCCTTCCCCATGAGAATTGTCGGTCCACTCGCTTTCTATGTCCCTGGTTCTATTATATTCATCAGTCCATTCTGTTCATCAGATTTTTTATTCCACTTGATTTTTAGATTCACTTGTCGGTAGGTATGTATTTGTTGTCATTTTGTTGTTCATAATTTTTATCTTTATCTTTTTCTTCTTCTTCCTCTTCTTAAAGAATACCCTTCAGATTTCATATAATCTTGGTTTGGTGGTGATGAACTCCTTTAGCTTTTTCTTGTCTGTGAAGCTCTTTATCTGCCCTTCAATTCTGAATGATAGCTTTGCTGGGTAGCGTAATCTTGGTTGTAGGTTCTTGCTATTCATCACTTTGAATATTTCTTGCCACTCCCTTCTGGCCTGCATAGTTTCTGTTGAGAAATCAGCTGACATTCGTATGGGTACTCCCTTGTAGGTAACTAACTGTTTTTCTCTTGCTGCTTTCAAGATTCTCTCTTTGTCTTGCCCTTGGCATTTTAATTATGATGTGTCTTGGTGTGGTCCTCTTTGGATTCCTCTTGTTTGGGGTTCTGTGCGCTTCCTGAACTTGTATGTCTATTTCTTTAACCAGGTAGGGAAAGTTTTCTGTCATTATTTCTTCTAATAGGTTTTCAATATTTTGCTCTCTCTCTTCTTCTGGCACCCCAATAATTCGGATGTTGGTACGCTTGAAGTTGACCCAGAGGCTCCTTACACTATCTTCATATTTTTGGATTCTTTTTCTTTTTTGTTTTTCTGGTTGGGTGTTTTTTGTTTCCTCATATTTCAGATCTTTGGTTTGATTCTTGGGGTCCTTTGATCTACAGTTGAATTTCTGTATATTCTTTATTTCAGACAGTGTATGCTAATTTCTGACTGGTCCTTTTCCATTTTTTTGGCATTCTCATTAAGGTCCTTGAAGGTCTCACTAAGCTCCTCGGAGGTCTCATTAAGTTTCTCGGCGGTTTTTAGAAGATTCTTGAGTAACCTTATAAATGTGGTTTTGAATTCTATGTCCAATAGTTTGCTTTCCTCCATTTCTTTCATTTGTGACATGTTTCTTTGTCTCCGCATTTTGCTGCTTGCCTGTGTTGATGGAGTGGTTTTCTGTGGTAGGTGATCAGTGGTTCAGCCTATCACCTGAGGTGGACACTCTTGGTGCACCCCTTTGTGGGCTGAGTGCAAAGTCTTGGTGTAGTTAAGCCTTGATTGCTGTTGGTACACTGGGAGGAATTGACCTCCAGGCCAATTGGCTATGAGGACCCACTGTGTCTATAATGGAAGAACTGCTATGTTGGAGACACACTTATAGGGCAGGACTTGCTTCAGTGGGGCTTTGGTGCTCACTGAGTCTGCCTCTTGAATGTGTCACTTATGGATGTGAGTAATTGAAATCTGGTGTCATCTCACACTGACCACTAGATACACTATCTTCTGGATCTCCAGTGGGGTCCAGGTCAGCTACTGTCTGAGGTCACCCAGCAGGAGCTATAGCAAGAACTACAGTTTTCTCCTCTTTGCTTGAGGTTTGGAGGTTTTGGAGCTGTCTGACCAGAGCTGCAGTTTGTTAGGTTAAGCTGCGATAGGGCAGACCATTTCTATGCAAAAGCCGCTGCTTGGAGCTTGGATGGGTTTGTAGATTGTGCGGGGCGGGGTCTCAGGGAGTCACTAGGCTAGGGCGTGGCAAACAGCGATGGCTGCCAGTCAGCCGTCTCTGTGTCGCCACGTTTCCAAGTCCCCGTGTCCCTTCCAAGTCCCTGCGCCCCGCACCCCAGTGCAGTAAACAATGATTGCTGCGCGTACCTCTGCAAGAAAGCCACCCTCACTTTCCGACCCAATGGCAGACAGTCCAGCTTCTCCCCGAAGGAGTTTGGGTCCCTAGTGTCGCCCCAGAAATGAGTTCAGAGTAATCGGGAGCTTGTCTCCCTTCGGATTGAAAAAAGCAGCACACCCAGTCGCCCGCTGCCAGCCCGATTCGCGTGCCTCTGTACCTCAGCTTTTCAGCTCTTGTGCACGTCTCAATGTTCTTTTCTCTTTCCTTCTAGTTGTAGAACTTCCACTCAGCCAGCTTTCCCATGCTTCTGGGTGATAGACGTTTTGTCTTTTAGTTGTAGTTTTGAAATTGTTGTGCGAGGCAGCAGTTTAGGTGTTTACCTATGCCACCATCTTGGTTCTCTCCTCTGATAGTTCCATTTGTAAACTGAATCATGCCTTGCTTGGCTTTTGAATGTCTGCTAATAAAATGCCTTAATTTTGGGTCAGTGAAGCCAAACTAATTGCTTGTTAGGCACTTGGATTGCCTTTTTAATTTGCTGTATAATGCAGTCTCTACCAGAAGTACACAATATATCGTTATCTCAATAAAACTCATTAAAATAATCTCACATACAACAGAATGTTTGATGTTTTGTCCATAGTCTTGCAAATAAGAGAAAGTTGAGTGGCATTACAGAGACTTCTAATTTACAAGTACTCTTTTTTAAGTGCCTTTGTTTCCATTTTGGAAGTTATACATAAAATTACTGCTATGGTTTATGTCAGTGTGATAGTTTTCTGTAAAAAAAGGCATCTCTGCTGTTATTCTTAATTCACAAAACAGCAATTAGCAGGGTAACCTCTACAATTTAGGGAACAATTGTTTATTGGTTGGTAGGATGTTTAGCACTAAAATATTGGTTTTCTCTCATTTTCTCTGGATTGACAGGCAGCTTTATTGAGGATTATCTTTAGATTCTGCTTACTAATTCCATTCATTTAACAGCCACTGTGTGCTAGGAACTGTTGTAGGTGTTGGGGTTACCCAAGGTTCTTTTTTTTAAAAAAAATATGATAGATATTTAGCCGTATTGAAATGAATCCTAAGAGCTTTTAAAATGATTTTTAAAACAGAGTAATTTGATTAAGAAATTTCTAAAATATTTAATAGATGCCTGTTTTTTTAAAAAAATATAAATTAGTTCATTACCTTTCTTTTTGTAGGTTATTTCTTATGAGAGTCATGGATATTCCCTATCTAAACTTGGAAGGGCCAGACTGTAAGTGAAATTTTATTTTCTTATGCATCTGCACATTTAAGTATGTGGTCTGGAAGGAATAACAGGAAAAGTATGACTGAAGAAAGAGCTTTATTCACTTAAAAATAGGCAGTGATTTTTGTGGTTGATATGGATAGTATGCTTAAGTTAATGATACCCTTGAGCCTTGATTAACGCATCTTTTTACTTACATTTTCCAGTTTATGTGTAAGTTGAATTAAAAATATATCGCCATAATTTGTTTCACTCAGAACTCTAAATTTATAATTTCTTATAAATGCATAGTAGATTTTAGGATGTGTTACCTATGTCAGTAACAGTAAGTTCTCTATTTTCTAATTATTGGAGTACAGTATATTTAAGTTTAGTAGGTGATTTTGTTGTTATTGAAAACCTTGGAAAACTAATATATTTGGGAGGTGGTTGCTTTTTCTTCTGATTAATCTGTATTTCTCTACATTGCCCCACTCTTTTCCAAGCCTTTGGATGTTGGTCTTAATATATACTACAGGGATCTAGGAATGGGTAAACTATACTTGATGATAATCATTGCAATGATATTGATTTGAGGACATACTGTTGCACTCCATATTAGTTTTACATTGTAATCTGTCATTCTCATAAAACTTCTGCAAGGTAAATATCATCATTCCCAATTTAGAACCATGATTGGTTAGAGTGGTTAGTTCTCTTGCTTGGAGTTGCACAGTTCAGTGGTGGGTCTGGTAATAGAACACAAAATTTTGACTTAGGACTGCCTTTACTTAAACACAATTAGCCCATTTAATTTGAACAGTATGGTGTGTGTTTTAGCTAATAAACATGTGGACAACTAGATTAAAAGGAGAAAGTTCAAATGTTTGGTGAAACTTCTCAAACCGAGCAGCTGTTTGTTTTTTTCTTTAAATAATTTTCACAGGAACTTCATGAGCAAAGATGTTTCTGCATAGAATTTTTATTATTGTGGGTTCTATAAAATATCAGAGCCTGATGTCTAGGTTAAGATGGCAGAGTACTGCCATTCCTAAGAATGCTTTTAGGAGTTCGGTAATCAGGAGGCATTCATAATAATTCCCCAAGTTAGTGTGGACTTAGAGAACCCTTGGAATATAGTTCACTTTCCAGCTATCAGCCTTTTATCAAAAATTTGTCTTGTAGTACAACCTAAACGTGATCATGTTCTCCATGTGACATTCCCCAAAGAATGGAAAACCAGTGACCTTTACCAGCTTTTTAGTGCCTTTGGTAAGTAACTCACAAGTATATATGTCCTTTTAACACTTTGCTCTTCTTTTGGTCAAGGTGATCAGAGGTATTCAGGGGCATAAAAGAATATTAATATGCAAGGCTTTAATCTGACTTAAGGAATTTTTGGGAGTTTGGCATACTGCTGTCTTTGTGCTAATACGATCTGAGGAACTTATTTTTTTTTTTAAGTCCAGATTTATTTTTTAATCCTCACCTGAAGACATGTATAATTGATTTTAGAGAGAGAAGAAAAGGAGAGGGAGAAAGAGAGAAACATCAATGTGAGAGCAAAACATAGATTGGTGAAACATCAATTGGTTGCCTTCCATAGGCACACTACTAGGATTGAACTGGCAACCTGGGTATGTGCCCTGACCTGTAATTGAACCTTTGACCTTTCGGGGTACAGCAAGCATGCCTCGTTTACTCGCATGGTATGGGATGATGCTCCAACTAAACTGAGCCACACCGGCCAGGGCGATCTGAGGAACTTTTAATAGCACCCCACAATAGAGATATATTATTAATTCATGAAAAGCAAGATATGATTACTATGACTTCCCTTCCTGCTGACCATGGAAAATAAATCTAGGCTTATGATAAATCATTTTTAAGATTAAGGGCAGCCGATCATTCACTGTTTGACATTGAACATTCCAAGCAGATGAACACAGATATTTGAGAGGACCAAGATATGTGATACGTGTCAGGTAGGGCAGCTTTTCTTTTTCCTTTTTATCAAGTCAGGGGATTAGGTTAAATTGAACAGTCTTCTGATTAGGGTTTATAAAGACCTTTCTGATTATAAGTCTTCAGCAATGCCTTCACCCATCTTTTTTTTTAATAAATTAAGTATTTAGGCTATTCTCTTTGGATATTCTTGAATAAAGTGAAGGCAGCAAAAACTTAAATGTCTAATAATAAGGACATTTAGTAAATGTTTACCTATCTCAGTAGACTAGTATGTAGCCATTTAAAAATATTTGAAAAGCCCACTGGCATGGCTCAATGGTTGAGCATAGACCTATGAACTAGGAAGTCAGGGTTCAATTCCAGGTCAGGGCACATCCCCTGGTTATGGGCTTGATTCCCAGTGGGGGGCATGCAGGAGGCAGCCCATCAATGATTTTCACTCATCGTTGATGTTTCTATCTCTCTCTCTCTCTCCTTTCCTGTCTGAAATTAATGAAAATATATTAAAAAAAACAAAAAATATTTGAAGTTTATTAAAAGATGATAAAGTAATCATATATTTTAGCATTTAGAATAAAAAGCAGATACAAAGTAGGATTCCTGTGTAACTAAAATTTTTTTTACAAACTTCGTATAGAAACTGGATTGAAAAGAAACATACTAGCATCACTGAATGTTTTAGATAGGATTTTTTTCTTTATGCTTTCTGTATTTTCTAAATATATATTAGCTTTTTAAGTAAAACCTTTACACACTTAAATTTTAGAAAAGTAATTGAAAGCAGGCATATTTTCGGAAAGTTATCCTAATCTTTGCAGATGGTCTACATGTCTTCTAAAATTCTAGTTCTGCTTTTAAACTTAAACACAGGTATAGAAATGCAGTGAATTTCACAGCTCATTTCTTTTGAAAGCTTTTGATGTTGTTTCTCATCTTTTATTGTTACATTCTTATCCCCGTATGGTCAAACTTTAATTGGCTAAATTAAGTAGAAAGCTCTGAGTAAATTAAAAAATATTTTTTAATTAAAGAAAATTACTTTGTGATATTGGACAAGTAACCCCTCTGTGTCTTTGTTTCCTCATCGGAGCTGATGATGATGGTGATGATAAAATAATAATAATGTCACCCATTTCATAGACATGTCATGAAGATTAAATGAGCTAATCCATGGAAGGCATTTACAATAGTATGTGGTATATAGTAACTACTTAATAAATGTTAGCTATTATTATTTATGACAAAGACAACATACTGGATAGAGAGGCAACAAAATAATAGTAAGTGACTTTCTAATTAAGTCATTATGGCACCTCATTGTGCAGCAGGAAGTGTGAGTTTTATCCTATGATAGTAAAATAAACTAGTTTCCTAGCCTTCGAAAATTTAGTTGGAATTAAAATAGTTTTTCATTGCTAAATTCCGGTGTGTTTACCCTTTTTTGTTATTGTTGTTAATCCTTACCCAAGGATATTTTTCCGTTGATTTTTAGAGAGAGTGGGAAGGGAAGAGACAGAGAGAGAAACATAAATGGTTGCCTCCTGCAGCATCTCCACCAGGCCCGAGGATTGAGCCTGCAACCCAGGTTTGTGCCTAGGGATCATGCCCTTGACTGGAATCAAGCCCAAGAACTTTCAGTCTGACTGAGCCAAACTGGCTAGGGCTGTTTACCCTTTTTAAAATATTTCAGTTTTCTGTATTTTTTTTTTAAAAGAGTTGTAGCAGAATAATTAGATCTCTGATTTTCTCTTCAGTTTTCTGCAAGTTCCTAGTCCATTCCTCTTTCCCTCTCCTCATTGCTCTCCTATATTCCATTCTGTTTATGCTTAGCCATTTTTGAGGGTTAGTCTCTGTGAAAATCATTTTGTTTTACTATACTGCTTTCTGCCCCTCTCTGTGTTTTTTTTTTTTTTCTCTGTTAGGCTGTCTTGGTTTTCTCTCTCTGATACCTTCTTTTCTTTTCCCTTCATTCTGTTACCTGTTTTCTTTACTTGGCTTGAGATCAAATTGACTTTTTCTTATTTTTTGCTACATTGATTCCCATTGGTAAATTTTCAAAGTTTATGTCTCTGAAAAGAAATCGTTGTGTTTTTTAACTTATGTGGTCTCTGAATTTTGTTAGTGATCTTGATAGGAACAAAGTTTCCAGCTCTGGCAGGACACAAATTATGAAGGATATTTCTCTCTTTTTTTAAATTAATTTCTTTATTGATTAAGGTATCACATATTTGTCCTCATCCCCCATTCCCATCCCAAACCCCTCCCCATGCATGCCCCCACCCCGCTGTTGTCCGTGACCACTGGTTAGGCTTATATGCATGCATACAAGTCCTTTGGTTGATCTCTCCCCCTTACCCCCGCCCTCCCCTATCTTCCCTCTGAGGTTTGACAGTCTCATCGATGCTTCCCTGTCTCCGGGTCTGTTTTTGTTCATCAGTTTATGTTGTTCATTATTTCCCCTAGATGAGTGAGATCATGTGATACTAGAAATACACTTATAAGAACCGAAAATGAGACAAGCAATAATGGTTATGCTGGGAGGCAAATGAATCAGTCTGTAGTGAGTTTCTTTCTGGGCCAACAGTTCTTTTGAGTCCCAATTTAAATGTCAAATAGTTCCTTATGTGTACATGTCAGCGATGATATTTCAGTTCTGGATGGTGGAGAAGGATATTTCTTTTGTTTATTAAAACGAAATTTTAAAGCTCCTTTTTTTTTCTTGGAAGTTTTAACTGAAGTAACTGCTGTGGTAGATTTATGATTACCTTTTAATAGTGATGAGATTTTGATTATATTTTAAACCACCTCATATTTCTCTAAATTAACACATATACTGAAATATAACAGAGATATAAATGAAATCTGATAGCTGTCTAAATGGTCAAGTGTTCACTTTATGTTTAATACAATATTACAGGAAATATTCAGGTATCATGGATTGATGACACGTCAGCATTTGTTTCTCTCAGTCAGCCTGAGCAAGTACAAATTGGTAAGTGTTTTGGACATTGTTTTGTTTATTAAAGTGGAAGCTTGCCCCCCACACCCCTAGTGGGTTCAGTCAGCTGATTCACAAGCATTGCAGCCTGGTATGTTTTGAGATTGTCTATAAAATAAAGAAAATAATTAGTGAGTCATGTTTACAAAAGAAAGTAAGACAAATTTTTTGATTCATTACACATACTACATAATATATTTTTTTTCCTTACCTCCATTCTGTTCCTTTCCCATTGCATTTTTTTTTCTAAAATGAGTTGCAGATTTACTTGTAGGTTAGAAGTAGCAAATTGAGAGGAATGGGAAACACCAAAAAATGATACCTGTATTGACCCTTTGACCTCTAGTTTTCCCACATATTTATAAATTTTTGTGATCTATTTATTCCATTACTTGTATTCCATTACTTCTCTCTTTTTTTTTTTTTTTTTAAGAGAGAGAGAGAAGAAGGGAGAGGGGGAGATGGAAAGAAACATCTATTGGCTGCCTCCTGCATGCCCCCTGCTGGGGATCGAGACAGCAACTGGGGATTCAAACCTGCGACCTCCTGGTACATGGGTTGACACTCAACCACTGAGCCACACTGGCCGGGCTATGTTGTTTGCTTTTAAAACAGGGTTATAAAAAGATTGAGTATCACATCTCTAGTTGAACCCTAAATAATTTTGATATTAACCATCACAAAACATTTAATTTTCTTAGGATGGAAAGTTATTGATTAAAATAATGAAAAAAATATGTAGTGTTAGCTACTTATTTAAATAGGTTTCAAGTTTCATGGTGCTTAATGTAAAAGGTATGAAATTTTTAAGTGATATATCTAATTAATTTTTTTCTTTTTATTTAACAAAAGTGTCACATACTAAAACTAACAATTTTGATAATGTAACTATAAGAGTGATTATATATGAAAACTTCTACAAACATACAGACCAGAGTATTTTGATACTTTTTAATATTATATGGCCATCACAGGCATATAGGCTGTTATAGAGATGAAAACCTTAGGTTCTGCATCATATTTTGTTGTACTACCTATAGTTGTGTGACCTTGGGCAAGTTATTTAACCTTGATAGATAAGCTGCTTCTCTCCATAAACTGAGGATGATAGCATGGACTTCTTAGGGTTATTGTGTGGATTACATGAGCTCATGTACATAAAGCTTGACATAACTTTGGACTTTTATTATGGTTATTAATAGTAGATTTCAATGTGAACTGTACTTCAGGAGCCCATGACACATCAGGAATAGCATCGGATGCAGGCTGTGAATGATGTTGTTTGTTAAAAGTTTTAATATTTGCTTATTTTTGTGATCCATTCCCTCATTATACTTTGACAGATAATTTAGGTGGAATCCAAAGGGGTTGGATTATTAGAGAACTAAAGATAAGTTCAAGCGGGAAGATAGGGATTCTGAGATTAAGACTATAGTGAAACTTCAGTGTGGCTGAAAGAACATTGAACAAGAACTCCCGACCCACCCGGCCAGCGTGGCTCAGTGGTTGAAGTTTGACCTATGAACCAGGAAGTCACAATTTGATTTCCAGTCAAGGCACATGCCCGGGTTTGGGGCTCAATCTCCATATTGTGGGATGTGCAAGAGGGAGCCAATCACTAATTTTCTCTCATCATTAATGTTTCTATCTCTGTTTTCCCTTCCTCTCTGAAATCAGTAAAAATATATTTAAAAAAAAAGAACTCTCTACCCAAAGTCTAGTCACACCTCCTCTGCTCAGTGTCACACTTCAGCACCCTCACTGTTCACACTTGTGTAACATTGAAGCCGTGCAGTAGGGAGAAGGAGGTGCACAGTCTATGACATCAGGCTGACATGGGGACTAATTTTGCCTCTGCCACTTGTTAGCCATGCATCTTTGGGCAAGTTATGTAAATTCTCTAAGACACAGGTTTCTCGTTTGAGAAATGGGATTGATGACAGTTACTCCGTGAAATGAGACTATGGAAATTAATTCCCACCAAAGTACCTGCCATTCCACAAGCAGTGCTTGACAAATGGTAGGTAATTATTAAAATACTAGAGGTCTGGTGCACGAAATTCGTGCACTTGGGGAGGGGGCCCTCAGCCTGGCCTGCACCCTCTTGCAGTTCAGGAGCCCTTGGGGGATGTCTGACTAACGGGGAGCGGGCCTAAGCCGTCTGTGGGACATCCTTAATGCTGCCGAAGAGGCGGGACCCTTGTGGGAGCACACTGACCACCAGGGGGCAGCTCCTGCATTAAGCGTCTGCCCCCTGGTGGTCAGTGCACATCATAGCGAGTCGTTCTGCCGTCAGGCCAAAACCAGCTCTCCCAACATCCCCTGAGGGGTCCCGGATTGCTAGAGGGTGCAGGCCAGGCTGAGGGGACCTACCAGTGCACAATTGGGGCCGGGGCAGGACACGGAGGTTGGCCAGTCGGGGATGGACTGTGGGAGGGCTCTAGGGTGTGCCTGGCCCATCTCGCTCAGTCCTAATCAGCTGGACCCCAGAAGCAAGCTAACCTACTGGTCGGAGCATCTGCCCCCTGGTGGTCAATGCACATCATAGCGACTGGTTGACTATCAGCCCTCTGGTGGTCAGTGCATGTCATAGTGAGCAGTTGAGTGGTCTTAGCATATTACGCTTTGATTGGTTGAACGGACGACCCAACGACTGGACACTTAGCATATTAGGCTTTTTTTTTTTCTCCAAAAGTTTTTTTTTTTTAATTTTTTAAAAATTTCTTTATTGATTAAGGTATTACATATGTGTCCTTATTTCCCCATTACCCCCCACCTCCCATTCATGCCCCCATCCTCCTGTTGTCTGTGTCCATTGATTAGGCTTATATGCATGCATATAAGTCCTTTGGTTGATCTCTCCCCCTTACCCCCACTGTCCCCTACCTTCCCTGAGGTTTGACGTTCTGATTGATGTTTCTCTGTCTCTGGATCTGTTTTTGTTCATCAGTTTATATTGTTCATTATATTCCACAAATGAGTAAGATCATGTGATATTTGTCTTTTTCTGCCTGGCTTATTTCACTTAGCATAATGCTCTCCATCCATGTTGTTGCAAATGGTAAGAACTCCTTCTTTTTTACCACAGTGTAGTATTCCATTGTGTAGATGTACCACAGTTTTTTAATCCACTCATGTGCTGATGGGCACTTAGGCTGTTTCCAAATCTTAGCTATGGTGAATTGTGCTGCTATGAACATAGGGGTGCATATATCCTTTCTGATTCGTGTTTCTAGTTTCTTGGGATATATTCCTAGAAGTGGGATCACTGGGTCAAATGGGAATTCCATTTTTAGTTTTTTGAGGAAACTCCATACTGTTCTCCACAGTGGCTGCACCAGTCTGCATTCCCACCAGAAGTGCACGAGGGTTCCTTTTTCTCCGCAAACTCGCCAGCACTTGTCATTTGTTGACTTATTGATAATAGCCATTCTGACAGGTGTGAGATGGTACCGCATTGTTGTTTTGATTTGCATCTCTCTGATGATTAGTGGCTTTGAGCATGTTTTCATATGTCTCTTGGCCTTCCTTCTGTCTTCTTTCAAAAAGTGTCTATTTAGATCAGTTGCCCATTTTATATCAAGCTGTATTACAAAGCCACTGTTCTCAAAACTGCCTGGTATTGGCACAAGAACAGACATATAGATCAATGGAATAGAATAAAGAACCCAGAAATCGACCCAGATCACTATGCTCAATTAATATTTGACAAAGGAGGCATGAACATACAATGGAATCAAGACAGTCTCTTCAATAAATGGTATTGGGAAAATTGGACAGATACATGCAAAAAAATGAATCTAGACCACCAACTTACACCACACACAAAAATAAACTCAAAATGGATCAAGGACTTAAACATACGATGGGAAACCATAAAAATACTAGAAGAATCCATAGGCAGAAAAATCTCTGACATATGCCAAAGCAATTTCTTCACTGATACTGCTCCTAGGGCAATGGAAACTGAAGAGAAAATAAACAAAAGGGATTACATCAAAATAAAAAGCTTTTGCAAAGCAAAGGAAACCATCAATATAACAACAAGAAAGCCCACTACATGGGAGAACACATTTGCCAATGATATCAATGATAAGGGTTTAATCTCCAACATTTACAGGGAACTCATGCAGCTTAACAAAAAGAAGATAAGCATATTAGGCTTTTATTATATAGGATCTGCTTGGCCTCTCTTGCTTTGTACAGTAAAAATGAGAGTGTGTAAAAGTGCATTGACATCTGTAAAACACTAATTAGTAGTATTTACTTGAAAATACAAGCATAATTCTTGTTTATGTGTACGGGGTGTCAAAGCTTCTTTTAATCTTCCTGTTATACCATATTTGATGTCCAATATTGATTTCTCCCTTATTTATTATTTGAAAGAGTCTTTAAACAGTAGCTTTTAAGCTCAGTATTTTAGTCAATGACTTCGGAATCAGGTAGCCATAGAAGTACTCTAATTTGATTGTTTGCCTATGTGTGTTGTTTCCCTGAGGGTAATATTGAGTCCACCTTATTCACCATTGAATCCTTCTCTAGTGCCTGGCACACACTGTGGCATGAATATATAAATGTGTGTTTGAATGGGTAATATGGGGAATAGGCCAAGATGACATTGTGACCTTTTTACCATTTTCCTCAGAGATTAAGAGGTAGAGATGCCTATTGTCTTTTGATATATGCAGCTTTACTAGTAAAGTGTAATTTTCCACTGTTGTCTCCCTTTTTACACAAGAGGCAACTCAACATAAATACCTGGCCATTTGCACATGCTGTGCCTGTGACCATAGTGTTCTTTGGCAGAAGCCATCTTTTACTCGACAATCACCTAGGTCCCTTTAGAGCCAGGCTGCGTCCTATTTCCCCCCTCATGTCAGCTTCAATGTCCACTTCTCTGGATGTTTTCTCTGCCTCCATTTGAAGGGGAATGTACCCTGTTTTCTGTGCTAGCCTGGCATCCTTTATTGACACACCTTGGTTTTCTTCCCTGATAGACTATAAACTCTTTTAGTGCAGGGACCATATTTCTTGTTCACCATCATGTTTTCAGTGCTTAGGATAGTATTGTCTGACATTAGTAAGTGTATGTTAAATATTTATTTATCTTAATAAATGATATTCAAGGTATTATGACTTAAAAATGTGTTTTTGCATGTGACGGATATATCTACTGGTCTTTTGCTGTGTTTTCTAAAATTATGCATATGTTTCATTGAAAGACAATTTAAAATATGTTCTTTATGGTAATAATTCTTATGTGCTACAAACCCAATTAATATAATCTTAAATTACTTATTCATTTTTGCAGAAATGGAGGACCTGTTAGATCAATATTGTAACATTGGAAAAATCATTAAATGCCTATTTATATAGCAAGCAGCTCATAATGGCTTCTTTGGCCCAGTTACAAGCTCTTTTTGTTGTTGTTAATCCTCACTTGAGGATATTTTTTCCATTGCTTTCAAGTGGAAGGGAATGGGGGAGGAAGGGAGGGAGGGAGGGAGGGGGGGGGGGAGAGAGAGAGGGAGAGAGAGAGAGAGAGAAACAGAGAAACATTGATGTGAGAGAGACACATTGACTGGCCACCTCCTGCATGAGTCCCTACCAGGGGCGGAGAGGGAATCCGCAACCCAGGAATGTGCCCTTGACAGGGAATCGAATCTTCGACCTTGAGGTGCACAGGCTGACACTCCAACCACTGGACAATACTGGGTGGGCACAAACAATTTTTTATTTACATTCATGGAGTTGCTTTTTAAGTGACACCTATCCTTTTCTTTTTATATTACTGTACTGAGTCTAATCAAGATTTTTAAAAAATTTATTTTCAACATTTTGAATATGAGAGCTCTCTTTTTCTAGGAATCCTTATCATACTATTTATTAAAACCTTTCTACTGAGTGCCATGTATTTTGATTCCTTTTTTTTTTTTTCTTTTTTCTGCTGCTGCTGTGAAGGTGAGGGTCCCTGGTGGCTTTGGGGTGTTCAGATAGTGATAACCCATACAAGTCATATAGTCAGCCTTCTTCCCCTCTCTTCATATACGACAGTAGGTGGCCAAAATAAAAAAAAACAATTTCCCAGCCCTAGGTGGTTTGGCTCAGTGGATAGAGCATCAGCCTGCGAAGTGAAGGGTCCTGGGTTCGATTCTGGTCAAGGGCACATGCCCTGGTTGTGGGCTCATTCCCCAGTAGGAGGCAACTGATCAGTGATTCTCTCTCATCATTGATATTTCTCTCTCTCTCTCCTTTCCTTTTTGAAATCAATAAAAATATATTTTAAAAAAATAGACGGTAGGTGGCCAATATGGGACTTGATACATTGGAGAAGATAACAGCCTCTGCATTTGAGATTTTTTCCTCCAACTAGTCAAATAAGAAATTACCTTAAATAAGAAGTCACATCTGAATAGCTCATTCATATTTAATATTTTTAAATTCCTAACATAGTTTTATTAAATGGGGAAAGAGTTCGATATTTCAAAGTAAACTTTCTAGTCATACTCTCAATATATAGACATTGTCTTGAGTGTCCTTGAATATAAGACATTTCTCTCTGCCTATAGTTTTTATAGTATTAGCTTTCATTTATTTTGAAAGCTGGAGATTGGAGTTAGAAACCTAACAATTATTTTGTAAAGCCAGCCCAAATTCAACTAGTTATATAAATTCTTGATGTGCTGTTTTTAAGAGCTTGTTCAGGATGCTTTATTAGGGTTGTGGGGGGGCGGGGGTAGAATCTTGGCTTCATTTCAGCCCAGAGTATGAATGTGCTTTTATTAAATCAGACTTTTAAAAGCATAGCTTTTGATTTCATTTAACAGATAAAAATTAGAGTTGTGGATATGACTCTTTGGAGGTGATTATTTAGCAATGTTTTGCTAAAAGATTACTTGTAATTTTAAACTTTACCTGTGCCTTTTGTTATCCTTTTAATGTGTGCAAAATCTGTGGTGGTAACTGCTTTTCATTTGTGATATTAGTGATTTGTGTTGTCATTTTTTTCTGGGTCACTCTACCTAAGGATTATTGATTTTGTTGATTTTTTTAAAAAACAGCTTCTGGTTTATTTTGTTTTTCTGTATTGTTTGCTGTACTGTCTACTTTGTTAGTTTTTGCATTAAAATTTTTTAAATTACTTTTCTTTTTTAAAGAGAGAAAAACATCCATTTGTTGTTCCACTTTTTAATGCAGTCATTGGTTGCTTCTTGTATGTGCTCTGACCGGGAATCAAACCCACACTATGGCATATTGGGATGACATCTAACCCAGTGGTCGGCAGACTCATTTCATTAGTCAGCAGAGCCAAATACCAACAGTACAACGACTGAAATTTCTTTTGAGAGCCAGATTTTTAAAACTTAAACTTCTTCTAACGCCACTTCTTCAAAATAGACTCGCCCAGGCCGTGGTATTTTGTGGAAGAGCCACACTCAAGGGGCCAAAGAGCCGCATGTGGCTCGCGAGCCACAGTTTGCTGACCATGGCTCTAACCAACTGAGCTCCCCAGCCAGGGCCTCTTACGTTTTTTATGTTTGGCTGGTATATCTTCCTCTTATTTACTGTTAGCCTATATGTGTATATAGCATATAGTTGTAGATAGCGTATAGTTGGGTCTTGCTTTTTTATTTATCCTAATGAGTGATTTTTAATTGGAGTATTTAGTCTATTGACATTTAATGTAATTATTTATATGATTAAGTCTATCATTAAAATTTAAAAAAAAATATTTTTATTGATTTTAGAGACATCAATGGTGAAAGAGAATCATTGATCGGCTGCCTCCTGCACGCCCCCTATTGGGGGTCGAGCCAGCAACCCTGGCATGTGCCCTTGACCGGAACTGAACCCGGGACCCTTCAGTCCAATAGGCTGATGCTCTGTCCACTGAGCCAAACTGGCTAGGGTCAAAAAAATTTTTTTTTGTTTTCTCTGTTTTATTCCTTGTTTTCTTTAGCCCAGCCGGTGTGGCTTAGTGGATGAGCATTGTCCCATGGACCCAAGAGGTCCCTGGTTTGATTCCCAGTCACGGCACATGCTCGGGTTTGGGGCCCAGTAGGGGGTGTGTAAGAGGCAGCCAATCGATGTTTCTCTCTCATCAATGTTTCTCTCTCTCTCCCTTCCTCTCTATCTAAAAACCAATAAAAATAAAAAAAAGAGTTTTCTTTAAATGAGTACATTATATTACATTGTACAGATACATGTGACATATATAATGATAGCCCTTTTAGATGTTTAAGTTATATCCACATTTTTACTAGTTAATTTTTTAAATTTTATTTTTGGTTAATTCTCACCTGAGGATATTCCCTCCATTGACTTTTTTTTTTAGAGTGGAAGAGAGGGAGGGAGGGAAGGGGGGGGGGAGAGAGAGAAAGAGAGAGAGAGAGAGAGAGAGAGAGAGAGAGAGAGAGAGAGGAACATTGAGGAACATTGATGTGAGAGAGACAAATAGATTGGTTGCCTCCCAAACATGCCACGACCTGGGGCCAGTGATTGAACCTGCAACCCAGGTGTGTGCCTTTGACCAGGAATCAAACCCATGACCCTTTGGTGTGCAGGCTGATGCTCTAATCAATGAGAAACACTGGCCAGTGCATTAAATTAATTCTTTAAAAAATATTTTTATTGATTTCAGAGAGGAAGGGAGAGGGAGAGAGAGATAAAAACATCAATGATGAGAGAGAATCATTGACTGGCTGCCTCCTGCATGCCCCCTACTAGGGATCGAGCCTGCAACCCAGGCATGTGCCCTGACTGGGAATCGAACCGTGACCTCCTGGTTCATAGGTTGATGTTCAACCACTAAGCCACACCATCTGGGCTTCCCCAGGGAAGTTTTAGTCACTTGATAGTATGAGCATGATCATATTTAAGAGAACATTTTTGTAATTATATTTTCAGATGGAGTGTAAGCCTTTTATTCCTTATTGATTTCTCACTGTATATTGCTAAACTTTACACTTGTATGTTCAGTGTTGTTTTTTATAGTAACAACATAGAATATGAAGATACTTCACAAGGTTTTTACAAGGATTGTTTTCATTTGAAACTGCAGTGTTATTTTTTTGTATAAATATTTTCCTGTCTGCTATTGAAGAATTGAGGGACTAAATTTGATGGGGAATAGAGTTGAAATAATAGTGTCTGTGCTCAAGGAATTCATAGTCAAGTAATGCAGACGAATATATAGACAACTAGCATATCAGCATATGCTAAGGGAGGGAGAACCAGCTCAGACTGGCATGGAGATACAGTAGAGGGTCAACAGGGAATACTTCCTGGAGTAGGTGATGCCTGTGCTGCTCCTCAAGTAATGGGTTGGATTTAGTTTAGTAGGAGGAAGACTGAGAAAGCTTTGGCGGAGTGGGACTAGCATATCCTTTGGTATGACTGGGATAAAGGGTACATGTGGTGTAGTGGCTGGAGGGGAATTTAGAAGGTGGAAACACAGAATTTGTGTGTTAAAAATAGGAGTTTGAGCCCTGGCTGATTTGACTCAGTGGATAGAGTGTCGGCTTGCGGACTCAAGGGTCCCAGGTTCAATTCCAGTCAAGGGCATGTACCTTGGTTGCGGGCACATTCCCAGTAGGGGGTATTAGGAGGCAGCTGATTGATCTTTCTCTCTCATTGATGTTTCTAACTCTTTATCCCTCTCCCTTCCTCTCTGTAAAAAATCAATAAGATGTATTAAAAAAATAGGAGTTTGAATTGTATCCTTTGTACAAACCTTGCTGTAGCATTGATTTGGAGTGTTTTGTATTATTAAATCAAGTTTTAAAATAAAATATTGTGCCTAACTTATTTTCTTTTAAAAGTTTGGGGCTTTTGAAAGAATTCTCAGGTATTGAGTGCCCAGTTTGCCAACCAAACAGGGAGCAGCCATTGGAAAGCCTGATAGTTGTCAGAGGTGATACACTCAATGGCATTTGTCCATGTGTGTATGGTGGCATTGTGGCAGAGTAAAAAATAGGTGGACATATTCAAGTAGGTTTTGTTTTTTTGTTGATCCTCACCTGAGGATTTTTCCACCCTATTGATTTTTAGAGAGAGTGGAAGAGAAGGGGCATGGGGGAGGGAGGAAGGGAGGAGGGGAGGGAGAGAAAGAGAGGGAGAGAGAGAGAGAGAGAGAGAGAGAGAGAGAGAGAGAGAGAGAGAAACTTCTATGTCAGAGAGACACATCAATTGGTTGCCTCCTGCACGTGCCCTGACTGGGGGCCAGGAACGAGCCTGCCTGCAACCAAGGTACATGCCCTTGACTGGAATCGAACCCGCAACCCTTCAGTCTGTGGGCCAACCCTCTAACCACTGAGCAAATAGGCTAGGGCAGGTTTTATTTATTTTTAAATATCTAGAAGGTTGGTCTTTGCATTTACTCTAGTTCATAGCCTTTGCTAAGAGATTGGGGCCTAATTGAATTTATCTGGGAACCTGCCATATCTATAAATGCTGCACAAAATAATAAATGGGCCATTGGTTTCCAAGAATTGGTGACAGTGCACTTTAGTTCCTAATTTATTTATAGTTCATAAAAATTATCTCTTGACAAACAAGATTGTAAAAAAAAAAAAAAGAAATCCTACTTGATGAATTAATCTTTTGATAAACATTTAAATGTTGTTTACACAAATGATAATGAAATGAGCCAAGGTGGGGAGATGAACGAACACAGGGATGAATGGTGAAGGAATGAATGAATACAGATGGCATGTGTTTTTGTGTTCAGAGGAAGGAGAGATGACCGAGCTAAAACTCATCGATTGTTAATTGTCTCACCCAGTAGACTTGGCTTCTCAAAGTGGGGACTATTCATAGCTATTATTTTACTTCCTTGGTGTTTGGGACATGCTGGGCACTAGTTGGGGATGACTTTGAGGAGAGGCCTTTATTTCGCCCTTGATGGAGGTCTGATTCTGGGTTAGCAGAGAAGAGGATCATGCCAGCACAACAGAGGTTGGAATGAAAGTGGATGTTTACTACAGTGTTTGTCAGACTGTGGTTCACACTTTCTCAGTGGGTTGTGAAATCGTTTTAGTGAGTGTGATCAGCATTTTTATAAAAGGAAGAAGTTAGAAAAGTTCAGTGTAAGTCCCATATAATAAAGGTAGGTTTGCTTTTTTTAAATGTAACTTTTGTTCAGGTACAAATCTGTACATGTATGTGTATAGGGTTGTAATAAAAATGTATCGTAGGTCATGGCCAAAAAAGTTTGAAATCAGATGGTTTAGGAGACTTTTCCATGTGTGCAGAGCACTGTGATTGGGGAGGAAGCAAAGGTAACCCTGACAAAGGTCTCGATCCTCAGGTGCGGGCTGGGGATTTGTGCAGACAGCATCTGGGAGAAATGCTTGTTCCTTTATCCTTACATCTCCATGGGCCAGGAGTCTCGTCATGCTTCTCACCAAGAGAGGAATGTTGTGGTTACAGTGTATAACCCCACTCTCTATCCCCCTTGCTTTGTCCTCTTCATGGAAGGACAAATGGCATATCTGATGAGTGAAATCAGACAAAGGCTGGCTCCAGGGGCCTTTGAGTGGGGTTACTGCATTGAAGAAGGCAGACCTGAAAATCAGCTGCTGGGGTCTGTTCTGGCAGCAGAGATTTGGAAATAGTTCAGAGTCTCCTTGCAGTTGTAAGATTTCTTCATTGATGGGGCCTCCCGGTCTGGATTTCTTTAGAGGGTGGCAGCAGCTATAGTATAAAGCACCACTTAGACCTCAGGCCCTAGATCCATCTCAACACAATGTACTAAGGAGTCCTGCACTTTGGGGGAATAGAAATGTGATGCTAAATCATCATTAGCTCTTCTATCTGTTCTTCAATTTGTTCAGACCCGTAAGAGACGATGGTGCTCTCTAACTGCTAACCAATATTAGTGGCAGATAGGGAAGGGGCCAGATTCTGAGGGCCTTGATAGTGATTGCCACCCCCAACAAATTTTGACTTTGTGTGTGAACAGCAGCCTTTATGCGCACCCAGGCAGGTATGGGTGTTACTCTGATTACATGATAAAAAATTTCATTCATAAGGCATGATGGGTTCTACAGTGTGAGAGAGCTGAGAGGCTGGGTGTGGCTGCAGTGATTGCAAAAGTGGAATGACGACCAGTAGTGACCTATAGTTAAAAATTTTTTTATTCTACGATTGGTCTGTAAAGGTGTTTACTTACTGCCAACATTGTTCAGAGTTTTTGGAAGCTGATTTTCTAGTTTGTCACCCTTCTGGATTACTAAACTGTTTAAGTGCTTTTTAACGCCAGATATGACTTTCTATGTCTCAATTCCATTTCACCAACCAGAAGATGGTGCTGTTGTGTTGGAACTAATCCACCTTTCCTTCTTCAAGTAAAATTTGTCAACTAAATGCTTATTCATACTAAATCATGTGGACACATTTAGCATGTGGTGTTTATAGTATACTCCTCATGCAGAATTGGATCAGATGGGCAACATGAAACATTTTTAGGGTCAAACTTACAAAATGAGGGGCTAGAGAAACCAGGCTCAGGGGCTTTGATTAGCTGTTTGCTCAGGGCAACCTTTGCACGCAGGGTAAAGTGACAATCTTATAGGAGACAGGATGGAGATGTCTGTTAGGTGCTGTTTGATCTGTGTGTAGTCTTCTAAGATTTGGTTTGAATATCTATGAATAGAAGTGAGAGAAATTTCCATATAAAAAGAAACATTTTTTTTTCTCTTCTCTTTTTGGAAAAGATCCGAGTTACCTAGAGAAAAAGTCATGAATTGAGTTTATAAGAAATACTATGCTCAATTCAATGCTTAACTGAATACTCAACTAGCCGAAACACCCAAGCAATCTCTTATTTTAACCTCTTGAAAGGAACCCAGATGGTATGATGGACTTGAAGTAAAATTGGTTGTGTGATATTGAGTGCTTGACTAATCTCTTTGAACCCTCAGCTGTAAAATGAAGATGAGAAACTCTACTTCTTAGATATGGGAAGAACTGATCTGGGTAATAAAGGTAATGTTAACGCAGTGCCTGGCACTAGCTGCTCAGTAAATGTTCACTTCTTCCCCCATCTCACCTGCATCCAGAAATCCAGACATTAAAACAATATTACCAAATTGAAACAATATTACACAGTGTATGTATTGCTGCATCATGGAAACTAAGTGTAAAACTTGTGGTGTTTGCTCAGCTTGAAGAATGACGTGTCCCTCAGGTAGGGCCATGTTGGTTGCTGTAAGTGACCTGGAGTTAAAGTCTTCTCCTTCTTGTACCTTTTGAACAAAAGACCAAAACTCTTGCCATAATGATTCTTAGTTGTCTCTCTTTTTCTTTCACATGGCTTCCTATAGTTGGTAGCCATTCTGGTTACTCTCTTATCCAAACAGTCAGGGGTCTCCCTCAGAGCTCACTCAGAGAGCTCCCTGAGTTACCGGAGCAGTTTTCTGGCATAGAAGTTAGCTTTTGAGTAGGTTCTTAAATACCATGAAGGTTCTATAGACAGAGAATTTTATAATATTGCTGTAAGATTGGTCTATGGATTTATTCTCAGACTTAGGGTGGGAAGCTGGTTTGGGAATGGTCTCAAAAGTACCGTCAGTTCTCATATGCATAGATTCTATGTTTGTGAATTCACCTACTCATTAAAATTTTTTTGTAACCTCAAAATCAGTACTCACAGAGTTCTTGGAGTCATTTATGGATATCTAGAGAATGGTGACATTTTAGTCTCTCAATGCACAGGTTCCCCAGTTGAGGGGGAACAAGGAAACACTCTGCCTTCTTGTTGAAACGCTCATGCTGTAAAGAAGCGTTCTTTTCACAGTATAGTTGTGCCATGTTTTTCACATTTTTGTTGGTGATTTGACTGTTAAAAATGGCCCGCAACTATAGTGTCAAAGTGCTATCTAGTGTTCCTAAGCTAAAGAAGACCATGATGTGCCTTATGGAGAAAATATGAGTTATTAGATAAGCTTCATTCAGGCATGAGTTCAGTATTAGTGAATTGACAATGTATATTAAATAAGGTATCTTTAAACAGAAGCTCACACAAAACAAGGGTATTTGTTTATTGGTTTACAAAAACATTGTGTCCAAACGCTTGTAGGAACCTAATCCTGGTTGTCCCTTAGAAGCAATGGTTCAGTGTTTGTGGACACTTCATAGAAATAACTACCAGGAATAATGAGATTTGAGACTTGATTCTTTGTTCTTTTTCCTCCAGGGTATTTGACCCAGAGCCCTTAGGGAAAAGGCTTTCTGAGCTGCTTACTCTTTGCTTTCCATCGAGAGGTCCCTAGCGCAGAGTTCTGGAGAGTTGTGCCTGATAGGGATGCTGCTATAAAATGGGCTTGCTGCAGGGTGGTGCAGCCTCTCCTAGCCTAGCAGGGCCCTGAGATAGTTCCAAGTGCTGGGTAATTTGGTGCATGGGGACTTAGGATCTTCATTTGGTGAAATGAGGACAATGAGCCATAGCCTCAGTTTATTGTGAGTTTGGTCATTTTTTCTTATTAGAGTTGAATAGCTAAAGGATTGAGGTTAGTTAATTCTGTTGTATGTTAAGCATCTCTTCTGCACCTAGAATTCCTACAACTACTGAATTTGACTTTAATTGGAAGGTGATGTCTTTATTTCTTCTTTTTCTTGATACCACATTTCTGCCAGTGAATCCTCTTATTGTGGATTTTCACCTTAACATTTTTGTAGTGTGGCGAGAAAATCAGGGACATGTGCTTTACATTGCCAACATATTTATTTCATCCACATTTTAACAACTTGCACCTTGGCTCCTTTAGAAAAGAAGGGGCCTAAGATGGGAAATGGTAAAAAGCAGTGGAAGAGTCACTTGATTCTTTTGCAGGTACTTGGAAAAAGTAACATGTAGCAAATCTGGTTGAAGTCAAAGTGAACACTCAGTGTCCCATTATGCAATCTGTCTTTTCACCCCTCTACATATAACACATAGTACCATCTTTTCCTAGTGGAGCCTACAATTAAGGACAGTATTGGTCTTAGGTTTGCTGAGCTAATCAAAGCCTTGGATTTACTGGCCACCTCTGACCTGTCATTTGGCACGTGCATGATAATGAAGAGGGGTGCAGTGAGTATGGTGGCCATGCCGAGCAGGACCGTCCTGTACCCCAACAGATCCCACAGTTGGCATGCTACTGCCTTAACTCATCTGCTTGGAAGCTTGTTCCACAGACATGGCCACACTGATTGTCATTCGAATGGAGTGCTTGTGCATCCTGTGCTTGGGTGCCCTGCTTTTCTATGCCTCAGAGATGTCCCTTTTATGACTGCTGCATTGATGTGACTGTATCAGTGTTAAGTACTGAAACTGACATGTCTTGGACAACTTCAAACCAGGCTTCCTGTGTTTTCCAGACACATCCTTATCTTTCACATGGGAGAAGTCATCTGTTTTATTTCTTGACAGAGAACAGCCTTTATCCTTTGGTGCCTTTACTGCCTCATGTACAGAGTCACATTTAGTAAGAGTGACATAGGAACTCAATGAGGTTTTTCTCAGACATCTTCAAACTGAATTCCATAATTATCTGTAAATATTCTAGATAACGTCAGATAAGCAGAAGCAAGGAAATACATTATTTACTCTCTTTTTTGTGTAGTATTATTTGCTCTGGAAAGTATCTATTATAGGCTGGTTTAAAATCTGTCATTGTTTAAATTCTTTTTCTCCTTTCTCATGAAATTAGATCTTCCTTCCTCTCCATTACATATACTGGGTTGAGTTATATTTAAAGGGGAGATTTATTTTGATGTACAAGTTATGTATAAAAAAATACTACCATGCTCAGCAGGTGTGACTTAGTGGTTGAGCATCCACCTGTGAACTAAGAGTCACCGGTTTGATTCCCCGTCAGGGCAAGTGCCTGAGTTTCAGGCTCAATCCTCAGTGGGGGTAAGCAGGAGGCAGCCAATTGGTGTTTTTCTGTCATTGATATGTCTATGTTTCTATTCCTCTCCCTACCTCTCTCTCTAACATCAATAAGAACATTAAAAAAAGACAGATCTTTATATAAAATAAATACTACCATAATATCTGGTAATGGAAAGATTTAATGGACTGAATGGGAAAGAGCCACATAAAAACCACAGGGGAGGAGCTGAATGATACCATCGGCTATGTTTTGTTGATGCTAATTCCTTGAAGAAATTTTTACAAGCAGTTGATACTCAGTTTTAATATTGCTTCAGAGACATTTTTACTGAATAATGTTTAGGGAATTATATATAAGTGAGATCAGATGTTTTCAGTAAAGTATTTGAAGTAAAGTTAAAGACTTTCCTCTAAATTGTCATTAGATTTCTAATTTGAATAAAGGGAACTTCCCCCTCCTAGTCCTTCACCCCTTTTAAATCCTTACAAGCATTTTGAAAAGTGATTATGTTAGAGCTTGATCTTTGTCTTCTTATCTTGATAAATCCAATACTCTTTTTTTTTTTTTTGGTTTATAAATGAATTTTTTATTTTAATAAAAAGATACAGTACGATACCATACTTATTTAAGGGTCAGCTTCTGTAAGAAAAAATTTTTTTTCTTAAATCTTTATTGTTCAGATTATTACAGATGTTCCTCTTCCCCACCCCCACCCCCCACCATAGCTCCCCTCTGATTCCCCCCTCCGCCCATGCCCTTATCCACCCCCCGCCCCCGCCACTGTCCTCATCCATAGGTGTAAGATTTTTGTCCAATCTCTTCCCACACCCCTCACATCCCCTTCCCCCTGAGAACTGTCAGTCCACTCCGTTTCTATGCCCCTGATTCTATTATATTCATCAGTTTATTCTGTTCATCAGATTTTTTATTCACTTCATTTTTAGATTCACTTGTTGATAGATATGTATTTGTTGTCACTTTGTTGTTCATAATTTTTATCTTTACCTTTTTCTTTTTCTTCCTCTTCTTAAAGAATACTCTTCAGCATTTCATATAATCCTGGTTTGGTGGTGATGAACTCCTTTAGCATTTTCTTGTCTGTGAAGCTCTTTATCTGACCTTCAATTCTGAATGATAGCTTTGCTGGGTAGAGTAATCTTGGTTGTAGGTTCTTGCTATTCATCACTTTGAATATTTCTTGCCACTCCCTTCTGGCCTGCATAGTTTCTGTTGAGAAATCAGCTGACATTCGTATGGGTACTCCCTTGTAGGTAACTAACTGTTTTTCTCTTGCTGCTTTTAATATTCTCTCTTTGTCTTTTGCCCTTGGCATTTTAATATGATGTGTCTTGGTGTGGTCCTCTTTGGATTCCTCTTGTTTGGGGTTCTCTGCACTTCCTGGACTTGTAAGTCTATTTCTTTCACCAGGTAGGGAAAGTTTTCTGTCATTATTTCTTCTAATAGGTTTTCAGTATCTTGCTCTCTCTCTTCTTCTGACACCCCCATAATTCGGATGTTGGTACGCTTGAAGTTGACCCAGAGGCTCCTTACACTATCTTCATATTTTTGGATTCTTTTTTCTTTCTGTCTTTCTGGTTGGGTGTTTTTTGCTTCCTCATATTTCAAATCTTTGGTTTTATTCTTGGGGTCCTCTGGTCTACTGTTGAATTTCTGTATATTACTCTTTATTTCAGACAGTGTATGCTTAATTTCTGACTGGTCCTTTCCCATTTTTTTGGCATTCTCATTAAGATCCTTGAAGGTCTCACTAAGTTTCTCGGAGGTTTCTAGAATATTCTTGAGTAACCTTATAACTGTGGATTTGAACTCTAAACCCAGTAGTTTGCTTTCCTCCATTTCTTTCATTCATGACATGTGGGCTGGATGCACAGTCTTGTTATAGTTAAGCCTTGATTGCTGTTGATACACTGGGAGGAATTGACCTCCAGGCCAATTGGCTGTGATGATCAGCTATGTCTATAATGGAAGAACTGCTGTGCTGGAGACACCCTTATGGGGCAGGACTTGCTTCAGCGGGGCTTTGGTGCTCACTGAGTCTGCCTCTTGAGTGTGTCACTTATGGATGTGAGGAGTTGAAATCTGGTATCGTCTCACACTGACCACTAGGTACACTGGCTCCTGGATCTCCCAGGAGTGGCAAGTCAGCTACTGCCTGAGGCCACCCAGCAGGAGCTATAGGGAGATCTGCAGATTTCTCCTCTTTGTTTGGGGTTTGGAAGTTTTGGAGTTTTCTGACCCAACTGCAGTTTGTTAGGTTAAGCTGCGAAAGGGCAGGCCATTCATATGCAAAAGCCGCTGTGCATAGCTCCGGTGGGTTTGTAAATTGGGCGGGGCTGGGTCTCAGGGAATCACTAGGGCGTGGCAAACAGCGATGGCTGCCAGTCAGCCATCTGCGTCCCGCGCCCCAGCGCAGTAAACAATGATTCCTTCAAGCACCTCTGCGAGAAAGCCACCCTTACTTTCCGACCTGATGCCAGACAGTCCAGCTTCTCCAGTAGGAGTCCGGGTCCCCAGAGTCTCGCCGGTAACTGGAGTTCAGAGCAGTAGGGAGCTTGTATCTCCTTCCCGATTGAAAAAAATAGCATACCCAGTCACCAGCCCGATTCACGCACCTCCGTACCTCTGCTTTTCCGCGCCTCTGCACGTCCTACCCAGTCTCAATGTGCTTTTTTCTTTCCTTCTAGTTGTAGGACTTCTACTCCGCCAGCTTTTCCATGGTTCTGGGTGATAGTTGTTTTGTCTTTTAGTTGTAGTTAGTTTTGGTGTGGTTGTGAGAGGCAGCGAGTACAGGTTTATACCTTATGCCGCCATCTTGGTTTCTCCCAAATCCAATACTCTTAATGCTGTAATTGAGTAGCAGTGGTGAACAACAGCTGCCCTTAGGAGTAAAGATCTTTTTTCATAATTCATGTTTGGACAGGAATGTATACCTGGTAATGAATCTTGGTTATCTAAACCAGTGGTCACCAACTGGTGGTCCGTGGACCACTGGTGGTCCATGAGGTTCGAAAGGTTGGCGACCGCTGGTTTAAGGAAACCTTTTGGAGCAGCGGTCGCCAACCGGTGGTCCTCGGACCACTGGTGGCCCGTAAAGTCCGAAAGGTTGGCAACCTGAAAGGTTGGCTACCGCTGAAAACTGCCAGTGATGGACTAAGGCATTGGTCAGCAAACTGCGGCTCACGAGCCACATGCAGCTCTTTGGCCCCTTGAGTGTGGCTCTTCCACAAAATACCACGGTCTGGGCGAGTCTATTTTGAAGAAGTGGCTTTAGAAGAAGTTTAAGTTTAAAAAATTTGGCTCTCAAAAGAAATTTCAATAGTTGTACTGTTGATATTTGGCTCTGTTGACTAATGAGTTTGCCGACCACTGGACTAAGGTATGATAATATACTGGTTTGCCTTCAGGCCTTAGCTCCTTTTGGAGAGCTTACTGATAAGGAAAAACAAAACAAAGAATTTATAATTAGGTAGTTGACTTGGGAAAACAACATCTTAGGAAATGTTTTAAGTGTTTTAGGCTAAGAAAAAATTTTAATTTTAATGAAATTCACAGATTATCAACCTGTGAAAACCACCTGCTTGCTTTGTTTTTAGGCTTCCCTCTCCAGAATGATTTAGCCCTTTATCTCCTTAATCCCTGCATCACTCCAGGGTGATGCACATGATCAAGCAGGTTTTGTTTTCTTCATGGGATTGATTAGTTAGTTGCTCTGTGCTATATTTAAAAAATTATTTTTTAAAATAAATATTTCAGAGTCGAAGAGAGAGGGGGAGAGAGAGATAGAAACATCAATGATGAGAGAGAATCATTGATCGGCTGCCTCCTGCATGCTGTCTACTGGGGATCAAACCTGCAACCTGGGCATGTACCCTGACCGGAATTGAACTGTGATCTTCTGTTTCATAGGTCGAAGCTCAACCACTGAGTCACACCGGCTGGGCTGCTCTGTGATATTCAGTGTCATAATCATTCTATGCTCTATATAAATGTTTAGCCCTTCCTACATCAGCTCACTCCCTAGATATATACAATATTCACTTTAGGTTGGAGGATAGACATCTCTCTGACTGTGATCAGAGAAATGGGGCAGAAAGTAGAGATTGTTCTGATTTGCACCCTAGTCCCTGCTGTGGTATTTGTTGCATCTTGCTTTATGACCTAAGTCAGTTTTTATAAATATTCCAAGGTTGTTTGAAAGGAAAGTGTAATTTTCTAAATGTGAAGTGGTATATGGTTCAATAGGTCCATCCAGTAGATCAAGCTGTTAATCTTTTATTTATTTACTAATTATATTTGTTTGCTTGATTTATAAGTTTATAATTGGAATATATTTTAAAAAAAACTACTGTGGTTTTGCCCTAACCGGTTTGGCTCGGTGGATAGAGCGTCGGCCTGCAGACTGAAAGGTCCCAGGTTCGATTCCGGTCAAGTGAATGTACCTTGGTTACATGGTTACATCCCCAGTAGGGAGTGTGCAGGAGGCAGCTGATTGATGTTTCTCTCTCATCAATGTTTCTAACTCTCTCTCTCTCCCCCTCTCTGTAAAAAACCAATAAAATATATTAAAAAAAAAAAACTACTGTGGTTTTGAAATTGTTGGGTTTTCCTTGCAATTCTGTCAGTTTTTGCTTTAGATAGTTTAATGCTGTTGTTCTAAATAGTGTTTTGTTCTGTTTGTTTTTTTTTTGCCCTGAACTCAGTTTTCTCTGATATAAAATATACCAAGTTTTCCCTTTTTTGTTTAGTACTTGCCTCAAATATCTTTTTTTATCCTCTTATTTTTAACCATTCTGAGTTGCTTTAGATGTGTCTCTGTGAATAGCATAGATATGCCAGTTTGCTTTTCTTTTGTCTGAGAATCTGTCTTTGAAATGGTGAATTTGGTCAATTTATCTTGACTATTTACCATGCATATTTCTTTTTTCTTAATACCACTTGTGGAGCAAGCATGAGTTGTGATTTCTCTTACAGATTCTTCCCACCTAAGGCCTTAGGCAGGCACAAATGACATTGCCAAATCTCAGGACCAGTTGATGAGTTCTTCATGTAGTCCTCTCTGAGAGATTAGCTCTTGTATGTCCCTAGCTTTATGCCCTCGTCCAGTTCCTACTCCTCACAGGCCTGAAACTGTGTCTGGGTCTCTGTGTGGCTTCTGGAAGTTGGAGTCCGCACTTAGGTCTTATACCTCTCCCTCCCCTTTGGCTACTCCAGCCTTCTCTTGCTCTTAACCTCTGCATTTAAGTTCTCTCTTATTTCTGACACCTGAGGATTTCCGTTTCTTTTCTTTAAGCTCAGCTATACATTAAAAAAAAAAAAAAAAAAAAAAGCCTGGCTGATGTGGCCCAGTGGTTGAATGTCGATCCATGAATAAGAGGTCATTTATTCAATTCCCAGTCAGGGCACATGCCCTGGTTGCAGGCTCGATCCCCAGTAGGAGTGTTCATGAGGCAGCCGATAGATGTTTCTCTCTCATTGATGTTTCTATCTCTCTCTTCCTCTCCCTTCCTCTCTATGTTCAATAAAAACATGTATATTTTAAAGAAGTGTTAGTTTCCTTTCTCTAACTCTCCTATACATTTCTAGTGGGAGGAGACTGCATTCTGCATTAGTCCAGTCCACCTCCTCACCTGCACCCCAGTTCTGTTTGTTTCTTGACATGGTGTAAGTGATGTCTGTGGTTAAAGATCGTTCTGGACTGTTAGTGTTGGGCTTTTCGGACCACTTTTGCCTTTGACTTAGCTCCTTTGTAATGTTTAACAAATACTCCAAGTGGAAACCAGCACCATTTCTTTTTTAGTGTGAACTGATATTCTGTGGTTTTGTGGGTTCATTTACTGATGTGAGACTGTCCAGATTTTACCACGTGTCAGACATGTGCCAGGCTGGAGGACTGTGGAGAACAAGACCTGCAGGTAATTGAATTTTTTGGCAATCCTGGTTTGCTTTGAGAAAACAGCAACTGCAAAAGCTTGAGATTGGGTATATGTTCACTCCATTGTTTAGTTGAACTCCTAATTGCTATGAGGGATACAAATTCTGGTCAAGATGTCTTAGGTAATACTTGGTCTTCTTTTTAATTATTCTGAGGGAAAAATTAGAGAAACTGAGTTTATCATATGTCAGGTGCTCTATTTTACTTTGTTTTCATATGAAAGGGCAATGTTTAGGTTTGCCAAAATGTATTGTTATAGCAGCATGATAAAGCCACAAAAAGCAGTGAAAGTGAAAATGAGGTTCTGACAAACCTTTTACCTTAGTTAAGCTATTGGGGTAATTAGACTAGAAACCCAAAGGGTAACACAGTGTGGTATAGTCATCAGAGAAGTGAATACGATGGCGAGTCTTGAACCATTGGAAACTTCCTGAGGAGTGTGAGCAAGGGGAGGGGAAAGGCTCCTTTGGTCTGGTTGTTGGTTTGGTTGAATTTTTAAAAGATAATCCCAAAAGGCAGAAGAATATAATGAATCCTCTGTGTACTCACCTCCTCTCCCTGCCACTATCAAGGCCAGTCCTGTTTTATCTTTACCAAATACACGTTCTCTCCCTTTTTATTTTATTTTGAAGCATATTCCAGATACCATATAATACTCACTGGTAAATATTAAATACTAGAGGCCCGGTGCATGAAATTCGTGCATGGGGGGGGGGGGGGTGTCCCTCAGCCCAGCCTGCACCCTCTCCAATCTGGGACCCCTCGAGGGATGTCCGACTGCCTGTTTAGGCCTGATCCCACCGATCGGGCCTAAATGGGCAGTCGGACATCCCTCTCACAATCCAGGACTGCTGGCTCCCAACTGCTCACCTGCCTGCCTTCCTGATTGCCCCTGACCGCTTCTGCCTGCCAGCCTGATCACCCCCTAACCACTCCCCTGCCAGCCTGATTGATGCCTAACTGCTCCCCTGCCAGCCTGTTTTCCCCTAGCTGCCCTCCCCTGCAGGCCTGGGTCCCCCCCAACTGCTCTCCCCTGCACGCCTGGGTCCCTCCCAACTGCCTTTCCCTGCAGGCCTGGTCGCCCCTAACTTCTCTCCTCTGCCGGCTTGGTCACCCCTAACTGCCCTCCCCTGCAGGCTTGATCTCCCCCAACTGCCCTCCCTTGCAGGCCTGGCCCCTCCTAATTGCCCTCCCCTGCTGGTCTGATGGCCCACAACTGCCCTCCCTTGCAGGCCTGGTCCCTCCCAATTGCCTTCCTTTGCTGGCCATCTTGTGGAGGCCATCTTGTGTCCACATGGGGGCAGGATCTTTGACCACATGGGGACAGCCATCTTGTGTGTTGGAGTTATGGTCAATCTGCATATTACTCTTTTATTAGATAGGCTAGAAGCCTGGTGCACAGGTGGGGGCCAGCTGGTTTGCCCTGAAGGGTGTCCCGGATTAGGGTGGGGGTTCCCTTGGGGCGTGAGGCAGCCTGGGCGAGAGGCCTGTGGTGGTTTGCAGGCCTGCCACCCCCCCCCCCCCCCCCCCCCCCGGTGACCCAAGCAGAGGCCCTGGTATCTGGGGTTTATTTATCTTTTACAATTGAAACTTTGTAGCCTGGAGCGGAGCCAAGCCTTCTGCTTGCTCCGTGGCGGCAGCCATTTCTATTGGGATTTATGTATCTTCTATAATTGAAACTTTGTAGCCTTAAGCGGAGGCCTGGGCCGGCCAGGTTGTGTGGAAAGCTTGGCTTCCTCCATCGCCAGGGGCAACCCTAGCCTCCTGCTCTTTCCAGCTCCGTGGCTGCCACCATTTCTGTTTGGATTTATGTATCTTGTATCATTGAAACTTTGTAGCCTTGAGTGGAGGCCTAGGCCAGCAAGGGCAGGTGGAAAGCTTGGCTTCCTCCATTGCCGGGGAAAGCCAAGCCTCCCTCCTGCTCTCTGTGGCCGTAGCCATCTTGGTTGGGTTTATTTGCATATTTGCTCCTGATTGGCTGGTGGGCGTGACTTGTGGGTTTAGCGGAGTGATGGTTAATTTGCATATTGCTCTTTTATTAGATAGGATTTCAGTGTGTATCTCTGAAAGACAAATTATTTTTTTATTTTTACTTAAAATATATATATTTTATTGATTTTTTACAGAGAGGAAAGGAGAGGGATAGAGAGTTAGAAACATCAATGAGAGAGAAGCATCGATCAGCTGCCTCCTGCACACCCCCTACTGGGGATGTGCCTTGCAACCAAGGTACATGCCCTTGATCGGAATCGAACCTGGGACCCTTCAGTCCCCAGGCCGACCCTCTATCCAGTGAGCCAAACCTGCTAGGGCCAAATTCTTTTTTTAAAACAAAGCAACAATATTATAATTGCTCTTTAAAAATAAATCTTTATTTTCATTAAATATTCACTTACTATTAAAATTCCCAAATGATCTCAAGGGTGGTGAGTTTTTATTTTTCCATTTGAGTCAAAGATCCATTTAAGGGCCACATATTGTGAATATTGAAATGTCTAATATGTCTCTTAACCTATAGCTCTTTGTCTCTTTCTCTCATTTGTTGAAGAAACAGGGTCATTTATCTTGTAGAGTTTCCTGCAGCCCGATTTTACTAGTTTTAATCCCTTTGAGTTGTTTCATATATTTTCCTGTCCTGTTTAACCTAGATCCATTATTTCATTAGAGGTTGCAATATGGTGATATAGTAATTCTAGCATTCCTTTTTTTTGTTTGTTGGAATACATCTCTAAAGAAAAACTTATCAGGGATTTGCAAAAAAGACAGAATATAGATTTGATTCTTTCCCTTAACTTACTGCCTTTTAAAGAGCGAGTTGATTTATTATAATTCTCCAATGGGGACCAGTCAGTTATTTTGTTTTAGGGTCATTATGAACTCATGGACATAATGGCATGTAAGCACCTACAATGTAATTCAGTCAGTTACACTTTTGACCCTTACTAATGATCCAGTTGTCCTACTCTCTCTTGGTTGGCCAAGTTTTTTTTACTTCCCCTGTGTTATGATAAGATGTTCCAGGCTCATCTTGTACATGTTCTGCCCCAGACCCCAAATCAGCACGTCTCCAAGAAAGCTCTGGTTACTTTTCATGGAAAATGGTATTTCCAGACCACAGTCTGGGTGCTAGAGTGCCAATTTTACTGGGTTGGTCATTGTTTCTGAGCCTTTACAACAGACAAGCTAAGAAAATTTTCTTTCTTCTTCTTCCTCCTTTCCCTCCTTTCAAATAAAAATACATCATGCATAGAAATAGAATATACAATTATTCATTTGCTTTATCCCATGACATAAATCCAGCAGTCTCAGTGTAATGAAACCAACGCAGTCACCACTGATAGGATAATTGAGAACAGTTTAAGACTTTTTGCAGTTCTTTTTGCCTTAGGGCAGTGGTCAGCAAACTCATTAATCAACAGAGCCAAATATCAACAGTACAACGATTGAAATTTCTTTTGAGAGCCAAATTTTTTAAACTTAAACTTCTTCTAACGCCTCTTCTTCAAAATAGACTCGCCCAGGCCATGGTATTTTGTGGAAGAGCCACACTCAGGGGGCCAAAGAGCCACAGGTGGCTCGTGAGCTGCAGTTTGCAGATCACTGCCTTAGGGTATCCCCCTTGAGGGACTTAAAATCTGATCTCTGTTTCATAAAGCCTTTTCCATTAGTCCCCTCCCTGTGAGTTTTATACTCCCAGCTGATACATTTATGTTCATTTCTTTTATTTTCTTTGTGATTGCTTTTAAAATTATAATTGTTTTGTAATTACTTACAATTTTGTCATGGTTCCAAAGTCAAAGTTAAAAACAAGATATACTGTATTTAGAAAAGTATGAATTTTATCCCCATTTCCTCTGCTCTGTTCTCTCCCTTCCCTTATAGGTAACTATTAAAACTTTGTTTGTGCTCTATCCTTCCATTGCTTGTATAGATAAGTTTATATATTTATATGTTTCTATTGCTTAGATAAATTATAATCTACCATATTTACTTTTTTTTAACTTTTTTTTTCATTTCACAAGTTATCTAGATTACTTCTTAGTAATACCACTATAGTAGTAGAGCATAGTGTTGGATTTTATTTTGATAGCCATTCTGGATTTTTTTCTTTCCTTTTGTTTATTTATTATTTTTAAAAAGAAAATTGTATTTAAGGAAAAGGGGATGGAAGATGGGAATATCCAAAGGGAAGGACTACACAGAGGAAAGGGGGCCTTGGAGACAGGTTCTGAGAGTTAGCCCAGAATGAGCTGCTGCTACCCATTGCTCCTCTGATTTCAAGTCTCATGGGGTCTCTTAGAAGTTAGGGGATATGTGCCTGTGGGGAAGGCAAGTGGAAAGGGAATAGCACGGGTGTGCTCCTTGGAGAGAGAGTGTACCTGAATTTTTTTTCTCTTATTATTATTGAATTTGAGCCCATTTAAATTTATTCATATAACCGATATGTTTGGCCTCAGTTTTGTCTCATTGTTTTATGTAACACATATATATACACGCGTCTTTTATATGAATAATCTTTCTCTGTATAGTCTGTTTTATTCATTCTTTCTCCCCATTACTTAGTATGATTTTGCTTTTGTTTATTGTTTTGTGTTTTTTTTTAAAGAGCAACTTACATTATGTTCTAAGCAGGGGTGGGCAAACTTTTTGACTCGAGGGCTACAATGGGTTCTTAAACTGGACCGGAGGGCCGGAACAAAAGCATGGATGAAGTGTTTGTGTGAACTAATATAAATTCAAAGTAAAGGAGCGGAGGGGAGAGCAAGAGAACCGGATAGAACAGCCGGATCCGGCCCATGGGCCGTAGTTTGCCCACGGCTCTTCTAAGGGCTACTATATTCTAATGCCATTATGTAACACCTTAGTTATTTACCCCCTTTTTTCATTGCCCATTAGTTCCCTCTGTTTGCATTATGCTTATTAACACACCTTTGGCCAAATCAGGTCACATGTCAATCTTAGATTCAAGGGGAGCAGTAAATACAGTGCACCTCTTGATGGGGAGAGCAGAAAAGTCACATTGGAAAGGCTGTGCATAAAAAAAGGAAGAGTCCTGGCCGGTGTAGCTTAGTGGATAGAGCGTCGGCCTGAGCACTGAAGGGTCTCAGGTTCAATTCCCGGTCAAGGTTACATACCTGGGTTGCAGGTTTGATTCCCCAGCCCTAGTCGGGATATGCACAGGAGGCAACCGATCCATATTTCTCTCTCTCTCTCTCTCTCTCCTCCTCCTTCCCGCCCACCCCCCCTCTTTTCCACTCTCTGAAAATCAACGGGAAAAATATCCTCCAGTGAGGAATAACAAAAACAAAAAAAAAGGAAGAATTTTTGGCCATTTTACAGTCTGCCACAACTAACATTATATAATATTTTAATCTTATCTATTTTTAGTTATTATTTATTGGCTCCCTGCTAAAATTAGCTAATAATCTTTTAGTTCCCCTACCTTCCCTCTCCTCTGCATCTCATTTGAAGAAATACCGTTTTACTCATCATTACTAACTATAAGGAAGGCAGTATTGTTATTCTACTCCTCTTGTATGCCCTCTCATTCTCCATTTCTTTTTTAATAACTATACTGTATCTACATTGTCAGAGCCAACAGCCACTATGGACCCTACTCTCACTTAAAACCATCATTGAGTGTTAGTTTTACATGTAAATCGTATACATATAATGCTTACTATCAGTACTTAGGATGATATTTCTTCAATTAATTTGATTGTCCAAAGCTTATTCTCTAGTACAGTGGTTGGCAAACTGCGGCTCACGAGCCACATGCGGCTCTTTGGCCCCTTGAGTGTGGCTCTTCCACAAAATACCACGTGCGGGCACGCAGGTACAGTGCGATTGAAACTTCATGGCCCATGCCCAGAAGTCGGTTTTCGGCTCTCAAAAGAAATTTCAATCATTGTACTGTTGACATTAGGCTCTGTTGACTAATGAGTTTGCCCACCACTGCTCTAGTACATGTTTTAGAAAGTCATGGGAAAATGCTCCTGGAACCGTTGCATGTTATTTTTCTATATAACCTTTAATCTGTACTTGAAAGTTTGTTTAGATAGATACACATTTTGATATAACAGAATATAGGCCCAAATATTCTTTTCTTGAGTATTTTAAACACACTATTCTATTTTCTTATGGCTTTAAGTGCTTCTCTCAAAGTGTTATGGCAATCTGATTTTTTCCCTCCTTTTCAAGTGACTTGCTCTTTTTGATTGGAGGCCCAAAAGATTTTTTTGCTTTACATGCATTTTGTTTCAGGTATTTAGTATACACATTCCACTCATCATCTCACTTAAATCACGTAAGTCATGATTATCACTGTTTTACAAAGGTGCAAACTGAGACTCGGAGAGATTGAGAAACTCACTAAAGGCCAGTCCTAAGATGGATATGGCTCAGACAGAATTTTAGCCCAGCGCTGTCTGACCTGCCAGCAACAAGGTCAGGCTCACCACATGAAGTTGCCTGGATTATGTCTTCAGGTAAAGTTATAGATATTCGAGAAATGTTTGAAGGAAGTGAGATGTCCCCCTGAAGAGAAGTAGTTTCAAGGAGCCTATACCAAATGTCTGTAGGTAATCAAACGGCTGCTAAAGGGAAGAAATTCCAGATTTATTCTGTGCCTCTACGTAGAGAATTGGAACAAATAAGAAGACAGTCTTTTTAAAAAATATATATTTTTATTTATTTCAGAGAGGAAGGGAGAAGGGAGAACAAGATAGAAACATTAGTGATGAGAGAGAATCATCGATAAGCTGCCTCCTGCACGCCCCACACTGGAGATTGAGCCCTCAACTCGGGCATGTGTTCTGACTGGGAATTGAACTGTGACCTCCTGGTTCATTGGTCGATGCTCAACCACTGAGCCATGCCGGCTGGGCGAAGACAGTCTTTTACTTGATATTAAGAACTATCTAACAATTATGATTATCCAACAATGGAATATGCTGCTATTATAAGTAATGTTTCCCTGTAACTGGAGATATTCAAGCAAAAGTTTAATGACCATGTCTTGGAAATGTTGTAGAAGAGACTCATGAATCAAATAATAACCGGTCTTAGTATAGCCAAGGCCCTGTCAGCTGTGCTATAATTTGGATAACGAAGTTGTTTTTTCTTAGCCAATGGGTAAACGTTCAGTTCTCAGTAAAACCCCCTATTGGTCCAGTAACAACCAAAAAAAAAAAAAAAAAAAGTTTTTTTTTTTTTTTTTTTTTTGCTTTAAAGCCTTCAGGCTAATTGTTTTGGATCAGTTTTCCCAGATATATGGTGTGTTTTTTCAGTGTACAATATCAAGGGGTTTTTGTTTGTTTTTGAGAACAAACTTTCTTGAATTATAATTTTCAGCATCATTCTATTCTTTGCTTTTGTTTTTGTTTATGAGAACTGCTATTATATCTATTTGAATCTTCTTTGCATATCTTCTGTATCATTTTTCAAATCATTCTTTAAATCTCTTTATTTCCTTTTGATTTTAAAATTTTCTTTTTATCTTCTCTGTTCTTAAGGTATATTGCATTTATTTATTCTTATATACTTTGTATTTTGGTCTTCATTTGTAACATGCTTTCTTTGATACCTAATTCTTTCTTGAGTTCTGGTGTGTGTTTTTTTAGTACTATTACTCCTTTCTGAGTTCTAATTCTGATTTTGTTCTCTCATATATTATATAATTTCCTTAAATTCTTTTAGTTTATTTTAAAATATTACATGCTGTTTTCTTTCCTTTCATAGGCATGTCTTTTTGGCATGCTTTTATTGACCATATAGGTAATTTTTCTGCTTCTTCTTTATAATAACTTCCTAGGGGATTTGAGCAAAATCATCTTATGTTTCTCATTTTGGCTGTATTTTATTTTTACTATTAAAACCTTTTAAAATTATTTATTTATTATTGAATTTATTGGGGTGACATTTGGGTAATAAAATTATATAGGTTTCAGGTGTACAATTCCACCATATATCATCTGTATATTGTACTATTAAAGCCTTTGAAGAGACATTAAATTGGTAATAAAATATTCTTTTAAAATATATTTTTATTGATTTCAGAGAGGAAGAGAGAGAAACATCAATGATGAGAAAGAATCATTGATCCGCTGCCTCTTGCATGGCCCCTATTAGGGATCAAGCCTGCAACCCGGGCATGTGTCCAGACCGGGAATCGAACCATGACCTCCTGGTTTATAGGTTGACACTCAACCACTGAGCCATACTGGCTGGCTCACGTACATATATTTGAGCTTAGTTGTCATCCCAGTGATTTAACTGCAATGAAACATACCTTAGAATTTGCCACCTCAATGGGTTAAAGCCATTTCATGTTTACATTGGGGACATTGTTTTATTTTTATTTTTCCTTTGATTTTTAGAGAGAGGAAGAGAGAGAGAGAGAAAGAGAGAGACAGAGAAAGACAGACATCGATGTGAGGGAGACACATCAATTGGTTGCTTCCCACATGCGTCCCCAACCAGGGCCAGGGATTGATCATGCAACTGGGGTACGTGCCCTTGACCGGAATTGAATCTGGGACCCTTCAGTCTGTGGACCGATACTCTATCCACTGAGCCAAACTGGCTAGGGCAGAGACCTTGTTTTAAAAAGGAATTTAGCATTTCTAAGTACATGGGTTCAAGTTATGTAAGAAATGCTTATGGCTAAACAGTGAGAGACAGGAGCAGGTATATATTTTGGGATTTGACTAGCACAATGACAAGGGCAAGTTTGTTTGGAGGGGACAGTAAGGAACAGGTAAGTGTTGATTTGGGCCTATGTAAAGTTGTTCTATAGACCACATAGTGTGTTACTACCAACAAAGTCGTTATCTGAAGAACACTTAGCTTCACCTTGTCATCTGTGATAATTAGCAGCTTCAGTTTATGTGACTTTTCTGTGTCATCTCATTTATACAAAACATCATTATTGAGTGCCCACTATATGGGAACTGCTTGTTCCAGGCACCCTCCTGCTGTAGGCCTTTTCACTGGTTACTTCCTCCACTTGGAATGATCTTTCCCCAGATATTAGGTGAGGCACACTCCCGTATCTCACCTCTGTCTAATCATTGTTCAAAATTTGTCGTACCACTCCAATTAAAAGTAACCCTTTCCTTCCCACTCATACCATTGCCTTATTAATCTCAAAAGCACTGTAATTGTTTGATTTTTTTTTTCATTTTGTCTATACCCTTACCTCTATGTCTGTTTCCCCTTATTAGCCTCTAAGGTTCATGATAGATCCCTGGTGCCTAGAACAGTTCCTGACATGCACTAGGCACTCAGCGGTTTATTGTATGAATGTATATGTGCTGTGCACTGAGCTAGGTGCTAAGGATAGTGTTGCACAACAGGTGCCTCACCCTCAGGGAATTTGTAGTCTAGTGGGAGAGGCAGAAATTAGTCAAATAAAATGTGGAAGGTACCATATAGGAGGGCAGAACAGGGAATACATAGCTAGTCTAGAGCTGTCAGGGTAAGCTTCACTGTGAAAGAGAGTTTTGAGCTAAGAAGTGAAAGAATAGTGTGAGCTTTGTGACAGTGGTGGGGAATTTCCAGGAAGATGGAGTACCTTTTAAAAAGATTCAGTGGCAAGAGGGAGCAAGACTTGACACGTTCAGTTAAGCAACTTGGAAGAAGGCCAGTGCTGTGTGGGAATAGGAGAGAGGTGAGCAGAAAAGCTGGGCACGGCTATGTCAAGCAGAGCCTTTAGGTCAGGTTACAAATTTTGCTCCATGAACTATCTGAAAAGTAGTACCAGTCACAGCCACATAGGTTGGGTCACAACTCAGATAGCATGGTAAATCACAATATGTATAATAAATACAGGATTTAACAGGACTTCCAAGCACAGAACTATAATAAGTAACTATGGAATCCATTTCTCATGACCTAAGACTGGTTCCCTCATAGCAATTTTGAGAGACAACAGATAAAATGAATATAGTAGGCATAATAAATAGTTCGTATTTGTGTTATATACTAGAGGCCCGTTGCATGAAGATTCGTGCAATAGGCCTTCCTTCCCCTGGCTGCTGGCACCAGTTTTCCTCTGGCACCCAGGACCCAGGCCTTCGCTTTGGCCGCCACCTTCTGTCTTCACTCCGGCCGGAGTCTTCTCTGGTTGGAGCCTTCATTCTTTGCTTGGCACGGCCGCCCTCGCCTCCCGGGGCCGGCGATGGTCCCGGGAGGCTGCGGGCTTGGTGTCTGTCCCAGGGACCCAGGCTGCTTGGCGCCTGCATATGCAAATTAACTTGCCATCTTTGTTGGGTTAATTTGCATGCTCACTCCTGATTGGCTGGTGGGCATCATGGAGGTATGGTCAATTTGCATCTTTCTCATTTATTAGTGTAGATTAGCAAGGTCATAGTACTGTAATATTTTTGTTTTTAATAGTATACTTTACCTGCTGAAGTTCTGAAAATATTTTTTAAGTGCTCCTAGAAAAGAAGCATTTATTGTAGTTGTAAGATTCTTTTTTAAAAAATATTTTATTTTATTGTTTAAAGTATTACACATAGTAGTACATATATCTCCTTTTTTCCTCCCATTGACCTTCCCCCAGTCTCCCCTACCCCCTGTCGCATGCCCTCATCCCACCCCCAGTGTCTTGTGTCCATTGGTTGTGCTTATATGCATGCATACAAGTCCTTGGGTTGATCTCTTTCCCCCTCTCCCCAACACTCCCCAGCCTTCCGGCTGTAATATTTTTGTTTTTAATAGTGTCCTTTACCTGCTGAAGTTCTGAAAATATATTTTAAGTGCTCCTGGAAAAGAAGCATTTATTGTAGTTGTAAGATTCTTTTAAAAGAAAGAAAAAACTTTTGCTTTGTAAAAGATGACCAGTTTTATTGCTAGTTTCACTTGGAAAGGTCAAGTTTTATAGAAGTGTGTGGATTAAAAAAAGGGATCAGAGGCAGTAATGCAGAGTGGACAGAGCAGGCCCTTTTGGAGTTCCATAGGTTCACCTTGATTTCTGAGGCCTGTTCCTTATGAGCCTCAGAAATCAAGGCTGGGAAAACTACCTACTGAGGCCTAATTAAGTGCCTGTATAGAACCACACATCATGTTTGCTAGTTACACATCTAGGCTTTCTGAGCCTAGGTTTCCTCCAGTGTAAAACTAAGCCAAAATAGTACTATGCTCATCCATAGCTAGTCAGTGAGCCTCTTCCTCATAGGGGCCCCCTTCCCAGTAGTTTCTTTGTCATAGGCCTCTCAGGATCAGTGAGGATGAATGAAATGATATTAGTACAACACTTAGCACAGGCCTGGCACTTAGGAATTGCTCAATAAATGGTAGATCTTATCTATAGAATGGAAGATAAAATGATATATCTTACTGGGATTTGTGTATAATCAATGGCTTTTTAACTTATGCCTTCTAGAGAGAGAAAAGAAAATCACTTCTCTTTAGACTCTAAGGCTATCATAGTTACTTTTTAGATGCATCTAACCATTTAGGTACATGGATCTCAACTTGAATCATTCAGGAGGCAGAGGAGAGCCAAAGATATCTCAGCCTCATATTTTTGTCATGATTTCAGCACATTGATTCAAGCTTATGTTATGTGTGATGTATTATTAGCTACCCTCTCTGACTAGTGTTGGAATTCGTCTGCTGCTTGAATACGTCCCAAGTAAAAATATTTTTTTAATAAACCATCAAACAGGATGTGGCTTGGTGTTTTCTCAACATTTGGAATAGATTTGTGTTAATATGTCTAGATTCTCTTTTGTAAACAACAGCATTTATTTCTGAACAGTGTGTTAAGGGTATCGGGGTATATAGACTGTGTCCCTAGAACAGGTCAACCTATCTCATCCTTGACCTTTAAAAGATAATGGAACTTTAGACTTACACCCTGTGTCAACTCATAGAGATAAGTAAGCTGTGTGCTTCAGGGTTTGAGCTAGCAGTGAATTTGTAATTTTGTTTAATTTTTTAAAATAAGGGAAGACTTTTATACTATTTAAAGGAAATACTTGTATAAATTACAGATAATAGAAGAGTAAGAACTTGTGAACTGATTTTTGTGTGTTTTGGGGACTCCTTAAAAGGTGAAATGGTCTAGAAACTACCTTTATTGAGCAACCCCGTGGTTGGTAGCATTCACAACTTTTGATATTGGTGAGTATATTTTTCCTCTGTGACTCACTTGTCTACATTTTCTGCAATCTGTATAGATTTCTTTTCTTCTCTTGTCTTAGTTTAGCATAACAGAAAAGCAAGCTTGGCTAGATGATAAACATTGCTGCACAGCAAAGTCAAGACACCGTGTCAGAGGATGGTGGTAGCTGGATGGTCTGCTGTTCTGTGCTTCTGTGGTTGTCAGTGAGACCTAGGCCTAAAATGCAGTGTTCTGGTGTGGTCTTTAGAAAAGCAAAGTGATAGGTTAAGAAACTAAGTCCAGCTGAAGATTTGGGTTTCCTTATTTGTCCTTTTAAATAAGCTATTTTTTTGGTTTGTTTTGCTCTTTAAGACCTTGATAATCTTCTTCCTCCTCTTGTTCAAGTCATACAGGTTAATCTTTCTTCTTTACTTGTGATTTTAGGTCAATTTTTATAAAGCCCTACATGATTTGTGGTTCTATACAGGCACTTAATTATGCCTTAGTAGGTAGTTTTCCCAGCCTGTATATTTTTCCAGAAGTGACGAAAATGATAGAAAATAGTACTGGTTAGCTTGGCTGTTCTCTCCTCTGGGGAAAGAGTCTGGGGCTGTGAAATGCTTGAAATGCCATGCAGCAACACTGAGTAGGTTCAGTTAGTAATCGGTGGGTGTCTGGGAATCTTGTCTGAATGTGAATGTTTCCATCAGTTGTTTTTGTCATTGTTTTGTTGGGATGTATTTTGTTTGTTGGCTCTGGGTGAGGATTTAGAACTCTCCACGGAAAAACTGTTGGGAATATGTTAGCATGGTAAGTTGTATATCTTAACTCTGGTGAGTTGTGAAACCCATTTCTTAGGGACGGGACAAGAACACTTAATCATATTCTCCTTTACTAAAGAAATTTAATGCCACAATGTTTATTCCTTCAAGAATAGGGAAATATGTACAAGCCTCCCCTAGGGTTGGGAAGTGCATTTGTTCATATGAAGCTGCTTTCTACCTGTAACAATAGCTTCTATAGGCTTTTTCCCCTCCAGCTACTAAAAAAACTGGTATTTATTTTAATTACATTTTGCCTTAACACTGTATATTACAGTTAATATTACAAATAAAAATGCTTTCAGGTGCTCTTACATATTGGTGATTTTTGACCAATTATTAGAGCTGAATATTTGTGGGTTTTAAATTACAATAACAATGATAAAAGTTTATAATTTGATATTTCTCTTGTGGGTTAGGGTGGGGTTTAGGGCTTAAAATTTTTAACCATCAAATATCCCTTTTCACATGAAAATGGATTGGTAATTACACTGCTTTACCACTTGTGACAACGTTTTAAAATAGTCTCTTTACTTATAGCCAAAGAAAAAGTTCCTAAATAATCATATATTAAATCCCATTCATTGAATAAAGCCTTTCTTCCCCTTCTTTCCACCACTAGTTCAGTAAGTTTGTTCTTTCTGCGAGTGAGCAGGGTCAGCCAAATGATACTATTGTTGGTGCCCCTTGTTCAGGCGTCATAATGCCAGGGTTCTTTTCCCAGCCTTACAAAGGGTTCAGCATTATGGAGAAAGGGGCTGCGCGTAGATGATTAAGAAGGAGTCTGGAGAGGAAAGATAATTTTGAAAGGCATTGGGGGTCAGAGGATCTCCAGCTAAAGGAACTGAAGACTCCTACCTTGACCAAGGACCTGTGCTTTTGTTCTAACACAATTTGTCCTTAAGGCAAGGTGGAGATATACACTTCTAAGGGCATCAAAGGGTACAGAAGCATTGTTAGTTTGGGGAATAGCCTACAGCTGTTCAAGTGTTTGGCCAACAGGAGGCAATAAAATGCCCTGAGCTGTCTGGCAGCAGACAATCCTATTCAGGTTTGGGGGAAGTGCCGTTTAGTTGTTTCCAACAGGTAAACTACATATGTGGCTCACCCTTGTTGAGCCTCCCAAGTCCCATCAACCTTTTGATGGAACTCTTGTAATTATTACATGCTGGAATTGGTTCCCGGCATGCTATTCCCAAATGCAGACTGGAAGTCAGGGTGTCCACCACATCGGGCTGGTCAGTAAATCAAACAAACAAGTTGACACATTGTTTACATCTTTTCTTGGCTTTTTGAGAAGTTATTCTAAGTAGGTGAAATCCCTCAGTGATTTATTTCTTAGGATAATTTCCAAATAATTTTATTTACTTACAATTTAGCTTATTTTTTAGAAACTTTACTTTTTAAAAGTTTTACCTTCTGATAATTTTATTATTCTCAGAACAATTTACTTCTAAGAATAATTTAAAAATTCTGTCAAACATTAGCAGTTGTTGGCTTAAGATATTAATTGAGTATATCAAAAGATACAAGGATTTTCATTCTGTTTGTGATAATTCTGTTTTCTTAAGCTTATAGTTATAAATGAAGAATTGTGTTCAGTCTAGTTTAGGATTTTTGAGGTCGAGCTATAGCCAAACATCAAGATAATTAAATAAAAAATTGAGACTGTTTCTTTTCAAAGAAAATTTATTTGGTCCTTGCTCGCATTGAATCAATCCTTTATTATTAATATGCTGAGTATAACATTTCAGCGTATTAATAATAATATACGTGAATGTACTCATAACTCAACCTTCCTGTGTAATTTAAAAAATTTTTGCTATACCACAGTCAGCTCAAAAGTTTCCTTTTTAAATAGGGCTCTCTCCTAGTTATTACAGAGAGCAATATGTGGGGATATGAGCCTGTGTTCCCTGCACACAGCTTTCAGATCATCTAATCAGTTAAATACAATAACACAAAATTTTGCTATAGACCAAGTCTAAGAATGCCAGATTTTGTGTATCTTTTATTTTTTAAAACACATGCTCATTTCAGAAAATTGGGGAGGAACACACACACACACGCCCCAATGGAATTTTAAAAAATCACCTAGAAATAATCATGATAACATTCTGGTATATTTTCTTTCTTTATTTTGCCTCTTTATGTGGATATAATCATACTATATATAGAATTTTAGGTTTTACTTTTTTCATTAATAGTTGTGAGAAATTTTCTCAAGTTACTTTAATTCTATGAAAACATGTTAACTGGCTGCATTAGTTAAATAAGCCATCGAGTGAATATAATTTACTCACAATATTCTTATAGAATTTTTAGGTTATTTTTTAATCTTTATTTCTGTAAATAATACTCTCAAATCTCTTTGGGCACAATAATTTTGTGTGAAAGAAGGAACTCCAAGTGCAAAATTAGAAGTTTCTGAAATTTTACTTAGCCTCTATTAATTACATGATAGATTCAGAAAATTGAATTTTTAAAAGTATAAAAATAAAAAATTCTCATATATTGTCAGATTATCCTATATAAATGTTATAATCAATTTATAAGCCATCCAATTAAAAAACCATTCTTATTAGCAGTTCTTTGATTACCTAGAATTTTTTTTTTTGCAATTAGACTTCATACATTTTATTTATTTTTTTTTCAACTTTTTATTTTGAAAAATTTTAAACCTATAGATAAGATGGCAATATTTTGTCATATTTGCTTTATCTCCTTGCTTTGCATGCATGAATCTGCATGTGTGTGCACACACACATGTATTCATAATATATATATGAACATTTATGTATGTATTTTATTGTAGGAAATTTGTGATACTAATATGATCTAATGTTTAGGCCAGCCATGGGCAAACTACGGCTTGCAGGCCGGATCCGGCCCACGGAGCCGAAAGAGCAGAGGGTTCTCTTGCTCTCCCCTCCGCTCCTTTACTTTGAATTTATATTAGTTCACACAAACACTCCATCCATGCTTTTGTTCTGGCCCTCTGGTCCAGTTTAAGAACCCATTGTGGCCCTCGAGTCAAAAAGTTTGCCCACCCCTGGTTTAGGCTATAATCAAATTTTCCCAAATGCCATAATAATGTCTCTAACAGTTTTTTTAAAATCCAAGATCCAGTCAAAATCTTGTATTGCATTTAGTCATTATAGTTCTTTAGTCTCCTTTACTCTAGAACAGTTCCCCAGCCTGTTTTTGTTTTACATACCTTTGACATTTTTTGAAGAGTTGAGACCTGTTGTTTTACAGTGTCTTTTAATTTGGATTTGTCTGTCTCATGACAATTCAGATAAAGCATTTTTGGCAAGAGTACTACATAGGTGATATGTTCTCAGTGTATCACATCCAGGGGTACATGATTGCAGTTTGTTACATTATTACTGATATTTTGTTTGATGATTTAGTTAAATGGTGGCCTCAGATTTTTCCACTGTAGTTTTCCCCCTTTGTAATTAACAAGAGGCCCATCGCAGGAAGATTCCTGCAAGAATAGGGTTTACTTGGGCCTATTCCTGCAAGAATAGGGCTTCCTGCAGCCGTCTCCGCGGCCCACCTGCTTCCCTCCCTTCTCCGTGGCCCTGCCTGCTTCCCTCCCTTCTCCGCTGCCCTGCTTCTCCGCAGCTTCGCTCCCTTCTGCAGCGCTTGGCTTCCTTCTACGCTGTCTTCAGTCTTGCTCTGCGTCTGGATATGCAAATTAACCGCAATCTTGGTTGGGTTAATTTGCATACTCGCTCCTGATTGGTGGGCGTGGCTTGTGGGCGTAGCAGAGATAAGGTCAATTTGCATGTTTCTCATTTATTAGATAGGATTAGAGGCCCGATGCATGAAATTTGTGCAAGGAGCTCAGCCCTTGCAGCCGTGGTGGCTTGCCTTGGCCCTCGCAGCCCCAGCTTCATCTGGAAGGTCGTCCAGAAGGACATCCAGAAGATTTTTTGGCTGTCTGGTCTAATTAGCGTATTACACTTTTATTATTATAGACTAGAGGCCCGGTGCATGAAAATCATGCACGGGGGTGGTGGTGTGTGTCCCTCAACCTGGCCTGCACCCTCTCCAATCTGGGACATCCCTCTCACAATCTGGGACTGCTGGCTCCTAACTGCTCACCTGCTTGCCTGCTTGATTGCCTCTAACTGCTTCTGCCTGCCAGCCTGATCGCCCCCTAACTGCTCCCCTGCTGGCCTGATCACCCCCAACTGCCCTCCCCTGCTGGCCTGATCCCCAACTGCCCTCCCCTGCCGGCCTGATGGCCCCCAACTGCCCTCTGCTGCTGGCCTGATGACCCCCAACTGCCCTCCCCTGCTGGGGCCTAATGGCCCCCAACTGCCCTCCCCTGCTGGCCTGATCGCCCGCAACTGCCCGTCCCTGCTGGCCTGATCGCCTGCAACTGCCCTCCCCTGCCGGCCTGATCGCCTGCAACTGCCCTCCCCTGCCGGCCTGATCGCCTGCAACTGCCCTCCCCTGCTACGGCCCGCCTTCTCCGCCGGGACCCACCTTCTCCACATGAGGCGGTGGAGACTCCAGGATCAGCCTCCTCCACACCGTGCAGAGCCACAGGACCCCCAGGCCTCACTGCGCGGAGCGGCCACCGGGCCCTGCCTCTGCTGTGCGCACGTCCATCTTGTGGTGACATCGTGCGAGGGCGTGACGCCACCTAGGCTTTTATTATATAGGGTACTAGAGGCCCAGTGCACGAATTTGTGCATGGTGGCGGGGGAGGTTGACCGGCCAGGGGAGGGACCACAGCAGCTTGGCTGCCGGCCCCAAGGAGGGAGCTGGCCCTCGGCCCCCCTGGGAAAAGGGCCGCATCCGCTGCCACCCACCCCTGGTTCCCTGTCCCATCGGGTCGAAGGATCTGGTGGGATCGGGAGAAAAGGCAACAGTCGCTGGGCCAGGTGCAGAAGGAATGAATGCCAGACACCAACGCCGCCCTCGGCACCCTGCCACTGTGCGGTTCTCCCCCACCTCCTTCCCTCACCACTGTGCTGCCACATGGCAGGTGGGCGGCCCCCGGGGAAGGGAGAGGATGGGAGCAAGACAAACCCTGTGACGAGGCTGACTTTCTTTTTTTTTTTTTTTAAATAAATCTTTATTCAGATTATTACAATTATTTCTCCTTTTTCCCCCATAGCTCCCCTCCACCCCTTTCCCACCCCACCTTCTGCCCTTACCTCCCCCCCACTGTCCTCATCCAAAGGTGTATGATTTTTGTCCATTCTCTTCATGAACCCCCCATACCCCTTTCCCCCTGAGAATTATCAGTCCACTCCCTTTCTATGCCCCTGATTCTATTATATTCACCAGATTATTCTGCTCCTCAGGTTTTTAATTCACTTGATTTTTAGGTTTGCTTGTTGATAGATATGTATTTGTTGTTCATAATTTTTCTCTTTACTTTTTTCTTCTTCCTCTTCTTTAAGAATACCTTTCAGCATTTCATATAATACTGGTTTGGTGGTGATGAATTCCTTCAGCTTTTTCTTATCTGTGAAGCTCTTTCTCTGCCCTTCAATTCTGAATGATAGCTTTGCTGGGTAGAGTAATCTTGGTTGTAGGTTCTTTCTATTCATCACATTGAAAATTTCTTGCCACTCCCTTCTGGCCTGCATAGTTTCTGTTGAGAAGTCAGCTGACAGTCGTATGGGTGCTCCCTTGTAGGTAATTAACTGTTTTTCTCTTGCTGCTTTTAATATTCTCTCTTTGTCTTTTGCTCTTGGCATTTTAATTATGATGTGTCTTGGTGTGGTCCTCTTTGGATTCCTTTTGTTTGGGGTTCTGTGGGCTTCCTGGACTTGTAAGTCTATTTCTTTCACCAGGTGGGGGAAGTTTTTGGTCATTATTTCTTCTAATAGGTTTTCAGTATCTTGCTCTCTCTCTTCTTCTGGCACCCCCATAATTCTGATGTTGGTACGCTTGAAGTTGTCCCAGAGTCTTCTTACATTATCTTCAACTTTTTGGATTTTTTTTTTTGCTTTTTGCTTTTTCGGTTGAGTGTTTTTTGCTTCTTTGTATTTCACTTCTTTGACTTGATTCTTGTGTTCCTCTATTCTGTTTCTGGGTCTCTGTATAATATTTTTTATTTCAGTCAGTGTATGTTTAATTTCTAGTTGGTCCTTTTTCATATCTTCGAGGGTCTCGTTATATTTATCGGCCTTTTCTAGGATATTCTTAAAAAGTCTTATAACCGTGGTTTTGAATTCTATATCCAGTCGTTTGTTTTCCTCCATTTCTTTCGTTTGTGATCTGATTCTTTGACCCCGCATTTTTACTGATTCCCTGAGTTGGTAAGGTAGATATTTGTGCTAGTTTTCCAATATGGCCCAGTGGGTCTGCTTCCCCAGTTAACCTGAGGTGGACACTCTTGGTGCACCCCTTTGTGGACTGTGTGTACAGCCTTGTTGTAATTAAGTCTTTATTGTTGTTGGTATCACTGGGAAGAATTGACCTCCAGGCCAGTTGGCTGTAAAGATCAGCTGTGTCTATGCTGGGAGAAGTTCGGTGCTGGAGACAGCCCTATAGGATTAGACTTGCCAAACTGCAATAGCCTCTGTGCTCGGCTTGGATGGGGTGGAGCCTCAGTCTTGGCTTCCTGTCAGCCCCGCCCCTGCGCGCACGTGTGCTTTCAGTCCTCCGCCTTCCCCAGCTTGAGTCTCCGCCTGAGAGTCCAGACTCCCCCCACAAGAGCGTGGGTCCCCAGGGGCTCGCCTGGAACCGGGGTTCACTGCAGTCAGAACTGGGGCTCAGTGCAGTCAGAATCCTCTGACTCCCCTCCACTAGGGAAAGCCTGTGGCAACCCCCGCAGCCTTTGTGCGCACCAGCGCGTACGCGCGTGCGCACTTTCAGTCCTCCGCCTTCCCCGGCTCCCGAGTCTCCGCCCGAGAGTCCAGACTCCCCCCACAAGAGCGTGGGTCCCCAGGGGCTCGCCTGGAACTGGGGTTCAGTGCAGTCAGAACTGGGGTTCAGTGCGGTCGGAGGCTTCCTTCCCCCTTCCGCCAGAGAAAGTCAGCCAGGCTCTCAGCCGCCCTTCCTCTCTGCGCGCACAAAGCCCCTTTGCCGTACCTCCAATTCTCTGTGAGCTTTTCTCCTTCCTTCTAGTTGTAGAATTTTCACTCAGCCTGCTTTTCTGTGGTTCTGGATGGTGTCCGTTCTGTCTTTTAGTTGTAGTTTTGAAATTGTTGTGCTAGGCAGCAGTTTAGGTGTTTACCTATGCCGCCATCTTGGTTTCTCCACGAGGCTGACTTTCAATAGATTGCAGCGAGGGGGCTGCTCTGCTATATATGAAACCCCGACCTAGAAGCAGGTCTCTACAAATTGTTTAGCACCAGGAGCTGATGGAGGCTGGCCAGCCAGGGGGAGGGGGTTGCAGGAGGTTGGCTGTGGGAGCACACTGACCAACAGGGGGCAGCTCCTGTGTTGAGTGTCTGCCCCATGGTGGTCAGTGCGTGTCATAGCAACTGGTTGACCGGTCTTTCCATTGTTCAGTCGTAACGGTTGCTTAGGCTTTTATATATATAGACTAGAGGTCTGGTGCATGGATTCATGCACTGGTGGGATCCCTCGGCCTGGCCTGTGGGGATGGGGCCAAATCCAGCTCTCCAACATCCCCCAAGGGGTCCTGGATTGTGAGAGGATGGTTCTTGGGTGATGCACCCTGGAATCGGGCTCCCTTCTTTCTGGTTCTGGGTGTGTCACCTGAGAACCACAGTTGCCAAGTCACCGCAGCTCAGCAGCTCCTATGTTGAGCGTCTTCCCCCTGGTGGTCATTGTGCGTCATAGCTACCGGTCGGACAGTCGCTTAGGCTTTTATATATATAGAAGTATACTATGGGTAGTACTTGAGCAAGGATGTCATTAAAATTTCAGTTTATGTATTGTTAAAGCAGCACTAGAATTATTTTGAAAAGTTTAATTGGTTCTTATTTTATGAGTTATGTGTTTATTATTGATTTGTAAGTAAACTCTTATGATTATTATTCATTTTTAACATTTAGTGAGTTATTAGTTATTAGATACTAGATGCTGTTCTGAAATCTTTATAACAGTTCTATGAAATGCAGGTACCATTTCCCCCTTCACTTTATAGAAGAAACTGAAGCTTAAAGAGATTCATTCTGGGTTTTGTATTTTGCAAATATTTGTCCTATTTTATTTTGTACTTCTTGATATAGTCTATTTTGCTGCATCAAAATGTTACATTTTCCCATAGTAACAACTATCAATTCATTCTTTTATAATTTCTGCAATTAAAAGTTCCACATATTGTATGAAATATACTTATACTAAAAATTTCTTGCTTATCTGAAATTCAGCTTTAATTGTGAGTCCTGTATTTGTATTTGACAACACTGTTACTAAGACTCTCCCTGTCCACTTTAGTTAAAATTACAACTCCCATTTCAGCACTCCCTGCTTTTCTTTTTCTCCATAGCATTGTATATACACAATGTATGTTACTTTACGTGCCCCTGACCGGAATCAAACCCGGGACCCTTCAGTCCGCAGGCCGACGCTCTATCCACTGAGCCAAACCGGTTTCGGCAAGCTTTTTTTTTTTTTTTTTTAATTGAGATTTAACATAGAAATAGGAAAGTACATTTATTGGAAGTGTATTGCTCAATGAATTATTTCAAAGTGAACATACCCATACAACTACCATCCAGGAGGACAGAGATTTTTATTTTGAATATATTTTTATGCCTAAAAGGTACCTGACACATAGTAGGTGATCAGCAAATATTTGTTAAATGAATGTAACCGTGAGCTAGGCATCCAAGTTACTTTTGTCCAAATAACTAGCCAGGAAATTTATTGATTATTAGTGTTTGGTTGTTATTCCATTGAAAAGCATAATTTTTAATGACTATGAATAGCATAATTATTTAGCTTTCCCCCACTGTTGAACACTTGGGAGGTTTGTTTTTGCTTTTTTAAATGTATATGTGTATGTATGTATGTGTGTGTGTGTATGTATATGTCTGTATGTATTTTTGATCTTCAAACATCTTTGTGCATTAAAAATTAGTCCTCATTTCAGATTACTTTCATATACTGGTTTCCTAAAAGAAATTACTAGGTCAAAGGATATGAGCATCTCTAAGCCTTTTCTCATTCAGCAGGCAGTGGACCTGTCTGCTGAAGAAGGCACATAGGAAGAATTGACACCATGGCCCTTTGTTCCCTGCTTCAGAGAACAGCCAGCAGAGTAGGTGGCCAGTGCATGGTAGTTTCCTTGACATCATTTTCTTTGGTTGGTAGAGTGACTGAAATACTTTGGGTTTGAAGTTATTCTCCTTACAGCAGCTATAAGACGTTGGGCAAGTCATTCAACAGATTTCAGGTTTCTCCTCTATACAGTAAGAGTAGCAGGGTCTACGGCATTTGACAGTGTGCACTACCTGCAGTGTAACCTCAGGAACTGATGACAGTAGCTCTAGTGCAGGTGTCCCTGGTGCTCAGAACTTACCTAGTCTTTGGTCCAGACCATTTGATTGATAAACTTGCTGATACAAGGGGACTACTTCCCTGGGACAAGAAGTACTTGTCAAGTGAATTAGGGCCAGGATGTGAGCTTAAATGGAAATGTCACCTTCCCATTGTGGCCACTGGTATGCGGGGTTATAATCCCTTTCAGACAGATTTATTTAACTCTGAGAGCATACCCGCTCAGTGTAAGCTGCCCTCATCTTCCCTTGCTTATACATGATTCATCCATATCTGTTACTTTGCTGGAAAAATAGATATTGCATTACCCCTTTCTCAGACAAGTCAGCTCTTTCCAGGATTGCATTCAGTCATAAAGAGCTCCTAACAGCTCCATGAGTGTCGTTAGTGAGTCTAGAGTACAAATTGTCTGTGTAAACTACTCTATGAGGACATTACATTCACCACTTCACTGCCAAGAAAAGAAGGTGGGGTTTTCTTCTCTCTCTGATGTTATCACTATCAGAAAGGAGACTTGATCACTCATTCAGCTAATATTTATTACTACAGGCTTCTGTGGGAGGTATATTATACTTATCCCATTGAAAGGTATAATTTTTAATGAATATGAATAGCATAATTATTTAGCTATTCCGTTGCTGTTGAACATTTAGGAGATTTGTTTGTGTCTGTGGGAGGAAGTTATTCTTAAGCTTTCACTAAGCATCCCAACACCAAAGGAGAGCAGTTAGGAAAGCTTGGGGGTTGTGGGGGTTGTGGGAAGAGAGTCTGTAGGGGAGGGGGTACAAGTTGGAATTTCTCTGCAGTCTTTTATTTAAACCATTCTTGCAAATTTAAAAAATTCAACTCTAAAATACATCCATTTTATTTTAATATTAAAATGTGTTAAATGACCAGATTAAGTATTTAACTTTTCCTCCTTGATAACAAGTAAAATCTATGCTCCAGGAAGTTAAGCCATGGTTATTCAGTGGCTTGTAGTAACTGCAAGCACAGGTCTGTTTGGAAGCTCTGTTAAATATTCTCTCCTGGAGAAATACCACTGGTGATATAAAATGTACTAAAACACATTCTCTGTCTTCAAAGAACCAGCTAGGGTATGTATGATTAGAGGATAGGCACAAAGGTATGGATTGTATACAGAGATTGGCAAAAGTAGATTTATAGTTGTAATACAAATAAATAATGAAATAATTAATAAATAATAACACAAGAATAAACTCTTTTGCATACTCACATCTGTAAGCCTACTTTTGCCCACCCCATATTCACTAGGTTCCAACTATAGTTGCATCAGAAAAATTTGATTCAAAGTATAAATTCAGATTTACTCCTTTGGGGAAATTATTATTTCAGTAGTGAGACTGGTTTTGCTTGTCACTCCGCTCAGTGAAAGAAGGTGTCCAAGTGAGTCGGAGATGAAATGGGAGATATGGATCTGCTTTTCCCATGTGAATATCAGTTCTCTCATTCTGCATGTACTTGAGCATTCCACTGCTTAGAAACCATGTGTGCTCACATGAGTTTGTGTTCTGTAACATGATCTTTCCTCTGGTGTGAAAGAGGAGAAACAGCAGTGTGTTCCAACACTGGAGGGACGTGTTGGAGGCCAGTGTGGTGCCTTGGAAGGGAATTTTCAAAGGGCAATTTTATTTTTTAATCCTTACCTGCCTGAGGATATGTCTTTATTGATTTTTAGAGAAAGAAAGCAGGGCGGGGGAGGGGGTGTGGAGAGAGACAGAGGGGGACAGAGAGAGAGAAAGAGAAGAAGCGATTTGTTGTTCCACTTATTTATGCATTCATTGGTTGACTCCTGTTTGTGCCCTGACTGGGGATCAAGCCCACAACCTTGGCATAGTGGGACGACATTCCAACCAACTGAGCTACCTGGCCAGGGCCAAGCGTAATTTTGAATAAACAGTTTTCTCCCTTAGTCTCCCCTTCCCGCTCCCACAATGCTGCTGCAACTCCATAGTGCTCGATTTCCCTGAAATGAACTATAGAAAGCACCTCAGCTCAAGGATAAGAAAGCAGTTGTCCAGAGAGGTGAAGTGGTAGTCCAGGGCTAGAACTGTCTCACCCCCAAGTGCACACTGTGCTATTCTGCTCATACAGTGTTTATTAAAATCTTATAAATAATGAAGCAGTCAAATTTTTATTTTATTTCATGTATAATCTAGACAGCATTTCGTCAAGGCTTCTGGAGAACCAAGCACAGGGTCTGCCTGTGCTCTTTTTGGCAACAGCCACGAATTCTGGCTGCACTCTGGCTTAAGTTGGAAAAAGAACGAGCCCCAGTTGACTTGTGTTTTGCTCCTTGTCCTTGATTTTCGGTTTACTTTCAGGTAGCTGCTTCCTCCTGCAGTCTCGCAAGAGCATATTTATGGGGAGAGACTGTGCAAGGGGAGGTGACCAGCTGTGAGCCTGGGAGAGAACACATGACACAGCATTCCAGCCAGCTCCCTGAGGATTCTCACCGCTCCTGCTTTAATAAAATGTGGCACGTTGCTTGGCAACCTGAGAGTCGTGGGGCTTTTTTCTACCTACTTTACCAAAAGGCCCTCTATCAGCTCTTGGCTGTGAACACTCAGGGTGGAGTAGCAGATAAACTTGGCTCTGCCAGCCGACTTCCTTCTTTATTTTTCATGCCTCTGCCTGCATTTTAACATTTGCTGTCTCTTCTGTTCTCGTTTGTATATCACTTAAATGTAGTAGCTGGTCAGTTGGCTCCCAAAACAAGATGGGAATTAGTTAATGAAAATATGTTCCTTTTTATATTAATCAAAATGATTTCATTTGTGATTCAAACCTGTGGATTATCTCACTAAGTCTGTTACATAGCAGCAGTCTGTAACATGCACTTCCTAGACACCAATTTGGTTTTGACAGAAGGATCAAGTTGTAGGCTTCGAAGCAAGCCTAGCTTGTTCTTTTCCTGTTGGTGAAGGACTCTATTTGTTGTCCTTATCAGGCACTGGGCTGGGACGCTGTCTGTGAGTGCAATGAAAAAACGTGGTTTGTGGAGCTTTACATCTGGGTCTCAGGGAAATTGCTGTCACATATACATATTTCTCTTCATTAAGATTATAGCATAGAGCCCCGACTGGGTGGCTCACTTGGAGTGTCATCCCATACACCGAAAAGGTTTGTGGGTTCAATTCTAGTCAGGGCATATACCTAGGTTGTGGGTTTGATCCCCTGTTGGGGCACGTAGGGGAGGCAACCAATCAATGTTTCTCTCTCTCTCTCTCTTTCCTCTCCCTTCCTCTCTCTCTAAAAAAATCAATAAACATATCCTTGGGTGAATATTAGAAATTAAAAAATCAAATAATAATACCTATGCAAAGGCAGGGTAAATAAATCATTCATTAAACAGACATACTTGAGTTTACATGCTTCAAAATGAGACTTATGTTAGAGGCATTAGATGTGGGACCTCAGGTTATAATTTAAAGGATGGTAATATTTTTATAGGGAAAAATAAATGTGGAGAGTATTTTTTTAATCCATGAATGTTCCATTATTGAACATTCTGTGTACCACTGTGCAGATACTTGACTTTCCAAAGTTGTTTTTCAAATTCCTAATTTGTGTTGAGTATTTTGACATTGTGGGAAACCTTTACATCATTGGGAATTTTAAGATACAATCTTATAAAATACCCCAAAATTCTTTAATATGTAGCAGTTTTATAACACTTACCATTGTATTGATTATTTGTATGTAAATGTTTTCAAATGCAAGACATGACTTTTAAAAATCTAACCAGTTTATTTTGCATTGTCCAAATAGACAAAAAGATCTACATTAACTTCACCTTAGGATGTAAAAAATAAGATGAATATTTATAACAACTTAGAGATATTAACAACTGGAGGACAGGAAAGCTGAACAATGTCAGTATCACTTTTTTTTTTTAAATATATTTATTGATATTTTACAGAGAGGAAGGGAGAGGGATAGAGAGCTAGAAACATCGATGAGAGAGAAACATCGATCAGCTGCCTCCTGCACACCTCCCACTGGGGATGTGCCCACAACCAAGGTACATGCCCTTGACCGGAATCGAACCTGGGACCCTTCAGTCCGCAGGCAGACGCTCTATCCACTGAGCCAAACCGGTCTCGGCATCAGTATCACTTTTTTTAAAAAAAATTCTTTATTCTCCTGCTGGCAAAGAATTTCACAGGTTCTTTAAATGTGCACGAATGGTGAAGAACTTGTTAGCTCTCTGATTTTTGGGAGTTGCCACCTTCTAAAAGCACTTACTCATCAAATGGGAAAAACTCTGATGCTGGCATGCTCTCCCTGCCTCCTTTCTCCCTGTCCCACTTTCCCTCTTTTTCTTCTTTCCTTCTCCTGCTCCTCTGTGTATAAAGCATTTGTTTGACTAGAGAAATGTCACTGCACTTGTTTAAGCTGCTTTGGCACCTAAATGTGTTCATGTCAGACCTTAACATCGCTTGTAGAAATGGCCTCCCTAACGGAAACAAATTATGGGTGAGGAAAATAAAGAGGTGACATAGTTTTCCTAAAATCATGAAGGCTACAGTGATGCAGTTTGGTAATTTAAAAGGCGAAAATAGTACCAGTGTAGAATGAATGTGTTAAATGCCAAGATGGGACTTTAAAATAAAAAAATAATCCTTGTTCAGTTTTGTGCTGCCCTTTTGGGATGTTTGATAATCCTTAGGGTTTTAGTGTACAATCTGCAGATGGAACCCACCAGAGAAATAAATCAGTCGTTGGGCACATCGTCTCAGCAAAGGGAAAGAGTAAAATTGATGCGGAAAATAAGACTAACTTCATCATTCTTCATTTATTTCCCCATTGAAAAAGTGTGACTCATTCTGTATACTTCTTTTCTGAAGTCAAACATTGCCAGTTATAACAAATACATTTCATTGTCCCAAGACAACCTGTACTCTGAAGAGCAGTATTCATTCCTTTTGTTGTTAACCTATTTACTCTCCACAAAGGGCTGGCACAGTGCCAGTTAGGGTTCTAGGAGGGCACAGAGGCTGCTGGCCTAAGTGTTAAATGAAGTTGTATTGGCATTTTTTCAAACCTTTTTGGTGGTGACAGATCATATGTGGGATGTCCTGGAGACACTGAAACGGTGAGTGTACATTTGATATAGATTTCAGAATGTCCCACATCTATAGATGGATCTCCGGGGTGTGGAGTGGGGAAGAGATGAAAGGCAGGACCAGACGGAGGACTCTTGTTCATAGGGTAGCACCATGGTGCCATAATGAGAGCACTGACTGGTTCCAGAGTGGCGGTGTGGCAAGGAATGGTTAGAGAACCACGGCAGAATTGCCCCATCTATGTGGAATTTATACGTAATTTCTGTAACTCCTTTCTTACTAGGTTGGGACAGGCCTTTTTTTGGTGACCAATTCCCTCCTTCCCAAGGGTAATGACTCATCTTGCACGTGAGATAGCTCAGCCCTGCCTGGCTGATAAGGGCCTGTCATTTTTTCTTCTCCTTTTCCTCAGGGATTTCAGTTGGGTAATGAATAAGCTGAGTCAGGAAATGTAAGTAAGTTCTTTTATCAAATGAAAACCACATCAAAACATCCACAGAGAAACATTTAATGAAAGTGCAAATATTGCAGCGCAGCATCTCCCATTTCTGGTTGGCTTATAAACAGACTTTAAGCCTTTCAACTATTGAAACCTTTCAGTATGAAAATGTGATGCCCTGTCAAGCTTTTTGTAAGCCTGATTATGGGAAGTGGGGAAAAGATGGTGAACTTACGTTTTATTACAATAGCATTAATATTGTGGCGGATTCAGTGCTTTATAAATAGCTGCACAAGCTGCCAACGTTAAGTAGCTCAAAAGTATTGTCTTGGTGTATGAGGTGTACATTTTTATTTGGTGTGTATTTGTATCTGACAACCAAAGCTTTGTTAGCAAAAACTAGTCCAGATTAAAGAACCCTGCTTAATTCTGACTTTAGACCCAATCACTATCTCCAGCAGTTCATTACATGCGGACTCTGATTGGTGAATAGGTTGTGTCCTGAAAGTTCTTTTGTTGATTAACCTTTTAAAACACAAAGCACATTGTTGCCTGAAATGCCATTTTGAAAGGTGGGTGTCAGTGAGCTATGGTGTGCCTCAAACTTTGGGTTAGGGCCCATTAGTGGGCCAGGAAATCAGTGCTGGTTGACACCAGTATGAAAAAAGAAGGGAGAAAGAAACAGAATAGAAAACATCAGAATGGGTTCTGTGTAGTAAAGGTAGGTATTGTCTGGTGATACTATTGCAATTTAAAACCTATTGCACACTGTGCTGCCATCAAAGTGTAAAAGGCACTCCTCTGGAGCGCCATTTACCACCATCAAGCACAGTAACATCAGGCAAGTGATTTAACCTGTCCATTTGTTCAAATTCGTATTCAAAACAAGCCTATTTTGTATAAGTAGAATTAGAGATGAAAGGGAGTATGTTAAAATTAATATATTAAGGATATTACAGAATACAGAATAATATACAGGGTGCCCAAAAAAATGTATACACACTTTAATAGTTGATGGCTCAGTTTTGAAAATGAAATGTATTTTAATAAGCACTGCCTTTATAATTATTCAGAGTATGTGTATACATTTTTGGGGCACCCTGTATTAGGGCTAGAGCCAGTGCAGCACCTGATGCATGGTGACCTCTCTATACCATGATTATTTTTTATTTGTACTCTTGTGATATGTTTGTAAGCCTTAAAGATACTCATAAAATAGTCTAACTGAAAAACTAGTACTTCCCTGGAGAAGAATTATTCAGTGTTCTTGACGTTTAGGATCTGCCATTTCCCATAGTCTAGGAGAGCTTCGATTTTGCTTTAAATTATTCTTGTGTAGTTGAGACATCAACCTTAATTTTCTCCCATGAAGTGTGAAGAATGTTGTAAATTGCTTAGGCCTTTCAGCTGTCTGTCAAATTCATCAAGACTGTTAAGTATGGAATTGCTTCCCAACTCCTATTTTAAGTTATGTGTTTCGTCTTAAAAAAAAAAAAAAGGTTTTCTTTTTCTCTCTCAACTCCCAATTCTAAACTTTTTTGGAACTCCATCTGCTCCTGTGTGAGTCCATCTTAAAATTCCTTCTTACTTGTTGCACATCACTACCCCATCTTTTCAGGAGCTATGTCAGCACTCGTGAAAAAACTTTGTTTGTTTGTTTGACTTAGGTTTAGAGCAGCTGCTTTGTTGACAGCTTGGAGGAGTAGGTTAAAGTAGTCATCAAAACCATAGGGAGATCGGGACTCAAATCCAGCTCTGCCAATTAGTTATTTTGGCCCTCAGCAGGTTACTCAACCTCTCTCAGCCTATTCTTGTGTGAGTAAAAATAGAGCTACTGCCCACCTTGAGGGATTGATTCGAGGAGAAAAAGAGCATGGGCAGATTGTTAACTCTGCAAAGAAGGCCACTATCTCAGGTAGGGTCCTCACAATAACTAGCCCATGGGCTTTACTCTCTTTCTGTCCTTCTAATATCCAACGCTGGAACTCAGGAAGACCTCCTCCAACACCCCCAGGAAACAGCCAACTTCCAGGCGCAGCTTCGTACCCCCAGGGTCACAAAGCTCTACACCCACACCGCCCTTCTCTCACAAGTGGATCCCACACATCTCCACCCCTGGGCCTTGCGCTATCCCTCACCCCTGGGCCCACCCAGGAACTTCTTTCCAAAGGCATGAAAACCTGCTGGATCCCTTCCATCTTTTGAGAAGAACTCCTGAGACCCCCAATTCGTCTTTGCTTCTGATCATTTCCCTCCTTTGACAAATTAAGGTGGTCTGCATCCACCCCCCTTGCCACTGTTTCCTCTTACTCTCATCCTACTGTGGTATTCCCTCATAGCACCGAGCTTACTCTTACTAAGCTCCCACTGTCCTCTGTACCATAGCACCACTGGATCCTCTCCTTTTACCTGGTGACCAAGTCCATTGATGTTCTCCCTTCTTGAGCTCTCTAACACCGTCTTCTCTGGACTAGTCCTCCTCTTTTTCAGCCTGCAGCTTCCCAGGCCCTGTGCCTGCTCTTCCCCATCTATATGATGATTAAATGTCTGTGTTCCTATTTTCATTAGGAATTCTTTTCTTATTCTGTGCCTTTCCATTCCTATTACTGTTCTTCCACCCTCACCCACAGTGAAGTAGAAATGCACATCAGAGCGCATCCTTTTCCTGACTAAAAACCCTGTTGCTGCACTTAGCATGGCCGAGGCCCTCTGTGGTGTGTCCTCGCTCTAACTTCACTGTGGGTTCCTCTCTGCTCCCTCTTTAGGGCTCCAACATTAAGATCTTCTTTCAGTTTCTAAGTCAAGACTGTGCTTCCTCACTCAGAGATTCATCAGGTCATGTTCTTTTGGTCTAGAGCAGTGGTCAGCAAACTCATTAGTCAACAGAGCCAAATATCAACAGAACAACGATTGAAATTTCTTTTCAGAGCCAAATTTTTAAAACTTATACTTCTTCTAACGCCATTTCTTCAAAATAGACTCGCCCAGCCCAGCTGGCATGGCTCAGTGGTTGAGCATCGGAACCAGGAACCAAGAGATGGTGGGTTCAATTCCCAGTCAGGGCACATGCCTGGGTTGCAGGCTTAATCCTCAGTGGGGGTTCATGCAGGAGGCAGCCAATTGATGATGTTTCTCTCTCATTGATGTTTCTATCTTTCTATCCTCTCCTTTCCTCTTTCTCTTAAAAAAAAAAAAATCAATAAAAACATATTTAAAAAAAATAGACTCGCCCAGGCCATGGTATTTTGTGGAAGAGCCACACTCAAGGGGCCAAAGAGCCGCATGTGGCTTGTGAGCCTTGGTTTGCCGACCACTGGTCTAGAGCATAATTCTCCACTCTTAGTGATTTTAACACTGTCTACTCTCCCAACCTGCAAGTCTCAGGAAAGACCCAAATGTCATTTCTTTGGGGAAACAGTCCCCGTGTCCTAGGTTTGATCGGCTCTCCACTGGAAACCCTGGAGCTCTTCTCTTTTCTAAGCCTCAGCACACACGTGGAGCTCTGTACACTGTCTTTGTCTCCCTGCTGAACACAAGGACTGTGTTTCTGATTCACCCTCACAGTTCCAGTTGCCTAGTATTAGAAGATAGTGTGTTTGTTCATGACTGAATGAATAGATAAGTAAGTGAACAAATGAGAATTTAATGCATCATGAGTATCTGTATTCATAAATAAATGAACAATTGAGAACTAACTACATTTGTAAAACAGTATAATTCTTGTTATATAGTAAGTAATCAATAAATGGCAGCTTTGTTTTTTAATTGACTTTTCAGCTTATAATCATGAAAAAAAAAACACATACCACCAGTCTGATTAATGGAAGCAATGTTTCTTAGTGACATCATTCATTAAATGCTAAGGCAGTTGTTGTAGGTCATGGGAATTTAACACTTAAATAGCAGCCTTTTCCCCTTACATTCAACTTTTTAATATCTTGTATTTATTGTCTCTTCTTCCCTCCTGCCCTCCTCAGGTTAAAATCATCATTTCTCACCTTGATTCTTACCTACCTGGTGTTCCTTTAACAATCCGTTCCTTTCTATTCCTTCTCCTCTAGATGTGGGCTTCTTCAGGGTAGGGAATGTCTCTACTCTTCTGCCACACCCCAGTACCCAGCACAGTACCTAGGACCAGTGTTTGTTAAATAAATGAATGATGATGACTGTTTAAAAAGCAGACTATTGCATTGTCAGTAGACTTAGTAGAAATTAATTGACTAATTTTGATCTTGGTACAGTTTTGAAAAATTATAGTTCAGACTTTTTGATTTTATACTTGTTGAGTATGGTTGATATATTGCTTTTTATATTTTCCACTTTATTTCCACATTTTTACATAGGAAAGATTTTGCTAGATTGCATCCCAATTCTAAATGATAGCTGTATTCCATGAGCTATTACAGACCTAGGTATATCAAACCTCCTCACTTCTGTACACTGAGGCCTTCTAATCTCCAACCCTAGAACTCAGGAAGACCTCCCTCAACCCCCCCAGGACACAGCCAACTTCCAGGCACAGCTCACTGAGTTACAGCTCACTGAGTCTGTGTCCTTGTAGAATGTCTTATATTGGCTTGGGCATAGTGCTCTTTGTCAGAATTATGGTTTGTGATTTAACAGCAGTAGCCTCATTAATTAGGCATCTACTATGAGCCAGTCCTTATGCTAGAAGCTTTGCAAACACAGTCTCTGCTCTTTCTTATAAAATAGGTAGATATACTCTTTTTATGGATAAAGAAACAGAAGCCCAGGAAGGCAGATGACTTGCCTCAGGCAAGTTCAAGATTAGGGCAGGATTTGAACCCAGGTCTTTGGGGCCTCAGAACCTGTGGTTCTCCTACTTGGCTCTCTTACCTCCCTTTTTTATATTATAAGCTTCAAGTAAATGTCACTATATCTATATGTCAGCCTTTGAGCAGTTTATAAGGAGTGTTTCTTTGCTACTTCTTTGGCCTTAATTAGAGAACTGTGGAGTGGAATGAGGTGTTGGACAGTGATCAAAATGAGTGCCTGTCTTCCTTTAATTGAGGGGCTCATGATGTGGAGAGAGCACAGAGTCATAGGCATGACTTCTAGGTGGCAGAACCAGTATTACACCCTTCCCTACTCTGCCACTTCTCGCTGGGTGCTAGTTGAGTTTTCTCTCAGTCTTGTCAATAACACCTACCTTCACTGTGGTAAGGAACCAGTGAGGGGTGTGTGTGGAAGGTGTCTGTAAACACCTAGCTTCTCTTGCTATCATACTCTGCACTTTACATATTTGGAAGCGTGGTCTGCTTCCTTTTCCTTAATTCATTTCCCTTTTGGGTGCCCCCTCAGAATCAGTGCTATAGTGGATACTTTGAAAGCAGAGATGAATGAATCAAGTCCCCTCTGCCTCTTACTTCATTGTTTCCACCTGTCCCCTTTTGTGGGCTTGGATCTCTTTCATTGCCTTAGTTTTCACTAATTTATTTATTTATTTAATAAATCTTTATTGTTCAGATTATTACAGATGTTCCTCTTTTTCCCCCCCAATAGCTCCCCTCCACCCGGTTCCCACCCCACCCTCTGCCCTTACTCCCCCCACTGTCTTCACCTATAGGTGTACGATTTTTGTCCAGTCTCTTCCCGCACCCCCCACACCCCTTCCCCCCGAGAATTGTCAGTCCACTCCCTTTCTATGCCCCTGATTCTATTATATTCACCAGTTTATTCTGTTCATCAGATTTTTAATTCACTTGATTTTTAGATTCACTTGTTGATAGATGTGTATTTGTTGTTTATAATTTTTATCTTTACCTTTTTCTTCTTCTTCCTCTTCTTAAAGAATACCTTTCAGCATTTCATATAATACTGGTTTGGTGGTGATGAACTCCTTTAGCTTTTTCTTATCTGTGAAGCTCTTTATCTGCCCTTCAATTCTGAATGATAGCTTTGTTGGGTAGAGTAATCTTGGTTGAAGGTTCTTGCTATTCATCACTTTGAATATTTTTTGCCACTCCCTTCTGGCCTGCATAGTTTCTGTTGAGAAGTCAGCTGACAATTGAATGGGTGCTCCCTTGTAGATAACTGTTTTTCTCTTGCTGCTTTTAATATTCTCTCTTTGTCTTTTGCTCTTGGCATTTTAATTATGATGTGTCTTGGTGTGGTTCTCTTTGGATTCCTTTTGTTTGGGGTTCTCTGTGCTTCCTGGACTTGTAAGTCTATTTCTTTCACCAGGTGGGCGAAGTTTTCTGTCATTATTTCTTCAAATAGGTTTTCAGTATCTTGCTCTCTCTCTTTCTTCTGGCACCCCCATAATTCGGATGTTGGTACGCTTGAAGTTGTCCCAGAGGCTCCTTACACTATCTTCATATTTTTGGATTTTTTTTTCTTTTTGCTTTTCCGGTTGGGTGTTTTTGGCTTCTTTGTATTTCAAATCTTTGACTTGATTCTTGCGATCCTCTAGTCTGCTGTTGGATCTCTGTATATTATTTTTTATTTCAGTCACTGTATGCTTAATTTCTAGTTGGTCCTTTTTCATCAAGGGTCTCGCTAAATTTATCGGCCTTTTCTAGAAAATTCTTGAAAAACCTTATAACCGTGGTTTTGAACTCTATATCCAGTCGTTTACTTTCCTCCATTTCTTTCATTTGTGACCTGCTTTTTTGTCTCCGCATTTTGGCTGCTTCCCTGAGTTGATTGAGTGGCTTTGTGTGCTAGGTGTCCTATAGGGCCCAGTGGCTCAGCCTCCCCCAGTTACCTGAGGTGGACACTTTTGGTGCACCCCTTTGTGGGCTGTGTGCACAGTCTTGCTGTAGTTAAGCGTTGATTGTTGTTGGTATCACTGGGAGGAATTGACCTCCAGGCCAATTGGCTGTGAGGATCAGCTGTGTCTATGCTGGGAGAACTTCTGTGCTGGAGACACCCTTATGAGACAAGACTTGCAAAGCCTCTGTGCTCAGCTTGGATGGGGCGGAGTCTCAGGGCGGAGCAGACAGCATTGGCTTCCCGTCAGCCCTGCCCTAAGAGGCCCCTGGGTCTCAGTGTCCCATGGTAATCGCTGCAAGCACCTCTGAGAGAAAGCTGCCCTCGAGTTTTTCCTGCTGCCAGACAGTCCACTTTCTCCCCGAATGAGTCTGGGTCCCCAGAGTCTCGCCCGGAACTGGAGTTCAGAGCATTCGGGAGCTTTTGTCTCCCTCCTGCTTGAGAAAGCCAGCCACATACTCAGTTGCCCGCCCTCTCAGAGCGCACGTCTCTGTACCTCTGCCTTCTGCAGCTCCTCTGAGTCTCAGTGTGCTTTTCTCTTTCCTGACAGTCCAGTTTCTCCCTGTATGAGTCTGGGTCCCCAGAGTCTCGCCCGGAACTGGAGTTCAGAGCAGTCAGGAGCTTGTGTCTCCCTCTGCCTTCTGCAGCTCCTCTGAGTCTCAGTATGCTTTTCTCTTTCCTTCTAGTTGTAGAATTTCCACTCAGCCAGCCTTCCTGTGGTTCTAGATGATGTCTGTTTTGTCTTTTAGTTGTAGTTTTGAAGTTGTTGTGCGAGGCAGCAGTTTAGGTGTTTACCTATGCCACCATCTTGGTTTCCGAATTCCTTAGTTTTCACTCTTTCAGGCTCAGTACTTTTTAAAAAAAAATTACCATTTGTTGGAGAAGTACACACAGGATGAAGGAGGAACAAGGACAAGGAATCACAAGCTGTGATCCTCACCTTTTACCTGAGGCAAGTCCATTGGCCTTATCGCTGTGAGGCTTAGGTGTGGTGAAGTGTAGGGATTGTTACTGCACAAGGGAACCTGCTCTTTAGATCAGAGTGACCTCCTCTTGTTGCCAGTCAGGGCTCTTCATCCACTAGATCAGGGATTTTTAACTGAATATTTTGTGACTATGTATCCTAGTTCTGGCTTTTTTCTCTTGAGTAGAAACAGGCTGCCAACATATATAAAAGCTGTTTCTTCTCCCCTTTCCTTTCATAATCTTCCCCGCGAAAAACCTCGGGAGAGCCCAGGCACTACAAGGGCGACTGGGCCTGTTGGGTAAATGTGGGGAAAGAGTAAGAGCTGAGGTGAGGGCTAAATAATTACTGAGGGCCCTGCATAGTGTACTAGCAAGTTGGGACTTTATCTTGAAGACTCTGAGGGTTTTCTACAGAAGAGAATGGATGTTGTCAGTAGGGAAAGGATGAACTGCAGAGGGTAAAACATAGGGTCTCATTTTCTGGGCTGGCCTGCCCACTTTTGCCTATTGGCACATTTGGGAATACCTATCTTTCATCATGCTCCTGTTAAAGATTGTCCATTCCTGCCTGCACCTCAATGTCTGCTGAGACTTGTGCATGGGTTGAGGAGAAATACATCCTGAGTCAGGTTTTCGAATGGAGGAAAATGTTCATAGTGACCATTAGGTTGGTATGGTTTTGTTTTATTTCTCCTTAACTCCTTTCTTTAAAGATTTTAAAGTTTGCTCCTCTGTAGAATTCAAAATAAAACCATTCATTTCCTATCTGATAAAAGTGAAAAAGTGGTCATGCTGTTGAAAACCAAAATCTGATTAAAATTTTATGGGTCATGAGAATACATTGTATCTATGATGTTCATATTTAAATAAATAAGCAAACACAAAACATTTGGTGTCATGCTAGCATGGTGTGAAAACCTGGAATGACAGTAAAGTAGTGCAGGGTCAGGTCGGAGGCTGTAAGAGAAATGAGGAGGTTGTCTTAATGGGCATCTGAAGCAGACACTGTTGAGCGTGAAAGCCCAGGTTGATGTATGGGGAGTAGGGTTTGGGTCTGCAAAGCTGGCAGAGGCCATGCTGGCACCTGTCACTTCCGGTGGTGGATTAATATACCAGGTAGATTCCTTCTTTTAGCGTTGTGTGGAGAGATGGACAGGCTCTGGTCATTTTGCAGACAGGTATATATGCCTGTGTTAACTTTAAGTGATATGATCTGGGACCTTTCCAGTGCATGTGGTGTCATGAGAAGAATGTAGGCTTTGGTTTGCATCCAGCCCAAACACTTGGAATCTTTGGGACCTTGGGCTAGTCACTTCTTCTGAACCTCAGTTTCCTTATCTATAAAGTCAAGATAATATTTACAGGATTTTCTGTGCCTGGCAGAGTAAGTATCCGATAAATATTTCTCTTTCTTGTAGACATACTATCTAATAAAGAGGGAATATGCTAATTGACCATCACTCCATCACAAAGATGGCTGCACCCACAGCTGAGGCCAAGTTCTCATAAGGAGCCTTAATGAGCAATCAGCAGGGACCTGAGGCTACGTTCTCCCCCGCCCCCGTGGGGCTTGACAGGGGACCTCAGGCTGTGCCCCCCACCTGGCAGGGCTTGACAGGGGACCTCAAGGTGCGCTTCCCATCCTGGTGCTGGGCTAGGGGACCTCAGGCTGCTCCCCCTGCCCCAGTGCCAGGCCGGGGGACCTCAGGCCGTGCCCCCCACCCGGCGGGGCTTGATGGGGGACCTCAAGGTGTGCTTCCCGTCCTGGTGCTGGGCTAGGGGACCTCAGGCTGCTCCCCCTGTCCCAGTGCTAGGCCAGGGGACCTCAGGCCACGCCCCCTACCAGGTGGGGCTTGACGGGACCTCAGGCTGTGCCTCCCACCCAGCTGGGCTTGACAGAGGACCTCAAGGTGCACCCCCAGTGCTGGGTCGGGGGAACTCAGGCTGCACCCCCGCCCAGCGGGGCTTGACGGGGGGGACCTGAGGCTGCGCGCCCCTCCCGGTGCTGGGCTGGGGGACCTGAGACTGCACCCCCCCCCCCCCCGCCTGGCGGGGCTTAACTGAGGACCTCAAGGCACGCTCCCTGCCCCGGTCTGGGCTGGGGGACCTCAGGCCACGACCCCTGTCCTGGCGCCAGGCCAGGGGACCTGAGGCTACTCCCCCTGACCAGCAGGGCTTGACAAGGGTGGGACTGGCCAGGTCTGGATCTAGCCCAATGGGGGGGTGGTTGGCCAGGTGTGGGTCTCACGCGATTTTGAGGTGCATGTGGGTGGGCGGGGACTTGACTTTGGGTCCCGTGGTGAGCCCCAGACTCTGACAGGAGGAAGGTTTTCATATACATTTTACTAATTTTCTTTCATCTCTGACACTTCTTTTATAGAGAAAGGGCAAATAGCAATATTAAATTATTTCCTCTAATTAATCCCCTTTTAATGTGCATGAATTTCGTGCACCGGCTCACTAGTTGGATTCATTAGAATATAGGTAATTCCCTTAGAAATTGAGAACATGATGTTGGTTGAGGATAGCCATTGTAAAAAAATGCAGAAATATTGGTGTATCCTGCATTTTTCTAAATGCTCACCCACCCTACTCCCAGCGTTTGCTACCATGAACTGATTTTAGCAGTCTGATAAGCTGGCTGTACAGATGACCTTAGCTTCCTGAGGAAGGTGTGAGAAGTCTGGCATTTCAGCAGCAGTGCTCATTTATACTACCTGGACCATTCAGGGGCAGCTTCGTACCACAGAAGACATTGAAACTGAAGTAACTAACCTGGTCTTTCATAGACCTTTATACTTGGACAGTCTGTATTGGAAATGGCCCTTAGTTGGACAGGGTAGACAACAGAAAACCTAAACAGTTTGTTTGGTTAAGATGTAATGAACATCTAGAAAACCACCACTCAACTAAAGTACTAAAATATTGCCAATCAATTACATCTACCTGTTGTTCTTATCCTACCCCACCCTCCTGATTCCCTGCCAGGGGCAACCACTCTTCCAAATGTTGTGCTGATCATTTTCTTGTTTTTATTTTACTTCTCTTCATCTCTCTCCCCACCTGTATCCATCCATCCCTCTCTCTCCCCGCCTTTCCCTTTCACTTTCTCCCTACCACTACAAATCTACAACATGTTATCTCATTGCCTGAGGTTGAACATTTCTCTATATAATTATTGTCGTTATATGCTTCCTTTTCTGTGGCGTGGCTCAACTCCATCAGTTGCATATGTTACAAATGTCTTCTCCCATTTTGTAGATTGTCTTCACTCTCTTTAAAGTGTCTTCTAATGCACAAAAGTTTTCCTATGAATGTAGCCAAATTTATTATCTTTCTTATGCTTAACACTTTGTATCTTCATAAATTCTTTCCTACTTTAAGCTCAGAAAGATATTTACTTATACTTTCTTTTCAAGTTTGCTTTTAACATTTAAGTACTTCATCCATCTGGAGTTGATTTTTTGGCATAGTGTAAGAATTCAATTTCATTTTTTTCCTGTGGATAAACAATTTTTCTAACTTTTCCTTTTCCACACTCTCTGTCGTGCTGTCTGTCCAAAAGCAAACTTTGACAGATGCATAAGTCTCTTTCTAGGCTCCTCTATGCCATTGGTCACTTTGTTTGTCATTTTGCAGACAGGTATATATGCCTGTCTGCAAAATGTATACTGCCTAATTACTGTAGCTTTACAGTAAGCTTATTTGGCTACCCAGGCAAGACCCCCTTTCTTTTCTTCTTCAGAAATGTCTGGGTTATTGTTGGCCCGTTCTTCCATTTACATTTTGGAATCAACCTTTCTAATTCCACAGAATAATTGAGGTATAACTTATATACAATAAAAGTACCCTCTTTGTTGAACAATTCTGTATTTCAACAAAGGTAATCACCACCACACTCAACATATAGGGCAGTTCCATCACAATATTCCGTCATCTCCTTGGTAATTGACCTATTCCTGCTGTTGCCTACCACTGCTCTGTTTTCTGTTCAGATTTGTTTCTCATTTCATTTAATTTTTATCCAATGTTCCATTAAAATGCTGGGATTTTTTTTTTTTTTTTACTGCAGTTACATTAAATCTATAGATCAACCTAAGAAGGAAATCTACATCTGGTGTTAAGTCTTCTTGTCCGTAAACATAATGTATCTATCAACTTAGAGAGACTTAGCTTGACAGTAATGGAAAGTTCTTAATTTCTAGAAAGAAAAAAATCTAAACATTTTAAATAGTTCTTTAAAAGTACTAAAAGAATCATTTTACAAAATAATTATCCATCTAAATAAATACATTAAATGCACATAAATATATGGCAGACCTGTGGCAATATTACATTAAAAAAAAAAAGACCCATCTTGGTTCCAAACCATCTTTATTGCCCTTCTACAAGATCTTAGGCAAGCTTCTTAGCTTCCCTGATGCTCTGTCTCAGTATCTGTGTGATGACTAGAACATCCCTTCCTTGTGGGGTTATTGTGAAGATTAAATGCTAAAATGTGTGCAGAGTGTCAAGAGACAGTGGACTCAGTACAGTGAAGCTGTGAGTGGATGAGACTATTATGTGGGAGGAACTGCTCTCACTCAGCTATAAGGAATCAGGGAGGACTTTCAGCGTGTTTAGTTCCCCAGTGGCTTTAACCAAGTGGCACGACCGAAAGATGGCCTTGAATCATTTCCCTGACAAATTTGGAAAAGGTTAGTGTTGCCAAGCAGCTGACTACACGCTACTTCTGACAGGCAAGCTGGAATCACTGGAGGACACAGCTGACAGCCAATTCATTTTGCTGATTCATCCATTAGAAGGGTGGCTTTGAGCCAGAATTTAGCTTCCAGATTAAAGGCCGAGAGCTGCAAAGCTGCTGGGACTTGAAGGAATGCTGGTAAATTATTGCCATGTGAAGGCCAGGAGTGAAAAGTGGATTGTTATTTGTTTTCCCTTTTAAGCAATCCTAATTCCAAATGTGCTCAAATAAATTCCCTTTCCAAGGTTAGAGGGTTGTTTGTAACATTTGTCCATGGGACTGAGAGTGAAATTATTGGAAACAATTGGACACTATTAAACAGGTCATCTTGGCTCCTTTGTGATCCAGTTACCACCTTTGTTTTCATGGGGAATACTGACTCAGGCCTACTCTTTTACTTGGTGTAGTCCAAGTTAATTTAGAGAGAGAGATTATTGTAGATGTCACCCCTTTTGGGGACATTTGCAAAATGAACATGCTGGATATAGGAATGAAACTTAAAGAGGAAAATCCAGGAAGTGTTTATTTACCAACAGTCAGTACAGAATAATGATGGTAGACTCTATGGGTTCTTTATGTATCATTTTGGTAGGTTAACCTGTTTTAGTAGGTAGTCTCAGGCATATAGGGAAATCAACTCTACATAAAGCTTGCATGTGACAGGGTGAGCTTAAGGGGATGGAGACTGTCTTTTTTATCAAATACCTAGCATAGTCCCTGGACAGACAGTGAGCAATTACTGGATGGAAGCATAGACGGATGGTGTTTGTTTATATGGAAACTAGAGGCCCAGTGCACGAAATTTGTGCATGGAGGGGGATGTCCCTCAGCCCAGCCTGCACCCTCTCCAATCTGGGACCCCTCGAGGAATGTCCGACTGCCCGTTTAGGCCCGATCCCGGTAGTCGGACATCCCTCTCACAATCCAGGACTGTTGGCTCCCAACCGCTCGCCTGCCTGCCTTCCTGATTTCCCCTAACCGCTTCTGCCTGCCATCCTGATCACCCCTAACCACTCCCCTGCCAGCCTGATTAATGCCTAACTGCTCCCCTGCCAGCCTGTTTGCCCCTAACTTCCCTCCTCTGCTGGCCTGGTCACCCCTAACTGCCCTTCCCTGCAGGCTTGATCGCCCCAACTGCCTTCCCTTGCAGGCCTGGTCCCTCCCAACTGCCCTCCCTTGCTGGCCATCTTGTGGCGGCCATCTTGTGTCCACATGAGGGCAGGATCTTTGACCACATAGGGGCAGCCATCTTGTGTGTTGGAGTGACAGTCAATTTGCATATTACTCTTTTATTAGGATAGGATAGAGGCCTGGTGCACGGGTGGGGGCCAGCTGGTTTGCCCTGAAGGGTGTCCCGGATCAGGGTGAGGGTTCCCTTGGGGCATGGGGTGGCCTGGGTGAGGGGCCTGTGGTCGTTTGCAGGCTGGCCACGCCCCCCAGCGACCCAAGTGGAGGCCCTGGTATCTGGGGTTTATTTATCTTCTACAATTGAAACTTTGTATCCTGGAGCGGAGCCAAGCCTCCTGCTCACTCCATGGCCACAGCCATTTTTTTTTTTTAAATATATTTTATTGATTTTTTACAGAGAGGAAGAGAGAGGGATAGAGAGTTAGAAACACTGATGAGAGAGAAACATCAATCAGCTGCCTCCTGCACACCCCCCACTGGAGATGTGCCCGCAACCAAGGTACATGCCCTTGACCGGAATCAAACCTGGGACCTTTCAGTCCACAGGCCGATGCTCTATCCACTGAGCCAAACCAGACAGGGCGGCCACAGCCATTTTTGTTGAGATTTATTTATCTTCTATAATTGAAACTTTGTAGCCTTGAGTGGAGGCCTGGGCCCACCAGGGTGTGTGGTAAACTTCGCTTCCTCCATTGCCTGGGAAACCCAAGCCTCCTGCTCTCTCCATGGCCGCAGCCATCTTGGTTGTGGTTAATTTGCATACTCGCTCCTGATTGGCTAGTGGGCGTGGCTTGTGGGTGTAGTGGAGTGATGGTTAATTTGCATATTACTCTTTTATTAGATAGGATTATTGGGTGGTTAGATAAATAAGGGGAAAAGTCAGAAATGTGGCCACTGAAAGTAGGAAAAAAGTAACTGTCATGAGGAATAAGGTTTTCAAGAAAGGATCCTACTTCTGTGGTTCTCTGATTAATATGAGTGACTGGTCAATAGCATGTCTCCAGAATTTGATGCCCGTTTATCTCCTTGTGAGTGAGTCAGAGAACACCATTTTGAGCTCACATTTTAGTAACTTACACTACTTCTTTGGGAGACTGTATACTATGGAAGTTCCTTAATACCCTCATGCGTCATGGTTTTTTTTTCCTTTTGTTTCTCTAACTCTAGAGTGAATGTTTGAAAAGTACAGCAAACTTCTTAGTAAAATTTGTGTTTCTACAGAATTGGTTTTTCTTTTCTGTAGTTTTATTTTGCTCTTTAAGTAGCTAAACATTTAGGGCACGACATTCTGTAATCCACTATTGTGCTGAGAAGTTTTAGGCAAATCTGGCCCCCTTTGAATGAGGATTAAGTGTCAAGTGTAGGATATGTGGAGCATCTGCCTCTCACACAGTTGTCTTTCCCTCTGATTTCAGGTCCCTAATATAATTGAGTCCTTTGTCCAGTTCTGATGTTCTCAAATACTGCATGCTTATCACCAGTTGCTGCATTCTGCCTGCACTCATTCACGTAATATTTATTGAGAAGTACTCTGTAAGAAGAACTTTGCTAGAACTGGGTATATGGATTCTCTGTCAAACAGTAAGATGCTTTTGCAGCTGCCCAGGTACCAAGTCAGCAAGGCAAGGCTCTTACTGTCTCACTGCCAGTGTGGGAAATAATTGTTGGCAGTGAGAGTGGGCTAGGAGAGTATATGCTCAAATTACATGAGTTAGAATCAGCAAGTGGGTGCCTATCCACCCACAGGCCTTCCATGGGTCCTCACTCCCACTCCATCAGCTTTTCCATCCCGCCGGCCTCTGTGGAGGACACAGCAAAGGATTGCAACAAAACTGACCTGGCCTTAGTCAAGCATTAACACCAAGGAGGGAATAAGCTCCATCCAGCTTTCAAGTATTCCTGCCAGCCAGAGGCACATTACAGAGAATTAGCAGTCTTTAAAAGCGTAAGGAGAAGAGGCATGTCTTAGGCATTGTGGGGATCTCTTAAATTTGCAGAGTCCGAAGTAAGGTGCAGAGCAGCAAGAAGGCCCCTGGCCTTAGGGTCAAAGTAACTTGGTTTTGCATCCCATTGCTGCCACTCACTCGTGGTGAGGTCTGCAGTAAATCACCTGACTTCTGTGCCCCTGCTTTCTCACCAGCAAAAGCAGTTCCTCCCTTGTAAGTGTATTGTGAAGATTAGACATCATGTATGCAAAACGCTGGACACAGACATATCGTAGAACTTAAGTATTTGACAGTGAAGATTGCTTTTATTGCCATTTTTATTTTTTAAAAAAATTAATGAGGGTTTACAGTTTTCCCTTAGGAGTTTTGTTTTGTTGTTATTTTCATTTTCTTACTCTGGAAATGAATAATTTTTAAGCAGCAGTGTTACCTGCAAATATTTTGAAAATTAATCTTTTACTTACAGCATGACGGTTCTTTACAGTTTACAGAGCACTTTCACACTGTGGATGAGGTTGTGGAGTAATGACTCTCTCTTTTCTCCAGATGAGGAAGCTCAGACTTGGCGAGCCCAAGGAATGTTCCCAAGGCCACCTGGCTTCTAAGTGTCAGAGCTGGTGTCTGAGCTCAGACCTGAATCCAGGGCTCCTTTGACTACCTCAGTGACACCTCGGGGGCTGGGTCATAATGACTTTTCATAATGACTTTTTTCTTTTTCTTGTAGCTGTCAATACCAGCAAATACGCAGAAAGCTATCGGATTCAGACCTATGCTGAATATGTGGGGAAAAAACATGAGGAGAAGCAGATCAAGAGAAAGTGGCCAGAAGATAGTTGGAAGGAGATTGAGAGAAAGCGGTTAAATCAGTGCATATCCTGTGCTCTGCAGAATCACTATTACTGCACCAGTAGGTAAGAATCATTGGCTATTGACTTAAAAGCACAGTTATTCTAGCAATATCTTTTTTCTTGCTCCCTACATTACTGTAAATAAGAAATCTGACTTTTGAGAAAGGACTTTTAAAAAAAAACTTTTCTCATAATATCAGAAGTTACAATTCTTTCTGTGATTTATCAACCACAGCTGGTTCACTCACAGAAAACCCTTTTGAGGCAGACAGGATACATCTTATTCCTGTTTTAGAGGTGAGGAAATAGGCTCCTTGACTTGCCCACCAGTTTCAGTGAGAGAGCCAGGTTCAGAGTTGAATTCTGTTGTGTCTGATCCCTTCCTCTTCTCAGTACACCATGTTCCTCTGCCTAAGCTCCTGAATTCCCGTCAGATCCTACATAGGGATCTGCACCACATGCCGACTATAAAACGAGAACGTGACAAATACTTCCTTTAATGCTTTTCATAATCCTACTTTCAGAAGTTAAATACTGGTAACATTTTGGCATCTTTGTGAAACTACAAAACATAGGTATAGAAAAAGGGGGTGGGAGAAGTTCATTATAGAAAATTGTAAAATTCATAAAAGTGTGAATTAGCAGAAGAAAATCAGGCCAGCAGGGGAGGGACCAGACCTGCAAGGGAGGGCAGTTGGGGGCGATCAAGCCTGCAGGGGAGGGCAGTTAGGAGTGACCAGGCCAGCAGAGGAGAGAAGTTGGGGGCGACCGGGCCTGCAGGGAAGGGCAGTTGGGGGGGACCCAGGCCTGCAGGGGAGAGCAGTTGGGGGAACCAGGCCTGCAGGAGAGGGCAGTTAGGGGTGACCAGGCCTGCAGGGGAGGGCAGTTAGGGGCAAACAGGCTGGCAGAGGAGCAGTTAGGCATCAATCAGGCTGTCAGGGGAGTGGTTAGGGGGTGATCAGGCTGTCAGGCAGAAGCGGTTAGGGGCAATCAGGAAGGCAGGCAGGCGAGCAGTTGGGAGCCAGCAGTCCTGGATTGTGAGAGGGATGTCCAACTGACTGTTTAGGCCCAATCCTACCTTGATCAGGCCTAAATGGGCAGTCGGACATCCCTCGAGGGGTCCCAGATTGGAGAGGGTGCAGGCTGGGCTGAGAGATACACACCCCACTCCCGTGCACGAATTTCGTGCACTGGGCCTCTAGTTATAAATAAGGCTGCTATGATCATTTCTTTTTTTTTTTTTTAAATATATATTTTATTGATTTTTTTTTTTTTTTTTACAGAGAGAAAGGGAGAGGGGTAGAGGGTTAGAAACATCGATGAGAGAAAAACATCGATCAGCTGCCTCCTGCACACCCCCTACTGGGGGATGTGCCTGCAACCAAGGTACATGCCCTTCACTGGAATCGAACCTGGGACCCTTCAGTCCACAGGCCGACGCTCTATCCACTGAGCCAAACCGGTTAGGGCTGCTATGATCATTTCTGTAAAAAAAATTTTGTGGCATATGTTATCATTTTTCTTGAGTAAATACCTAAGACTAGGTTTGTTGGTACTTAGGTTAGATGTATGTTAAACTTTAAAGGAACAACCAAACAATTCTCCAAACTGAACATACCATTTTATGCTCCACCAGTACTGTATGAAAGTTCCAGTTGCTCCATGTCCTTGCCAACATTTAGTGCTGTTAATGTTTTTTCTTATTCTAGCCATTCTAGAGGATATAAGATGGTTTTAATTTACATTTCTCTGGTGACTAATTATGTTGATCACCTTTTTGTGTACTTGATGGCCATTTAGATATCTTCTTTCTGAGGTGGATTTTTCAGTGTCCTGCCCATTTTCTAATTGGGTTATTTGTCTTTTTACTGTTTTTATTGTAAGAGTTCTTTTATGTATTCTGGATACACCTCCTTTGTCAGATATATGTATTGCAAATATATTTTTTTGAGTTTTGAGTTCATTTTATTAACAGTGTCTTTTGATGAGCAAATATTTATCATTTTGATGAAGTCTGGTTTAAAATATTTTTTTATGATTAGTGGGTTTTATCCCTGTCCAAAATATCTTGGCATCCTCCAAGGTTGCAATGATTTTCTTATCTGTTTTTTTTTTTTCTAGAAGGCTTATAGTTTTAGCTTTTATATTTAACTCATGATCCATGTCAAATTAATTTTGTGTATGGAATAATATTGAAGTGAGTGTTAATTTTCTACATATGAGTATCCAGTTGTTTCAGCAACATTTGTTCAAAAGATTTCTTTTCTTATTAGATTAACTTGGTACTTTTGTCTAAAATAAATTGACTATGTATTTAGGTCTATTTCTGTACTCCTCTGTTTCATTCATTTTTATGTCTATTCTTATGCTAGTACCACACTTTCTTATTTCTGTGACTTTATAGTAAGACTTAAAATCAGGTAGCATAAACCCTCCAACATTGTTTTTCTTTTTCAAATTATTTTGTCTATTTTAGATCCTTTGTATTCCAAATAAATTTTAGAAGCATCTTGTCTGTTTCTTCATTAGGCCTGTTTTTAGGTTTTGCTGTAGAGGTCTTATGTTAATATTCTTCCTAAATATTTTATGTTATTGATGTTATTATAAATGAAAGTTTCTTAAAACAAGTCACTCATTTTCAAATTGTTTGCTGCCTCTATATAGGATATAATTAATTGTTGTATGTTGACCTTGTACCCTGCAACCTTTTAAAACTCACTTCTTCTTATAGTTTTTTTTTTAATGTCCCACAGGGTTTTATATACACAATCATGTTAATGTGCTAGTAACAAGCTTTATTTTTCCAATATTTGTGTCTCATTCCTTTTTCCTACTTTTTTTCTGACTAGCAACTCTGGTACACAGTTAAGTAGAAGCGGAAGAGTGGATATCCTTGCTTTATTTCTAGTATTAGGGGAAATTCAGGGTTTCCCCATGAAGTATGATTTTTAGGTTGTCCATACAAGTCCTTTTTTCAGACTGAGGAAGTTCCCTTCTATTTCTGGTTTGCTAAGAGTTTGTATCATGAATGGATGTTGAATATTTTCAGATGTTCTTTTTGTATCTTTTAAAATTATCATATAGTTTTTGTACTTTATTTTGTCAGTATTACATTTATTGTTTTTAAATCAAATTTGTATTCCTGGGAGAAATCCACTTGGTCATAATGTATTATCCTTTTTACATGTTGCTGGATTTGATTTGCTCATATTTTATTAAGTACTAGAAGCCCGGTGCATGACATTCATGCACTGGGCGGGGGCGGTGGGGTGGGACCCTCAGCCCGGCTTGTGCCTTTTAGCAGTCCGGGAACCCTTGGGGGATGTCCCACTGACGGCTTAGGCCCGCTCCCCCTGTGGGCCTAAGCCGCAGTCAGACATCCTTAGTGCTGTCGCGGAGGTGGGAGGGGCCAGCCGTGAGCCCCGCTTCTGACTGAGCAGCGCCCCCCCTGTGGGAGCGCACTGACCACCAGGGGGCAGCTCCTGCATTGAGCATCTGCCCCCGGGTGGTCAGTGCGCATCATAGCGACCAGTCATTCCACCGTTCGATTTGCATATTACCTTTTTATTATATAGGATTTTTATCTTTATCCATGAGAAATATTAGATAGTAATTTCCTTTTCTTTTATATTTTTGTCAAGTTTTTGTATCAGGATTATACTGACCTCATAACACTAGTTAAGTTCTTTTTTTTTTAATATTTTTTATTGATTTTTTACAGAGCGGAAGGGAGAGAGATAGAGAGTTAGAAACATTGATGAGAGAGAAACATTGATCAGCTGCCTCCTGCACACTCCCTACTGGGGATGTGCCCACAACCAAAGTACATGCCCTTGACCGGAATCGAACCCGGGACCCTTCAGTCCGCAGGCTGATGCTCTTATCAACTGAGCCACACCGGCCAGGGCAAAACTAGTTAAGTTCTTAAATTTTTGGTTGAGTTTACTAGGGGAGACATCTGGACATAGAGTTTCTCTGTGGAATGGTTTTTTATTATGAATTCAATTTCTTTCATTGATATAGGCTATTTAGATTTTCTGTTTATTTTTGTTTCACTTTTAGGAATCTGTGTTTTCCAAGGAATATTCTATTTCATTTAGGGTGGAAAATTCATTAGCATAAAATTGTTAGCTCAGGCTATTCCCTTATAATTTTAATATCTGTAAGATCTCTAATTATGTTCCTTTAAAAACTCCTGATACTGGTAATTTGTGTCTTTTTTTTTTTTTTCCTAGCTAGGTGATTATTAATTCTTTCAAAGAACCAAATTTAATTTTTTTTTAAAGTATGTTTTATTGATTTTTTACAGAGAGGATGGGAGAGGGATAGTGAGTTAGAAACATTGATGAGAGAGAAACATTGATCAGCCACCTCCTGCACACTCCCTACTGGGGATGTGCCCACAACCAAGGTACATGCCCTTGACTGGAATCGAACCTGGGACCCTTCAGTCCGCAGGCTGATGCTCCATCCACTGAGCCAAACTGGTTAGGGCCCAAATTTAATTTTATTGGGCTTTTTTCCTGTTGTTTTCCTGTCTTATTTTATTTATTTATTTATACTCTTGTTATTTCTTCTGCTTCTTTTGAATTTGTTATTCTTTGTCTAGCTTTTTAAAGTGGGAACTTAACTCATTGATTTTATTACATTTCTTCTTTTCTAATAAAAGCATTTAAAACTATACTAGTCCTAGCCGGTTTTGCTCAGTGGATAGAGAATCGGCCTCTGGAATGAAGGGTCTGGGGTTCAATTCTGGTCAAGGGCACGTACTCAGTTGCAGGCTTGATCCCAGCCCTGGTTGCGGGGGTGCATGCAGGAGGCAACCAATTGATGTGTCTCCCTCACATCGATGTTTCTTTCTCTATGTCTCCCTCTTCCTTACCCTCTCTCTAAAAATCAATGAAAAAATATCCTCGGGTGAGGACTAACAAAAAAAATAAAAATAAAATAAAGCTACACTAAATAATAAAGTCAGCACACTAAATAAGAAAAAAATTATTCACCCTTTCAATGGGTACAGTCTTTTAATTCCCACCTACCGTCTGTATACATGACTTCAAGAAATGGTTAGAAATCACTAGACTGTGGCAGGAGAAACTTGTACTCAGCCCTTTTTGTCCTTTGTGTGTTGGTTCCTGATTTACACATTAATTGCTTAACTGCTTCTGTGACTTAGAGTGGTTGCCTTTACCCCCAGACCCTCCACCACCCACCGTCTAAGAATGCATTTCTGCAGCATGGGCACCAGCCCTCTTGTCCTGGTCGTAGCTCACTCCCTCTCAGCAGTAAGGAGTGCACTCAGAAGCTCTGTTTACCATCTCTTGTTTCTTCTTTCTTACTCCTGGATCCATTCAATTTTAATGCTTCTGTTCTTGGTTCTCAGCTGCCTTTTTCTGGGGAAATTTCCTATTGTTTCGTTCTTGTTTGCTTCATGTTCTACAGTTTAGGAACAGATTTATTACATCTGTATCTGTATATTAACCAAATGACCATCCTACAATTTGCATATTCCTTAGGATAGACCTTTAGTTTCTGGAAAGTACTGTAGAAGGTATCTATCTAGTCTAGTGACCTCAGAATCTTTCTTGTATTTGAGCAGTGTTAGCAAATTCAATGTAGATCTTGTGGGTTACATATATTTTAGCAGAGAAAGTGTTTTCCATGACACTTTTTAAACCATTGAAGTGATAAATGCACAAATTTTTTAAAGTTTGCATAGTACAAGAGAATATAAAATGAGCGGGTGTAGGAAAATCTGCTCCTCATTCCCAGTTCTCCTTCCCTACGGTGGCTACTTTATCATTTTCTTTTGGTGGTTTCACTCTACCTTTAACTAAAAAGTCTTACCAACTTTGACCAATATATCTTGATTGCTTCTATATAATATTAAAAATTAAGCACATGTAGTACCTTCCTTTGCTCTCTGTCCCCTTCTCACTTTCGTTAACTAAATTAGGTTATTTATACTACTTACTACTTTTTTGTATCTATATTTTTGTGCTTTCTTGAGAAGTTGATTCCAAGAGATAGCAGGAGGTATATAGCATGTATATTATTCTGATTGTATAAATACAATTCTCTAGTGAAGAAAGGCTGCATATTTGGGTCCACAGAGAAGAAAATGTATCCCTATGTCATTCAAGCTTTGCTAGCCAAAGGAGAATCTTCTAAATATCTCAGCCATTTTTGCGTAGATTTTTTTCGAGGGAACTAATTTTCTTTTCTAAGTGGTGTATTGGTTTTTTTCTTTTTTTGCACATATATTGTATGGTTAGTAAACTAAAAAATGCCTCTATTTCACCTTCCTAATTGATAATGTTCCTGGATATAGAATTTTAGATCCAAATATTTTATCCTTCCAGAACTTTCAATACTTACCACTATAATCATGGATTTACTTTCCTGTTTTCCTTCAAGGCAGGTGCCATGTTTTCCAAGTCTTTATATCTCTAGCATCTAACTGATCCACAGTATGTACTCAGATATTTGGTGAATTAATGAATGAATAAATAAATACTCAAGTGTCAGTTTCCTGAGTGCTTGCTCTGGGCTAGGTGTTTCACATTTTATCTCATTTATGCTCATAGCAACATTGTGAAGGATGAGCGGTTATCCCCATTTCATAGAGGCTCAGGGAGATTAAACAGTTCTTGAATTGGATTTGATTCCAGGGTGATCCGAAGAGCCTGTTCTTTCCGCCCCCATAAATTTTTCCAGGTCTGGGATAGCCCTGTCCTGAAGGGAAAAAAGTATTCAAGCAGATTGATTGCATTTAGGTGCATGCCATCCAGGGGACTACTGTCTTAACTATAATCACCATACACCTAAGATAAACATCGAAGAGCTTGTATCTTTTCATTTAAAAGTGATATCCTAGGAAGCTGAAGAGAGGTCTTTTTGAATTTCTGCTTAAAAGAATACCAAAACTCTTCATTACAAAACCAAATACTTCAAACATGTACAAAAGTAGAGAAAATAATATAACAAAACTCCCATCTAGCTGTCATAAAGTATCAACAGTGTGTATCCAGTTCTGTTTCATTAGTACTCTTTCTCTCCCTCTCCCCTTCAGATAATTTTGAAACAAATCATAGACAGGGTATCATTTCAACGATAGGCTATATATGTATGTATCAAAAAGATAAGCAGCCATTTTAAAACTAGAATACTACTGTCATAAAAAATTAATTCCTTAATATGTGTTCAGATTTCCTGCTCACAATTTTTTTGAAATAATTGTTTTGTTTGAGCTCTAGTTTATAAACAAGTTCACGTATTATATTTGGTTGACATGTCTTACTTCTCTCTTAATCTGTGAATTTCCTCTCTCTGGATTCCCTTCCCTTCACCCCTCATCCCTTTGCAATATATTTAAGAAACCAGGTTGTTTGCTCTGTAGAATTTCCCATATTCCTGAACATTTTTTTAAGGTTGTTTAACATGTTCCCTGACTTCTGTGTTTGCAGTGAACTGGTAGTTAGTTCTATAAACTTGGTTAGATTCAGGACTGAACTAATAAAAAGAATATTTCATAGAAGGTTTTATGTATTTCCTGTTGTGTTGCTTTGTGTGGCATTAAATGTCTACTTGTCTCTCTTTTTGTGATAAGATTGATCGAGTGGGTTCAGATATTGCTATTCTGGTTCATTCAATATGAAGTTCCCTGTTAGCTTTTCACCTGATAATTTTAATAACTATTAATGATCAATTGCTAGATTCATTATTTCATTAAGAGTTGCAAGATGATAATATTATAGTTTGTTCCTCCTTCATTTATTACCCCAAATGCTTTTATTTAAAATGTAAAATTTGCCCTAGCTGGTTGCTCAGTGGTTAGAGCATCAGCCCTCAGAACAAAGTATCATGGGTTCTAGGGCACGTACCTCAGTTGCAGGTCAGGGTGCGTGCAGGAGGCAACCAATTGATGTGTCTTCCTCACATGGATGTTTATCTCTCCCCCTCTTCCCTCCCTTCCATTCTTTCTAAAAATATATGGAAAAATATTTCTGGATGAGAATTTATATATATATATATATACACACACACACACACACACACACACACACACACACTGAGTGGCCAGATTATTATGATCTCTGAACGGATAATAATCTGGCCACTCAGTGTATATCTTATATAATAAAAGGCTAATATGCAAATTGTCCCCTTGACCAGGAGTTCGACCAGCAGGCAGGCCGGCCAACCGCCCATGTCCCCTCCCCCTGGCCAGGCTGGCTGGACCCCACCCATTCATGAATTCATGCACCGGGCCTCTAATATCCTATCTAATAAAGAGGGAATATGCTAATTAACCATCACTCCGTCACAAAGATGGCTGCACCCACAGCTGAGGCCAAGTTCCCATAAGGAGCCTTAACAAGCAATCAGCAGGTACCTGAAGCTACACCCTCCCCAGCCCCTGTGGGGCTTGACAGGGGACCTCAGGCTGGCAGGGCTTGACAGGGGATTTCAGGCCGTGACCCCCAACCATCAGGGCTTGATGAGGACCTCAAGGTGCACTTCCTGTCCTGGTGCTGGGCTAGGGGACCTCAGGCTGCTCCCCCAGCCCCAGTGCCAGGCCGGTGGACCTCAGGCCACGCCCCCCACCTGGTGGGGCTTGACGGGGGACCTCAGGCCACGCCCCCCACCCAGCAGGGCTTGATGGGGGACCTCAAGGTGCGCTTCCCGTCCTGGTGCTGGGCTAGGGGACCACAGGCTGCTTCCCCGGCCTGAGCGCCAGGCCGGTGGACCTCAGGCCACGTCCCCCACCAGGTGGGGCTTGACAGGGGATCTCAGGCTGCAGCCCCCGCCCCAGCACCGAACCAGGGGACCTGAGGCTGTGTCCCCCTGCCTGGCGGGGCATGACAGGGGACCTCAAGGTGCACCCCCAGTGCTGGGTTGGGGGAACTCAGGCCATGGCCCCTGCCCAGGGGGGACCTGAGGCTGCACCCCCTGCCAATGGGCCTTGACAGGGGACCTGAGGCTGTTCCCCCCTCCTGGTGCCGGGCCGGGGGACCTGAGGCTGCAACCCCCCACCTGGCGGGGCTTGACGGGGGACCTCAGGCCATGCCCCCCATCCAGCGGGGCTTGACAGGGGATCTCAGGCCATGTCCCACACCTGGTGAGGCTTGACGGGGGACCTCAAGGCATGCCCTCCCACCCCGGTCTGGGCTGGGGGACCTCAGGCCACACCCCCCGTCCTGGCGCTAGGCCAGGGGACCTGAGGCTACGTCCCCTGCCCGGCAGGGCTTGACAAGGGTGGGACTGGCCAGGTCTGGATCTAGCCCAATGGGGGCGGGGCCAGCTGGGTCTGGGTCTCACACGATTTTGAGGCACATGTGGGTGGGTGGGACTCTGGTGCGCCCCAGACTCTGACAGGAGGAAGGTTTTCATATACATTTTACTAATTTTCTTTCAATTCTGACACTTCTATTATAAAGAAAGGGCAAATAGCAATATTAAATTATTTCCTCTAATTAATCCCCTTTTAATGTGCACGAATTTCGTGCACCGGGCCACAAGTGTGTGTGTGTGTGTGTGTGTGTGTGTGTGTGTGTGTGTGTGTGTGATTTATTCGGTTATCTGAAGATATAGTTCATCTAGAAAAAGCAGAATAAATTCTTTAATCTCTATCCCCAACACACCTTTTAAAAAACAGTTTCAGAATAATTGGTTTTCATGCTAGCACCTTCCAAAGGTGACTATGCATAGATTTTTAAATATACATATATATACATTTATACATTACAGTTGCTTTTTAAAAAAATGTGTTTTTAAAATCTTTATTGTTTAAAGTATTATATATGTCCCGCTTTTTCCCCCATTGACCCCTTCTAGCTTTCCCCGTCCACCTCCCCCATCCGCCTTCACCACCCTATTGTCTGTGTCCATGGGTTATGCATATATGTAATATTTCTCTTTTCCGTGTCCAGCGTGGCTAGAGAGTGGGTCCAGTTCCTGAGTAGAGGAGCTGGGGATTGAGAAATAAAAGAAAGAAAGAGACAAGACACAAAATGGAAGGAAAAAGCTGGGATAGGGTGGGACTGCTGTCCTCTTCTGAGGGAGAAACAGTGACCCAGAGCCAATACAGCATGTTTATTTTATACCCCAAATACCAGGGGGTTTCACCAAAACTTAAGATAAAAGGAGCTTGTGTGGGCCTGAGTCGTATTCATTCCTTCAATCCTGGTGCTAGACTGGATTTACATATCAAAGCCCACTCTCCAACACCTGGGCAAAGATAAGAGTCAGTGCTGACAAGCATCTGCCTTTTTGGTAAGATGTGTATCCAAGACATGGCTTTGCCTGTCGCCTTGGGTTCAGCTGACAATTTAAAGAAATGCCCATGTGCCTTTCCAGGGGCCCCTCTACACATATATGCATACAAGTTCTTTGGTTGATCTCTTCCCACCCACCCCTGATTTTTAGAGAGAGAGGAAGGAGAAGTATAGAGAGATAGAAACATTGCTGAGAGAGTAACATCATCCATCAGCTGCCTCCTGCATGCTCCTTAGGGGATAGAGCCTGAAACCCTGGCATGTGCCCTAACCAGGAATCGAACCAGCGACCTCTTGGTTCCGAAGGCAAAGCTCAACTGCTAACCCATACCAGCCAGGTGCTATTCTTTTTTACGCTCTAATTATCTTGCTATGACCAGTGGGAACCATTCTGAGTTGCCTTTTGAATCTTCTGATACAATTCCAGTAGTCTTTAATAGCTTCTTTGACTTCTGGTATGCTTAACAAGATATTTCAGGCTCTTGTTATACATTTTCTACCTTATATTTGGAGTCAACCATTTCTCTAAGGGGTTTGTTCCTTTTGATAGGAAATGGTATTTAGAAACCATAGTCTGGGTTCTCAGGGTGTTGATTGATACTGGTTTCTTTGTTGTGTTATAGCCTTTTTTACTGAAAAGAACTAGCAAGGTAGTCTTTCTTCCTTTCTTGAAAAAAGATAAGTTTATACTGATATTTCAAATTCCAGTTAGACTCCACAACTTATCTATTTAAAATTTTGTTTTTTCTTTTCCTTGTTGAAAATTCGGTTTATAATGATATTAAATTAATTATTTACTTGGTTTATGCTACTACATACTATAATAGTTTCAGAATAACTATCAGTAGCATTACTAATAATATACTTATTGAAAAATAATTTTACATTTTTGTAGCGATTTTTGTCCCTCGAGTATATCTAACTAGAGCTGAACAATCAAATTACCTTATTTTAAAGTCATTTGAAGTAATTAATTTTTTGTGTGGTTAAGCTACCAACTCAATAATCATTTAGGTTTGCTTTATATTTGCTTTTATGGATTGCCTTTCTAAAAATTTAATTTTGTCTTATAATTATGTAAAACATTTATATGGTTCCACAATCAAATCTACCAAGCTTGTCTCTCTGCGCCTTCTCCAGCTTGTTTCTCTCTCCCTTGTAGTGACCAGTTTTATTAGTTTTTAGTATATCTTTCCATTCTTATAAATATGTAAACAACTACATATATATACCCCCACCTTTTGTTAGGTAAATGGTAATGAGCACATACTTTTCTCTACCTTCTTTTCCTCATTTGCCAAATAGCTTGGAAGTCACTCTTATTCTGCTTCTTGTTTAAGTGTGATTCTTTACACTGCAAATGGCTTAGTGTTCTTTAGCCTCCTTAATAAAACACACTAACCTGCTAACCTGGGTTTAATTCTAATTTAAATGATCAACCTTGTAGCAGAACTCATGAATATTATAAAGTCAGATGCTTGTGAAAGATCGATTCGTGACCCAGTGCTCTAGTTCAGATATATCATTCTTCTTTTACCTTTCTTATGTCTTTCTCTGTCCTGTCAGTATAAAGGTATAAAGCTCACTGACACACAGAATGCTTTTTGTAATATCTACAGATAAATGTGAAATACAGGAGAGAATGCTTATATTTACTAAGCAGATTCTTCATTCTAGGCACTGAGCTAGATGCTTCAGGTCGTTTTTTAAAAAACAACAACTGTGTAATAACTCATTGTAACCCTTGGTGATATTCCTGATTTATATATGAGGAAGTTGAGTCACAGAAAAGCCAAATAATTTAGCTGAAGTTACACAGAATTCTAACTTTGGATCCATAGCCCAGTGTATTAAGTTACCTGTTAGAAGCATGGCACATTTACACCTATGAGTGTGCATGTTTGAGAGAGATACTCTCTCATTTTAATAAATTATCTTTTCTTAAAAAAAAAAAAATACAAACAAACTGTTAAAGAAGCCCTAAGTTGAAAACTGAATTTCAACCTTGTTTCTTTGGGGAAAGGATTTAGATGTCTAGTTCCACAGATTATCAGTGGAAAACTATTAGTTTTAACAATTTTAAAATACACAAAAGTGACCCTATGATGTATAAGCCAATATAAAAATTATTGAAGTGCCATCCCTTTAGAATCCAGTGTTGGTCTTTGATGAGTTGATTGGTTGCTTTTAAGTAGAAGTTCCATAGCCCGTCTGGAGGAAAATGACTTGATGGTGAAAGGAAGGGGAAATATTGAGACTATTCAGCCTGGAATAGTAGCTGGAGGCAAGGGGCAGTAGGAAGATGGTAAGATTATGAAATGCTGTTATGAGAAGAATAATGGTTCTTTATCCTCACAGGGGACTGAGGAAGAACCCTGAGGGGAATAAGGTAGCATTATTAGTCCTATTTCACTGATTAAAAAAGAAAAAAAAAAAGAAAAACTCAGAGGGGAAGTGGTTTGCTCCAGATCATAGAGCTGGTGACACAGCTCTTTTCTGCTGATGGGCTACCTTCCCCTCCTCTTTGCTGATTTTGCCTAGGTCTGATTATCTTTGAAGGGCTGTGTTAATTTCAGACTGGAAAGGTGGTACAGAGAGACCTTTAAAATCGGTTTTAAATGATTAAGAAATAATAATCACAGCCCTTTGCTCAGTCTTCCCTCTTATTCAGCTCCTTTCCACCTTAACATCAGAACAACTAAAGAAAGGATCACTCTAGTCTAAACGAGTATTTTAAGAAATTCAAATAAATATTCAACATAAAACTAGAATCTGATTAATGTAGAATTTTAAAGTACCAGGCAAATTGGTTTTACCATGGAATGTTCCTAAGACATAAAGCCAGGGAGCTTTCTTAAGTCAAGATGTAGAAACAACTCTTAACAAATATTCCTTCTAAATATTGTTCCATCTGCCTGACTGGTGTCAGGGAAAGCTGAACTGGTCTAACCTGTCTCCTTCTTTTGACTTCTTTTGGGCCAATAGGTCAGGACACCATTGCTTTCTTTCAAAGAAAATATGTCATCAGGATTCCTGAGAATAATATAAAAAGAAAAGCAGACAACTTGAATAAACAAAATGTGATGTAGAACACCCATTTTCAAACGGTGTGCTGTAAAACATGCAATACCTGACTAATCAGGAGCACTTACCTCTTTTCCCTTGGATTGTCAAATAAAAAAATGACAAGCCAACACAACAATAGCCGCCTGATGTGAATGAATCAAAATTATACCTATTTTTTGTCAGATTGGCAAAATATACATATATACTGCTGTGCTGCAGAATTTTAGTAATTAGTTTGTGTGCCATAAGATGAAAAAGATTGAAAATCACTATTACAGAATATTATTCAACTTAAAAAAGGAAGGAAATTTTGATATGCTACTACAACATGTAGAATCTTGAGGACATTATGCTAAGTGAAATAAGCCAGTCACAAAAAGACAAATACTGTATGATTCCATTGTTATGAGGTAACTAGAATAGTCAAATTCACAGAGACAGAAAGTGGAATGGTATTTGCTATGAGCTGGGGGAGAGAGGGATGGGAGTTAAGTATTTAATGGGTAGAGAGTTTCTGTTTTGCAAGATGAAGAGTTCTATAGATTGGTCACATAACAATGCACCTGAATTTTGTATTTCCCTATAATGAAAAATTTTTGAAAATATGCAGGCAATCTGGAATGCAATTTTTTTATGGTAAACTTTTACTTGAAGCCTTTCTCATGATAATTGGGGATGGGGAGGATGCTGACCTAAAATACTTTTAAAATTTCAGCAGAAAATTATGAATTACCAAGAAAAATAGTTGGTGAATTTATAACTTTCAGTTACTACTTATCTATTTTACACTTTATTAAATTGCTGTTGTAGATATAAAAATTCTTAAGATAAAATATGAAAGATAGGTAAATTGATTGTAAATGCTGTGAGATCCGGCCTTTTTTTTCTTACTTGTTGTATGGGCTATAGCATGTCTGGCAACCAGACCAACTGATTCTTAGATGTAGGTCTGTCTGCTTTAAGAGAATGAAGTGTCACCTCTACAGAAATGGACAAAAGCACAGCTGTGAAAGCAGAACAGTTGTAGTGATTAAAAATTACGTATTTTTTAAAAGAGCTCAATCTCTAAGATTTCTATAGTTGATTTTTAAAAATCTGTAATTATCACATTAAAATTTCGAAAATTTTAGTAATGACTTAGCTTTCTTTAAATTTAAAAACATAGGATTTAGTTCCCATCTCCAAGAAAATTCATTATTTCCATTTAGAAGTTTCTGTTTGCAGTAATTTAGAATTTGGCACTGAAAACCCACATTAAAGCAGTATGTCATCTCAAGATTTTATTTTAAAGAATTGAAAGCTCAGTTTAATATCCCCTTATATTTAATCTGACTTTTGATATTTTGGAAGGCTTTCATGTTTCATAAAAGCAGTAGTATTTGAAATAAATGTTTTCTTTCCATATCTTCATGTTATTTATTTGAATAACCATAATTAAAAGTAATTATCATCTGTGTATTTAATAATGTATTATATTATTCATACTTATCTTCATGTAATAGTATAATTTTTTAAATGGGACTGCCGATTGAAATTGCCCTCAACACACTTAGATGATTAAGGAAGTGAAATGCTATCTTTTCCATATCTATTAACCAAAAACAAAACAAATTTTAGTTGCCCAGATCATGTGCAGTTAGAATTATTCCTGTATTATTTGTAGTATTTTAGCTGAAATAAAGTGTGAAATAATGTAAATCCTGTATTTTCATTTCCAGGTGTAGAAATCCTTAACATTTTTCTGGCAGTTCTTTTTTGACACTTTATGCCCTGCTAGTACATTATAAGCTGGCAGAAGCCACGGCATGTTTATATTTACTTGGGGGAGGTCAGGTATAAGGATGAATGGCTACTATGGCCCAATATGAGCTTTGTCATTGTGCTGATAGGTGGTTCCATGTTTAAATTCTGTCTGCAGATTTTAGGTGCTTCTTTTTGTTCATTCAAGAATCTCTGAAGCAAAAATTTCATTTCATTCAACTGCATTGCTGGGAAAGCAGAAGCCAAATACTTAACTACATGGGACCATTCTAGAGGTTCCCCCTTTTATGCCCTCTTTCCAAATCAAAAGAACTAAAATATGCTGTGTATTTTCAGGTCTCTATCCCCCAAGTAGAACTAATTATAGAATCTAAGTAATGGCTAAATCAGGCGTCCTCAAACTACGGCCCGTGGGCCACATGCGGCCCGCTGAGGACATTTATCCGGCCCGCCAGGTGCCGCTGCCTGTCCTGCTTAGCACGACTCATCCCGGGCCCGCAGTGCACATAGGAATTTGTTCATAGTTTTTTTTTTAAACTATAGTCCGGCCCTCCAACGGTCTGAGGGACAGTGAACTGGCCCCCTGTTTAAAAAGTTTGAGGACCCCTGGGCTAAATTGATGTTAACTGTACAGTTCTTTATACTTTTCTGTATATTTGAAGTTCTCATAATAAAATGTTGGGGGAAAATGGAACTGTGTCTTCTAGTAACCTTGTATATATTTCCAACAGATTAGGGCATTTGGGGTGGTCTGGACATCCATGAGTTAATAAATAGCTATCCAGTTAATTACTTACCCTCCCAGCCATCACGACCATGCTGTACCAACTATTTTTGCTGCTTATGTCTTCGTTCTACTCCTTCTCTCTTCCTCTCCTCCTTTTCTGATGCTTTTCAAAGATTTGGACCACTGCCTCTGACATGGACTCCCCTCTCTACCCCCTTTGCCTACCATAGAACAGTGAGGAAGCAGAGAAGGCACTTGCATTTGTTAAATGTTTACCATGTGCCAGGTACTGTAACCTTTGCTGTTTTGTATAGTTTTCTTATTTGATCCTCACAATAACCTATTTTATAATTGAGGAGACTGAGACTCACAGAAGGAACCTGCCCTGGGTCACAACACCAATATATGACAGAACCCAGATTCAAGCCCTCATCTCTCTCATCTGAAATCCCATTCATGCTCTTTCCAGAATGTCCACTCCCTCAGATATCCACTTGTGATCCTTCCCCACCACCAGGAATGCCTTCTGATGCCTTCTATGCCACCTAGAATCCTTGGGAATTCTTTGCCTTGGTAACTCTTAGTAGGAAGTGGAAAAAAAAAAGTTGGGAATGGTTGTTTACTTATATTAGCATTCCAGTACTTAACAAATGATGCCTTGTGGTCACTCAGAAAAAGATGCAAATGAATGAATGATCAAGAGAACCTATAATACACCCAGAATATACCTTCCTTTCCAGTTTCTTATTGGAGAATACTATTCAGACTGCTTTTTGCTATTTATGCCAGTTTTAATTGCTTTGCTGAAGGTAAGGCAGAAAGAAGTGACATTCTTTTTATAATTACACCAGTATCCACCCTATTTTATTGTCTTACCTGCTGTTTAGACTGAAAGAACTGTAAATATTTCTCTCTTTCTGCATCTAGCAGATGAGAGTGGTCTGATTCCTGAGTAGGGGCTGCTGGGGATTGAGAAAATGAAAGAAAGAGACAGACACAGAGATAGAAGGAAAAAGCTGGGCCAGGTGGGACAGCTGTCCTCTGATGGAGAGACAGAGACCCAGAGCCAATACAGCGTGTTTATTTCATACAGCAAAAACCAGGAAGTTTTACTAAAGCCCAAGACAAAGGAGATTATGTGCATTCTTGTGGCTTCTTTGTAATCATCACTTCTGGGTGGGCCTGGATAATCGTCTTTGTTCCTGGTGCTCCGCTGGATTTAGATAATAAAACCCACGCCCTGGTGCCTGAGCTGAAGGTCAGGCTGACAACACACTTGCCTCTGGCAAGGTGTGTTTTCAGGATGTGGCTCAGCCAACGCCACTGGATTCAGCTGACAATAATTAAAGAAATGCTCATGTGCCTTCCCAGGTGCTCTCTACAAAGAACCATATGAAGGTGGGAATAGATCAACTGTGGGGCCTTGGAGTATCTCAGTCTGAAGACTGTTCATGCATACCTTACCACATTTTTTTAAGGGAAAATAACATAAAAGCAAATCAATCTCATATAATGCTACAGAAATCAGTATAAAGAACTGGAGAATTCTTGGGAATGACCATGAGGTACATTAATTTATCATCTTAAATTAATGAATCTTAAATGTTGGAGGGGATTAGTTTCTAGTTTGCTATAGTCACAAATTATTCCCAGAAGGCACTTCATAAATTAAACCAAGATGTAAGAAGCATGTCATTTCTTGGTAAGAGAACATCTGGTGGTAGGTGGTCCTCTGTTCTGAAGAAGCTGAAATGACATTCTCTATTTCATGAGGTAGAACCTTGTTCTCTTCTCCTGGTAAAGCCATCATAACTCTTTTGATTCAACAAGTTGAATTAGTGCTAATGATGTCATCTCATCATCAATTTGACTAAATATATGATTTAGGATGTTTAAATTAATGACTATAATGAAACCATTAGAATTTAGAGTAGTATTTTCTATATGGTCGATAGCTTTCTTTTGATCCTCTTCTTTCATCCCCAGTTTCTTTCTCTCTATTAGCTAAGATCATTTGTCTACAATGGGCATCATATAAAAGTGAGTGCCCAGGCAGAGAGGAAGGGTTGGCACCTTCCATGAGTATGAAAACCTCACCTACCTCCTTCCTTTGACATCATTTGTAAAACAGTACTTCATTTCCAAATTTGAGCCTGATCAGTTATTATGAGTTTTTTTTCCTTCTCAGGTTGGATTTAATGGGTTTATAAGAAAAATAGAAACAACCAAAAATGGCAATTTCTGAAGAGATTGAAAGCATGTAGGATTAAGATACTAATACCATAAATTTTGTTTTTGTTTAGATAACTAAGTGTCATTTCTACTTGCAAATGCTAATAATTGTGAAATACCGTAATATCACACTAATTCAGATGAATGGAAGTGAAAGCTAAAGACATTTTTTTGTTGTTAATCCTTACCCAAGGATATTTTTCCATTTATTAATTTTTTTTAGGGAGAGTGTAAGAGAGAGAGAAACAACGATGTGAGAGAAATACATTGATTGGTTGCATCCTGCATGCACCCCGACAAGGGCCCAGGCTAAGGAGGAGCCTGCACCAAGGTACATGCCCTTGACCAGAATCAAACCCAGGACGCTTTGGTCTGCAGGCTAACGTTCTATCCACTGAACCAAACCAGTTAGTTAGGGCGGCTAAATACATTTTTGAAGAAATGTAAATATATTCTTTTAAAGAATGGGTAGCATCTGTAATTGTGTGAGCAAAAGTATTACTTGATAAAGCCATATATTTGCTGGAAAGGACTTGGAGGTGATCCAGTCCACTCTTTGTGCTTACAAAGGAGAACTGGAGGGTCTGAGAAGCTGTGTCTTATTCAAGGTCACAAAGCCAGTTAGTAGCAGAACTGAATATAACCATTTAACATAACCAGACAAGTAATGATTTATTGGTATGGTAGCTATTCATATGTTAAGTGGATCTTTGTGAAGTTCTTGACGTTTTTAAAATATTTCAATGAAATGTATGAATAACTAGAGGCCTGGCGCACAAAATTTGTGCACGGGTGAGATCCCTAGCCCTGGCCGGCTATTAGGGCTGATTGGGGCGATGGTCACCGGGCTGGGCACCGAAGGAACGGATGCCAGATGCTTCCATTGTTGGCGCCCTGCTACCGCGTGGTTCCCCACCTTCCCCCTCCTTCTTTCCTTGCCGCCACGCTGCCCTACGGTGGGTGGATGGCAGGCCAATCGGGGCCTGCTGGCTAGGGGGAGAGATAGAAAGTTGGCTGCCGCCCCCAAAGAAGGAGCTGTCCTTCAGTCCCCCTGGGAAAGGGGCCGCATCCGCTGCCACCCACCACCGGTTCCCCGTCCCAGCCCAGGGTCAAAGGCCCCAGCAGGGTCGGGAGAGGAGGTAGCAGTCGCCGGGTGAGGCATGGAAGGAACGGACGCTGGATGCTGACACCGCCATCGTTGGCACCCTGCCACCATGCAGTTCCCCGCCTCCCTCCCTCCTCCTTCCCTTGCCACCACGGCGGGCCTATTAGGGCCTGCCGACTACAGGGGAGGGACAGGGCATGGGAGGTTGGCCGCTGGCCCCGAGGAGGGAGCTGGCCCTCAGCCCCCCTGGGAAAGGGGCTGTATCCACTGCCACCCACCCCCGGCTCTCCTGTCCTATCCCGGGGGCCAGTGGGGCGGGACCGTGGGAGATTGGCCAGCTCAGGGAGGTTGGCTGTGGGAGCGCACTGACCACCAGGGCGCAGCTCCTGTGTTGAGCATCTGCCCCCCTGGTGGTCAGTGTGTGTCATAGCGACCGGTCATTCCGGTCGCTTAGGCTTTTATATCTATCTATCTATCTATCTATCTATCTATCTATCTATCTATCTATCTATCTATCTATTTAAAAGCCTAAGCGACTGTCGCAACTGAATGGACGACCGAACAGGCTGCGTGGGGTGACCAGGCTGGCAGGGGGTTAGTGAGGGGCGACCAAATGACCGAGCAGCAGGCTGCGTGGGGCGACCCGGCCAGCAGGGGGTTAGTGAGGGGCGACCAAATGACTGAGCAGCAGGCTGTGTGGGGCGACCAGGCCGGCAGCGGGGGTAGTGAAGGGCAATCAGGCCGGCAGGCAGAGGCAGTTAGGGGTGATCAGGCTGGCAGGGGAGGGGGCAGTTAGGGACGATCAGGCAGGCAGGCAGGTGAGTGGTTAGGAGCCAGCAGTCCAGCATTGTGAGAGGGATGTCCGACTGCCGGTTTAGGCCTGATCCCCGGGATTGGGCCTAAACCGGCAGTCGGACATCCCCTAAGGGGTCCCGGATTGGAGAGGTTGAAGGCTGGGCTGAGGGGACTCTCCCCCATCCCTGTGCACAAATTTGGTGCACCGGACCTCATATATATATATATATATATATATATATATATATATATATATATATAGTTTTTAAGAGCCAAATAATACAAAAAAGTGTATAATAAAAAGCAGCAGTCCCACCTGGCCAGTGTGGTTCAGTGGTTGATCATCTACTGGGAGGTCACAGTTCATTTCCTGGTCAGGGCATATGCTTGGGTTGCAGGCTCGAGCCCCAGTCTAGGGTGTGCAGGAGGCAGCCAATCAATGATTCTCTTTCTCATCATTGATATTTCTATCTCTCTCTTGCACCCCCTTCCTCTCTGAAATCAATTTTAAAAATCCTACATAATAAAAGGTTAATATGCAAATAGACTGAATGGCGGAACAACTGAACATACACTGACCACCTGGGGGGTGTGCAGAACATGGCGGGCGTTGGCTGCGGTGGGATGGTGGAGCAGGCGAGCAGGGGTGCCAGACCCAGGTGGGGCACTGGTCACTGTCATTGGGGCGAGCCTCTGGGGGTTACTGAAAATTATTTGCTCCTGGGTACCATGGTCCCACCTGGCACTCGTACCTGCTGCTGGCGCTGGAGCCACCACTTGCACCTGCTGCTGGTGCCTGGCACCAGTGCCGATCACTTGGCACCATCAGCAGGTGTGAGCAGCGACTGCTGGCCCTGATTGCTCCTGAGGGCTTCTCCACCTCCCCTTGCTCCTGAGGGGGCGATAGGGGAACCAGCTGCCATTTGCATTTGCTGCTGGTACCAGCCCCAATCGCTCCACGCTGTCAGCGGGTGCGAGCAGGGCCGGCACCATCAGTGTGTGGGAGCAGCAGCAGCAGGAGCGGGGCTGCTGGCAGACAGGGGACCAGGGGCTGTGGTGTGAGGGGCCAGGTGGGGTCGTGGAGGATGGGCCGAGACCCGCCCCTGTGCCTACCGCAGCCTCGTGGCCCACAGTACCTTTCAAGGTGCACAAATTCATGCACTGGGCTCCTAATATATATATATATATATATATATATATATATATATATATATATATATATAGCAGTAATCCCCTTCTACTCGCACCCTGTCCTCAGAGGCAATCACTTTCAACTTTCCTTTTATATTTACCTGTTTTTCCAAGTAGTAACATACTTATTGCTACTTCTTGATTTTTTTATTTATCTTTTGACTTGCAAATATGGCAGGTTGCCCAGTCATTTTTATGGCCCTATAATATGTGCAGAGCAAGGACTGCCTGAAGCTTTAAAAATGTCCCTCAGTTCCCTACATTGTTTCTGTTTCCTCGGAATTTTTCCTGTCTGTATATTGGTCTGTTTTGAATTTTGTCTCTTATATTGAAGGCTTTCTTCAAATATTTGACTATTTTTGGATATCTATTATTTAAGAATGAATTAAAAAGGGATGAAAAGCTCTGGGTGTGGAGGCAGATCTTATTGATGGTTTATCTCTGTAGAGTGATGAGGTGAAAAGCTGACTTTATAATTATATCTTTTCTCTGAGGCTAATCTTTTCTTTATGAATTGTGGTTTTGTGATCTACATAAAAATGATTGCCTAAACTAGGGTCACAAAGATTTTTTTCTCATTTTTTTTCTATGGTTTATAGTTTTTATTTTGTTTAGATATATGATCTATTTTGAATTGATTTTTATATACAGTGTGAAGCATGGGAACAAGTTCATTTTTTGCACATAGATGTATATTTGTTGAGCACCATTATTTGAAAAAACTTTTTTCTCTACTGAGTTACCTTGACTCCTTTGTCAAAAACCAGTTCGGGATGTGAGTGTGTGTGTATAAAATTTTTGGACTATTCTGTTCCATTAATCTATATGTGTGTCCTTTCACCAGTATCACACTATCTACATTATTGTATTTATAAGTAGAGGCCCAGTGCATGGATTCATGCACTGGTGGGGTCCCTCAGCCTGGCCTGCGCCCTCTTGTAATCTGGGACCCCTTGGGGGATGTTGGACTGCAGGGATCGGGCCAAAACTGGCAGTCCGACATCCCCCAAAGGATGTAGTAGTGTACGAAGCAGCAGGGTGCCATGCTGCTCCTGCTCATCCCAGCCCGCTGTGCCTGCCACTGTCGCTGCTGCTCGCATCACAGGGGAAGTGTCTGTGGGAGATGCTCGTGCTACCACAGCTGCGCTTGCCAGCTGTCAGCTCGGCATCTAACTGCCCATCTCTCATCTGAGCAGTGCTCCCTCCTGCATTGAATGTCTGCCCCCTGGTGGTCAGTGTGCATCATAGCTACCAGCCAGTCGTCCGGTTGCTTAGGCTTTTATATATATAGACTAGAGGCTCGGCCTGGTGCACGAAATTTGTGCATGGGGGAGAGGGGGTCCCCTTAGCACAGCCTGCACCCTCTCCAATCCGAGACCCCTTGGGAGATGTCTGACTGCCAGTTTAGGCCGATCCCTAGGACGTCCGGCAGTCGGACATCCCTTTCACAATCTGGGACTGCTGGTTCCTAACTGCTCACCTGCCTGCCTGCCTGATCACCCCTAATGGCCTCTGCCTGCCTGATAACCCCTAACTACCCCCCCTGCCAGCCTGATCACCCCTAACTGCTCCTCCTTCTGGCCTGGTCGCCTGTAACTGCCCCCGCTGCTGAACTGGTCACCCCAACTGCCCCCCCTGCTGGCCTGGTCGATAGGAAATTTTTCAATCTTGTTTTTATTTTTTTTAAAAATGTATTTTATTGATTTTTTACAGAGAGGAAGGGAGAGGGATAGAGAGTTAGAAACATTGATCAACTGCCTCCTGCACACCCCCTACTGGGGATGTGCCCGCAACCAAGATACATGCCCTTGACCAGAATCGAACCTGGGACCTTTCAGTCCACAGGCCGACGCTCTATCCACTGAGCCAAACCGGCCAGGGCCTGTTCTTATGTTTTTAAAAAATGTTTATTCCTTCATTTTTCCTCAGAAAGTTTAGAGTCAGTTTGCTGATTTCTGCAAAAAGCTAGGACTTTGATTAGAATTGTGTTGAATCTATAGATCATTTCAGGAAGAATTAACCTCTTAAGTATCTTGTGTTTTCCAGTCCATGAACATATCTTTTTACTTATTTAGGTTTTCTTTGATTTCTCTCATCAGTGTGTTATAGTTTTAAGCATACAAATTTTACATAAGCTTTATTAGAGTTATCTTAAAGTATTTTGCTTTTGGATGCTATTGTAAGTTATATTTTTTAATTAAATTTTCAGTTATTCATTGTTAATATAAAAAATACAATTGATTTGTATATTGTGACCTTGTATCATTGGACTGTACTATAAATTCTCTTATTAGTTCTAATAACATTTTGTAGACTATTTGGTATTTTTTTATTAGACAATCATATCTTCAAATAAAGGTAATTGTATTCCTTCCTGTCTAAAGGACCCTATGAATTTTATTTCTTTCTCTTATTGCATTGGTTACAGCCTCTAGAACAGGGTTGAATACAAGTAGTGAGAGCCAACATCTGTGTCTTATTCATGATTTTAGGGAAAAAGCATTCAACATTAATATGATATTAGCTGTAAGGATTCAGGTGTTTTAAGAGATTGACTTTCTGATTTGCAATTGATGGAGATAGGCCTGATTGCTGCTGGTGCTTTGGGTACTGATTGGCTGAAGGAAACTGGAGGCCTCACTTCTCAGTATATGGGGGATGCTGCTTTCCCCACTAGTTCTTATTTCGCCCAGTCACTCCCAATCTCTACTACTGGAGCAGGTGCCTCTGTGAGAGGACCACCTTCTCCACACTAAACTTCCTGCTCAGCTCTGCTGGTCTGGAGGAATGCCAGTGCCCTGGTTTCCTAGGGATGGTGTGGGGATCCTAGTCCAGCCTTCTCCCTGTCCACATAGTGTCAGTCCTTATTATCTGCTTGCTTCAGGAATCTGTTGCTTGTTATTTGCTGAGACTTTGCTGGGCTCTATTGGGTGAATCAGCCTTTTACACAGCACTTAGATTTCCATTTCCTCCTCTATGCAAAGTTCTTTGTCATGCTTCTCCCTACTTGCCATCTCCAAAATGAGCTAACATCCCATTCTCTGGTGTGCCTTTGTGAAGATATTTATATCTCTCTACAGATAAATAATGTGTTCAGTTGGTTATGTTTAATTTACTGGAAAAATTTTTAAAGCAATTTATTTTCTGAAGTGGTTGGATTTTGGTATGGGAGGAGCTGGTCATTTTTCCTCCTGTAATTTTGATTACATTACTGGTTTCCTTAGCAAATCCTTTCATCAGAATCAAGGGTAAATTTTGGTGCAAAGTAAAATTCGTCCTAGCTTCTGAAATTTTCAGGTATTCTGTATTCAGCTCCAATTAATTGTATGTTGAGTATAAGTTCTTTATTTAGGAATTGGTGTTAATTTCTGGAATCAATGAAAATGTCCTTGGGTGAGGATTACAAAAGTGAATTACAGTGAGTTACCATTAGGGGATTGTTTAATATATTTAAAACGAGTTCTTGTAAAATATGTCTAATCGAATGCCATTGATTCTTTGTAACCCAAAACCAATTTTTCTCTCACTTAGGCCAATCTCATATTTGCAAATCAACTTCATACCTAGTACTGACAAATACATATATAAAATCCTCCTCCCCTCAACTACTCCCATTCCACAAAAGATGTTCTTTATTACTGAGTAGCTATCAAACATACATAGCTTATTTAATGTTTATTTTGCTCTTCGAAATCAAATTTTGTATTAGAAATAAGAGTCACAGTTATCAGCAATTTCCAAGGCATAGTCTATCCAGTATCCTTGCCTCATTCACCCAGATCAGGCCCCAAAATACAGAAGCAGTTACGCTCATGGAATTTGAGTTCAGCATGAGAGTTTGTGAAGACAGAGGTAATGCATTTTCTAGCGCCCACTTCCTCAGATTTTTCCAGTTCATTCTGCTGTGTGAGTCAGTTTGCACAGTGGAACATTCCCTCTTTCCCTTAGTTACCTTTGGTAGGGAATATGGTGTTATCCAGACAGACTGGGGAAGTTGACTGTACTATACTAAAATGTAAATCTTGTTAATAAATATAATTCAGGAGGAAGTAAGCAAGTTGGTGTTTGTCACTTGGCCTACTGCATTGTGGGGAAAGCATCCACTGATCTGATCCATTCAACACACCCTGATTGCAGAGGACTTGCTCTGTAAGGCCATGGGCCAGGTGCTGAGGATCCTGTGGTCAGCAAGGTGTATGAGATCCTGCTCTCAGAACTTACATTCTAGTGACATAGAGAGAGAATTAGCAAAGAAAACAGCACAGGCAGAGATGAGTTTTAGGAGTGAAACAAAAGGCAGAGGGTTCTACAGGGAGAGGGGCTGCTTGGGCTCAGGGGTCAGGGAAACTCTTTCTGAGGGGGTCCCTTTCTGCAAAGATGGGGGTGGAAGGGAGGCTATGCAAAGAGCACTGGACTTGGAGGACAACCTCAGATCTACTTACCCAGCTAGGGGAAGTCATTTGATGAGCTTTTTTGTATGCAAAATGGGAATGAAAACACATGTTCAGCTTCAGATGGATATATACAAGTCTCAAAGGAGAGAATTTTTAAACTGGGCAGCCCTTTATAATGAAAGGTGGCTAGTATTTTATCCAGTGGCATGACCTTCCCAGCCAACTAAAGGACTTAACTCTATCTTTAAAACTTACTATGTAGCAATAGGAGTAAAGACAGTATGGTGCCCCATAAAGAAAGACAGATAATGAAACAGAGTAGTCCAGAAAACCCCCCACACATGTGGTCAGTTGATTTCCAATAGTGTATTTTTTGTTGTTGTTGTTCTTTGTTTTTAATCCTCACCCAAGGATATTTTCTCCATTGATTCTTAGAGAGAGTAGAAGGTAGAAAGGATGGGGAGAGGATGAGGGAAAGGGAGAGAAACATTGAATAGTTGCCTCCTGCATGGGCCCTGACTGGGGCTAGGGATTGAACCTGCAACCGAGGTACATGCCCTTGACCAGGAATTGAACCCACAACCCTTCGGTCTGTGGGCCAATACTCCAGCCACTGAGCCAAACCTGCCAGGGCCCAATAGTGTTTTCATGAAGAAATTCCTTCCTGGCATTTTCAGGGAAATTTTTATGTTGCTCCAAATCATGCAAATAATCAGTTTAGAAATCAGGATAAAGGAAAAAAATCTGTGGGAATTAAAGTTTAACCATCAATATAGGCATTACTAGTTCAAAGGAATTCACTAACATGAAGTTGAAAACAAGAGTGGAATCAACGTCAAAGGTTAAGGTCAATGTTTCTGAAACCAGGACAAGAGCATGCAGAAGAGAAGGGGCCACAATCAAATTAGTCATTCTTGTCTGTCACTGTTGCTATGTTAGAAGTGTGTGTTTGTGGTCCTATCTGCTAACAGTGAGTCCATAAAAGTATAGTAGTGAATCATACACATTAGTATACTTTATAAAAATGCTGTAAGTCTTGTTCCAAGAGATAATAAGTTTTGGAAGCTGTCCTTAAATTGGCAGTTTTGAAACTTGTGTCTGTATAGTAGTGCTGTTAACCTTGCTAGGATGTCAGCATGTTACATTATCTTACGATAGAATCCAGTGGTGTTTCAGTATTTAAATATTTGCTGTAAACTACTGTTCTTTGTACCTTTGCAGAAGAAACACGAAGACAGATTGTAAATATCATTGTGGATTACTCCATTGTGAAATCAGCCGATTTAATCCGAATTAGAACAAGCAATATCAATTTTAACAGCAAAACCAAAATCAAGGCAAGCAGACAAAATATTTCCATTTCTAAAAAAAAAGAAATGAGCTTATATGAAGCATTGTGTAGTCTAGCGCCCAATTTGTATTAACTTGGGACACACTCAGAACAATCTGACCAACATCAGCACAACATGAAACAAACTTTTATATCTGGAATATTTGTTGTAAGACAAATACTAGCAATGAAAACTTGTGGGGGTTTTTTTTTATTGTTGTTGTTAATCCTCACCTGAGGATATTTTTTCATTGATTTTTAGAGAGAATGTCAAGGAGGGGGAGAGGCAGAAAAATTGATTTGAGAGAGACACATCGATTGGGTTGCCTCCCCCACAAGCCCCTACCAGGGCAGGGGATGGAGCCTGTAATCAAGGTACATGCCCATGATCGGAATCAAACCTGGGACTCTTCAGTCTGAGGGCTGATGCTCTATCCACTGAGCCATACCAGCTAGGGCATGTGTTTAAACATCTCATTTGAGAATAACTTTTAAATATTAAGTATTTGTGACATCTTTCAATGTTTAAATGATATTTATTTGGCATCCCTTTGGTGCTGTCTTAATCTTTTCATTTTCTAAATATCTATATCAGGTAGAGATTATTTATTGAAATATGTAATTTTTCATAGTATATTGGTTCATAATAATAACCATGCACTTATTATTATATCTTACTTTACCAAACTGCCCTCTCAAATTTTTAATATAACCCTATCACAGAAGAGTGAGTCACTGTTTTATGCTAACTCATTATTATTTAAAAAGACATAATAAAGTGCTATTAAATATACAGAATAATGGATAATTTGAGAATTTTGATCTCTTGTTCTCAAATCCTGAAGATTTGAGAATTTGGAAAAGTAAAAATTTCTGACAAAAGTGCTGGTGATCCAGTAGGCAAAGGTTAGTTTTGTCAACAAATAGTGCTAAAAGGATTGTATAATGGTATGTAAGACAACGAACTTTCTCTGTCTTATCACGCCTTGTATGTAATGAACTTAAAATGACTTGTAGAATTAAATGTGAGAATTAAAATTGTAATAAAATCTTAGTGATCTTGTGTTGTGGACTGAGTTGCATTTCTCCCCTTCCCCTTAAATTAATAAATTGAAGTCTTAACCACCAATGTGATGGTATTAGGAGATGGGGCTTTTGAGAAAGGGAACTATTCTACATCTTGATTGTAGTAGTGCATATGTGGTTATATACAGTTCCCCAAATTAACCAAACAGTATACTTAAACTATATGAATTTCATTGCATGAAAATAATATCCTAATTTAAAATAAAGGGGAGCCCTAGCTGGTTTTGCTCAGTGGATAGAACGTTGACCTGGGGACTGAAGGGTCCTGGGTTTGATTCTGGAAGAAGGCACATGGCCAGGTTGTGGATTCAATCCCCAGTAGGGGGTGTGCAGGAGGCAGCCAATCAATGATTCTCCCTCATCATTAATGTTTCTATCTCTCCCTCTCCCTTCCTCTCTGAAATCAATACAAATATATTTTAATAAAATAAAATAAAGGGGAGCCCTTGCTGGTGTGGCTTAGTTGGTTGAGCGTTGTCCTGTGCACTGAAAGGTTGCAGGTTCCATTCCACATCAGGGCACATGCCCAGGCAGGCTGGATCCCGTGTCAGGGAAACAGCTGATCGATGTTTCTCTATCACATTGATGTTTTTCTCGCTTTCTCCCTTCCTCTTTCTCTAAAATCAATAAAAACATTTAAAAAATAAAATAAAGGGGAAAAATTTCATGGAGCAGCCAGATTTTTGTGGTTTTATAGAAGGAGCTTGTGAATGTGACCTTTCTGTTAGCAAATAATTTTTCTGCTAAAAGGAAGAAGTTAATGGAGAATCTTGCAGAATTTGTGTGTACTTGCTGCATTGTTAATAATATTTTGCAGCAAAATTCTAAGTTTTACCTAATAGTCATTATAACCAGGATGGCTTGTTATTTGCATCCCCCATATAAATACTAATCAAGGTTTAATGTTCAATATTTACATACCAAGTTGTGTCAGAAACATTTTATTTTTTAATTAGTCACTACTTCTTCAGTGGGTTTAATTGTGTTCTTCATATTCCTTGTAAAATGGCTTACTTTGTTCACTAATTTTGCATGTAAGATGAGCCCAGACTAATGGGAGGTTGTTTTGTCTGATCTCATTTTGACTTTTGACCTTTGAAATCAATTCATACAGGAGTATCTTATCAACATACATGTATTGAGAATGTCTATATGTAATACACACACACAAACAACTATATCTTAAAAATATTTAAAGAATTCACATTTTTAAGGTAGTAACCCCTTCATATATCTAGTTTTCAATGTATGATAAAAACTGTTTTGATCCAAAACTGCTTTAGTTTAGCTATATGGCATATAATAATCATTTTTATTTTATTTTTTTAAAATATATATTTTATTGATTTTTTACAGAGAGGAAGGGAGAGGGATAGAGAGTTAGAAACATTGATGAGAGAAACATCAATTAGCTGCCTCCTGCACACCTCCTACTGGGGATGTGCCCACAACCAAGGTACATGCCCTTGACCGGAATTGAACCTGGGACCTTTCAGTTCGCAGGCCGATGCTCTATCCACTGAGCCAAACCAGCTAGGGCTATAATAATCATTTTTATTAGAGAATAACAGTTGAGAACATTTTATGTTGGTATGGGTATTACATACATATACAAATACATATTGTCAACCGATGGTCATTGTCATCAACTCAGCGCCAACAGGAATACCCAGTTTGAGGTTCAGTGAAAAAGGAAACTTGATTCAGAGCAAAACAGCTCAATTGTGATGCAGCCTGGCTGTGAGGCAGCCCTGGGGCCAGGCAGCCCTGAAACCAGTCTTCTCTCTTGCTAGGCATCTCTGTTATGCTCCAGCCTGGGAAACACAATCTTCAGTCTTTGGTAGGAAGGGGAAGTGTGTTCTCAGAGCCAGACAGGAGCTGGCTTATATAGATAGAAGTCCCTACCTCTGATCCCTGATTGGTCTGTCCTCGTGCAAAGGAGGACTTCAAATCCTCACAGTTTAATTGGCCTAAAAGACACTTTCCTAATTGGTCAGAATAGAACTACTCTGATTAGTTGGTGAAGATATTTATGCAGCTCTGTTTGGATGAGGAAAGCCTCAGTCCTATTGGTTGAAATAGGATTCCAGGAACTCCTTTATAAGGGCTGGTTCAGATGACAGAAACACAGTGTGGGCAGGCAGTTTAGTACAGGCTTCTCTGTAAGTGTGGGGTGTGTGAGAGGCCCCAGCATAGAAATAACTGCTAGGCTATGTTAAAATTTGAGCCCAGGGAGCCACCAGGACCCATTTTTAGGCAGTATCTTTCTCAGGGTCCCAGTTTTGGTTTATTATAAAAACTAGAGGCCCGATGCATGAAGATTTGTGCAAGAATGGGCCTTCCTTCCCCTGGCTGCCAGCACTGCCTTCGCTCCGGGTGGAGCTGCCTTTCTGCCTTCCCACACTGCCCAGAGGCCCGGAGTGGCTGGGGCGGTGTGGAATGCCTGTGTCCTGCCCCACCCCTGGCCGCTCGGTGCCTGCGAATGCAAATTAACCTGCCATCTTTGTTGCATCTTATGCATACTCCTGATTGGCTGGTGGGCATCGCAGAGGTACGGTCAATTTGCATGTTGCTCTTTTATTAGTGTAGATGATAGATGACTTAAAGACCACTTGAGACAGACAAACTGAGTGTTATGGGGAGCATTTTAAAAAAGGAACACTAGGCAGAGAATGGGGACCATTCTCAAGGCTAGTGGTGTTTAATCAGGAATAGATGGGCACTGAAGTGGGGAATATAAGCTATATTGGGACTGATAAGCTCTCTAAAGAGATGGTGGATATATGGGAAAGTGCATATATTGGAAGTCATTAAGGTCAATGTATATTGTATTTGCAACTCGACTGCCTAGTGGAAGATAAGGCTAGAAGAGCAGATTGGGACTCAGATGACAGTGATTCCTGGATGGTATGCCAAGTAGTTTAAATTTAGGTTTGTAGTGGAGAGCCATAGAAGTTTCTGAGCTGGGAACATCTTGATCAAATTTCTGCTTTGGAAGAAGTTTGGCAGCATTGGAAGGAATGGCTTTGAAGGGGAAGAGAGGAGAAGAGGGAGAGACAGGAAAGTGGAGAAGAGGGAGAGACAGGCCAATTAGAATCCTGTTTTGAGTCTGGGTAAGATAGGGAGTGCCCACAGTGGCAGTGGGTGAGGAAAGAGCTGGACTGGTGGTAGGTAGAAATAAATTGAGTAAGACTGGAGGCTGTTTGGGGGAGGCACTTATTAAGTTGATGAAAAGTAGTTAATGAGTTAATGAGGGGATGAGTTTCTCTGAAGGAGAAGGGCTCAGGCACTGAAGACTGAAAAGGGACAGGTGCTGACTCCGAGAGTGTGAGCCAAGTTGGTGGATAAACATCTAGTTGTATCAAATGAGACATTTTGTTAATGGTCAAGGTTTCCTCTTTCTTGTATTAATAGGTTGACAATACTAATATATTTATTAGTCATGTATAAACACACACACACTTTAGCCCTAGATTGTGTCATAGCAGGTATCAGAAGATATTCAATGAAATTTACTTTTCTTGTTACACATCATGCTTCTCAGAAAAAAAATTTTTAACTTTTAATTTGAAAATAATCTCAAACTTTAAAAAAGTCACACAAATACTGTTACCAAACTCAAGTGGTTTGCTGCTTGGGGTGTTCTATTCAAGACTGAGAGGTGGTTGTTGCAAAGTAGTTTTATTTACTTGCAGCAAGTAAAGAAGAAAGAGGATTCATACTCAAAGCTCTGTCTCTTTGAAGAGAGGCTTAGCCATTGTTTATAAATATTGTTGGGTCTGTTACACATTGATTTCTTCTTTGTACTTGGCTACACTTATCTGGTTGAGTTCCAGTCAAGCTCATCCAGTTTACAGCTGATCTGCAAAATACCGTGCTACATTTTAACATTTAGCAAGAATAACATTTAGAACTGTCTAGACCTTGAGACCCTTGTTGTCTAGGATTCCAGGAACTCCTTTATAAGGGCTGGTTCAGATGACAGAAACACAGTGTGGGCAGGCAGTTTAGTACAGGCTTCTCACACTTACAGAGAAGCCTGTCCTAAACTGCCTGCCCACACTGTGTTTCTGTCATCTGAACCAGCCCTTATAAAGGAGTTCCTGGAATCCTAACAATAATTCAAAGATACTCTATCCAGATTCATCTATTGTTAACATATTGCTCCATTTGTTTTTTTGCTTTGTGTACACATGCTCTTTCTTCCTCTCTTTACCCTCCCTCTCTCTATCTCTATATAGCAGGTCCTCATCATTTCATTCAGTGTTGTTTCACTATAATGTTGATTAGATGCCATTGGAACTTAACTTCTGTTTATATCAATTAGCCTATGGTAAAATTGATTTTATTATACATCGGTTTGCTTCAGAGTCACAGAACCTATTGATATCATTAAGTGAGAGCCTACTGGCTTACTGTACATGCACACACTGTATTGCATTCTCTCTCTTCTCTCTTCAACTCCCCAACAACCCCCCCCCCACCCACTACCACCAAGAATACTACTTTTTTTCTGAACCATTTGAGAGGAAGTTAGATATATAGTGGTCCTTAATAGCCAAATAGTCTAAATAAGGATATTCTCTGACATAACTATAGTATAGTTACCAACCTCGGTTATTCAATATTGATCTAATATTTAATCTACTGTTCATTATCTGTTTTTTTATTTGATCACATATTATCTTTATAGCTTTTTCTCCTCCAGTATAATATTCAGTCTATAATCCAATCTAAGCTCCAGTCTATATATGTTCCATCTAACTTTCCTGTCTCTTTAGTCTTTATTATGACTTTGTTTTTAAGAACACACCCCCCCGCCCCCGACACTTTTTTTCAACAAAATATTTTTTATTTGGATTTGTGTGCTGTTTCTTTATGATTATGTTCAGGTCATACAGTCCTGACCAGAATACTATATAATTGGGTAGCCAAAGGTTTTTCAGGCCTAACATTGTGAAGTATTCACTTCCTAAGGAAGACTTAAGTAGGATAATGTTCCAAGCAGAATGACTTGATTTTATATGCTTTTCAAAACTTGGGGGCTATAATAAAAAAATCTATTTACAGACCCTTTTAGAAGAGACAGGACTCACACTGGCCATGTGGTCTCTGTTTTTATCAAGTTATATTTCAGGAAACATTTTCTTAAGGAAAAATTGGGACATACAATTCGATGTAATTCAACATGTCAGATCCTATGAAGCTTTAAAAGTGAAGCCAGGTTTAATTATAAATTTGGCACCTATTAGGAATAGGAGAGAATTATAGGAAGGTGGGGTATGCCCTGTAACTGTATTAAAATGCATGTGCAGTGTGATAACTGACTCATGATTGCTTCTGCTGTGTATCCATTAGGTAGTTGTGAAGGTAACAATGCTGGCTTCTGATTTAATGTAATCAAGACTATTATTTTATAGTAGTCCTACTAAAACAGAGACCAGGGGTTTTCTTTTAAAAGAATTGTTCTTTATGCACTTAGAACAGCTTAGATTTGTGTGTGTGTGTGTATCCAAGCATGATGTAGAACTTGCTTCTGAATAAGCTTGTCATGGGTAAACCTTTAGACTTCAGTTCATAAGGTCTTAACTTACACATAGGCAGCAGCTGCCTATGTTGTTGATTGCTAGTTAAGTGTTCATAGGATTAAGAGTATTAAAATATTTTTATAGGCTAGTCTTCCTGTTATTCTTAACATATTTCATGTTGTTCCACTGTCTGCATTTCAGTCCTACAGCTACCAGCACAGGAAGAAAGAGAAAGCTGAGCCTCAGTCAAGCAGAAGCTGGCTCGGAGGCGAGAGAGACTTCTGACCTTGAGTTTGAGCAGACAGATTCCTGTGCCGAACCCCCCACCGAGGGAAGGAAAAAGACCAAGAAATTTAAAAAAATGAAGAAGGACCTTTCTCCAGCAGGTTTGTATTGGCTCTTTCTGAAGTTCTGGAGCTGTGTGCTCTTCAGCGCACAGGAAACTTGTGTTCTGTGGGGGAGACTACAGCAGGGCTCAGTTGATGCAAGGGACCAGATGTTTTTAGGACCAATTTAATTTAATTTAAGGAATCCTTTAAAAGCCCTGGCTCTTAAAAAAAAAAAAAAAAAAAAAAAGAGCCCTGGCTCTTGATAGAGAAGGTTAAAGATGGTTAGTCCATTTTGGTATCTTCTCTCTCCTCTGTGGGTTAGAGGTTTTGCTGATGTGCTTAAAGTAGCCTCCATATTTTAAATGTACATTTAACTTTGCACAGAGGCCTACTCCTACACATATTATTTTTGGTAGCAGAGTTTTCACTGTTCCCACGAAAACCCAGGCAACCTGGATTTCTCTCTGAAGCAGAATTATATAAGGAGCAAAGGAAACAGGAAATTAGCACATGTTGAGAGCTTACTATGTGCTAGATGCTGTAGCAGGAGTTTTTCCCTTTCCTTATTTAATTTCATCCTCACAATAGCCCAGACATAGGGAACTGTCATCAGAAACATATGCAGGTCCCTGTAGCTACTAGTAAGAAGCAGACCCAGAAGCAGACCCAGAAGGTGAGCCCTAGCCCACCTGAAGCCGAAACACACATCCTCTCTGTCACTCAGACATGCTATGGAGGATCCATGACCTCACTCAGCCCTTCATGCCCAGACCCTATACAGAGCTATAGTATAGGAGGAAGGGGCTTGCTTGTCAGATCCAGCCATAACCCGATGAGGCAACAGTCACAGTGACAATAATTATAGCTGCTGCTGACTGAGTGTTTGCCAAGGATCCAGCACGACACCTAATGCTTAACAGAAATGCTTTCATGTAAATATCTGAGGTAGTCATCATGGGCCGGTTTACAGTTAAGAAAACAGAGGCCTAAAGGATTACTGACTTGCCCAGGGTCATGGAGCAATTAATTCTGTCCTATAAGGAAGCTGGTGTTTGTAAGCAGTTATGTATTGTCTGTTCGGGGAGGAAGGCCCAGCTACCTAAATGCCATTATTCCCTGTTTCTTATCTCTTTACATCATGACAGTCGCCCTGGTCAGCAGGCCCAACAACCAAACTGAAGGAAGGTAGTAAAGCAATGGAACGTGATTCATACCCAAGCTAGGAACTTGTGTTTCAGTTCATTCCTTTGCATGTGGTCCAAACTAACTGTAGGAAGTTTTCTGCATTCTAGTATTAATGAAATGAAAGAAGTGGCAAAATGTCGCATAAGCTTTTTTACAATATGCTGATGCCTAACTTAACTGAAAACTTTAAACTCTGATTGGAAGCCTGGAGTGTATATTTGAGCTATCTCCTTGAATCAGGGTGTCTCCCTTTACTTGCCTCCCATGCTTTCCTTAAAATAAGTTCTTGAGAAGTTCTTAATCTGTAACATACTTAGTCTTCACCTGTGATACCTTGTTATTGCTGCTGATTTATACCTGCTCAACACATGTTAAATATTAAATGTTAGCCCGACTTTTAGCAATCACTCTGAGCATGATGGGGGAGCGGGGGCAGGAGGGCTCCCCTCTTATATTCCTTTCTTTCATATCTTGTTCTCTCTTGAATTTTTCAGTTTAGCTGTTACTTTTCAGGGACAAAATTTCAGGGTTTTTTTCTATCTCAGCATAATCATAAAGGTATTAAAATCAAAATACCTAGTAATAGACTCCACTAATAGATTAGCTCCTTTCATAACTTTCATTGTTTTAAATGAAAGCTTTATGTGAATTATTTGGGGTTTTGAATTTATAATACCATCATTTAAATAGTTTTTTCCCTCTCCCATTGACAGTAAAACTGTAACTACCACAAGATGTGAGCTTAAAAAAAATGATAGATTTTGTACTTCATTGTCAATCATAGAGAGAAACATCTTGACAACTTTGAATTGAACTACAGAACTTGAGAGAATTTAGCTTTCTTTTGGAGCACCGCTCACCAAGTTAGACCTAGCAGTGGCAGGGTAGAAATTTAATGGATTCTTTTCCGTTGGTTTGTTGTAGCATTTGGTCCTGATTGTATTAGCAGGTTGCAGGTCAAGTGATTAGGTGTGGAATCTGTTGAATTAACCAACTTTGATTGCTTGGTGACTGTAATAAGGTCCTGCAGTAGTGAGAGGACCAGTTTCAGCCCTGTGAAGGGTCTGTCTTCAACTCTCATGTTCCAGAGCTGTGAAGCCTGGTTGGGTGTTGGCTGGAACTGTGCTGCAGTGTTTGGAGTGTGGGAAAGTCTGTCTCAGAGACAGGTTAAGGCATCAAGTCTGAGCTGTGATACTGTGGAGAGAGTATCTTGGCAGGTACTCGGGGTATTCACAAAGGTGTGTTGGGTGCCCAGCACTCTCAGTGAGGGCATGAAAACATAAAACATTGCTTCATTTGTAGGGAATTTTCTCTTTTCTAAGGAGGACGTAGCAAGAAGTAAGACATAGAATGTCATGTATTGTGGCAATCCTGGGACAAAGGATGCTCAATAAACCCCACACAAAACAGTGCAGTTTTCCTTAGTTATACATAGTAATATATCTAAAGTACATGAGGAGGTAAGTGTTAGAATCCTTTCTAGATAACAAAATGACCCATTCAAGTTTAAATATACCAGACATTGTACTAGGAACGTCCTTTGTTAACTTGTTTAGCCCTTAGAAAAACTCTATCAAGTACATATTCAATTTCTATAGGAAACCAAGGCTCAAAGAGTTATCAACTGGCCAAGTCAAATATGTGGTGCGGGGAGGGGGGGAGTGGAGGCTGTTTGATCCAGAGCTCACACATTGCACCAGAGGAAGCAAAGGGTTCTTTATGTACAAACATGAGGATTTCTGGCAGTTGTTCTGGATCAGAAACAGTTAACAACCTGGACTTTCAAATGAAGTCGTGATAAAAACCCAACGACCGCTCCCCTTGGAGCTTCTATTTTATGCACATATTATGTACTTAGTAAATATTTTTCTCTTAGGCTTTGCTGTTTCTATCCTATTTTTAGGAAGCAAATATATAATGTAAGCTCCCTTCTTTTATATTTATTATGATTAGTGTAGATTGATAGTGCTATCTACTTTTCCTCTGCAGAATTCAAGGTACATAAAGGAAAACAATTCTGTGTGCCATTTATGCTGGAATAAACTGTCTTTGGGAAATGGTCCCAGGCAGTGTTGAATGGATGTTCTTCCTAGCACACTTGTTCTGGATGACTAAGTGAAGAGTGTCCCTAGGGCCTGGAGAAACCCCAGCCTCGCCTGTAGGCTGACAGTAGTTGCCTGACACTGAGCAGACTGGCTACTCAGAGTGCTGATGGACAGTCCAGGGCCGGAGGTTCCGTAAGCACCCTGTTAGGCAGTGGTCGCGGAGGAATGCCAGAGACACGGACTGTTTGTATTGACTGTTCTGTCATGATAGAGACGTTGCTCCAAGTCTCTCTTCCCCCTTGCATTTAAAACAACACATTAGACCTTTGACTTTTTGCCAAGAACCGTGAGTTTCACTGGAGTCTTGACTAGTCTGCTGAACTTTTCAAGCTCAAAGCCATAGGGTCAGAATATAAAAAATTAGAATCTTCATAGAGCAGCAATCTCCTTATACTATTACAGGTCTCCTTAGAGTCAGAAATGAGATCTGCAGTGGCTGCTGTTGGTCACCTGAGTAACCAGGCTGGGAACGTTCAGCGACCTCCCCAGGAGCTTTTTAATTACTCAAAGTGTGGTTTCCAGCCTAAGTGTGGGAAGTGAGATGTGTGCTGCTCTGGGCTGTGGGGCAGTTTGCTTAGTGCATTTTTGTGCCCTCCCCGTTCCTCCTGGCAACTCTCTGGGACGCCCACAAACGATCCAGGGGGAGCTTTGCCTGCTGGGAAACCACCTTTTGGAGCATTTCCTAAGGAGTTAATAACTTTCTATGGCACCCCGAAGGATCTTCCCAAATACAGAATTCTGCTCTGTAGAAAATGATACCTTGGCATATTTCCAGTGTACCATGTAGCTTTTAGATTCTGTTTTGGATTCACCTAAGGTCAGAGATGTCTTACCTCTCGGAGTTCCTTCCTTTCCATTCTGGTTAGTTGAAAGATAAATAAGCAGAAACAGTCACCAATTGTGTGGACCACTTTTTAATCTCTTTTGTTGTTTTGGTTAATAAAAATAATGTGCTCACTATGAAAATCTGTAAAGCGAAGAAAAATAGAAAGTTACTTGATAGTCTGTTAATGTGTTTTACTCCACCTCTCATTTTTTAAAAATATATTTTTATGATTTCAGAGAGGAAGGGAGAGGGAGAGAGAAATAGAAATATCAATGATGAGAGAGAGAATCATTGATCGGCTGCCTCCTGCATGCCCCCTACTGGGGATCCAGCCCACAACCCAGGCAAGTGCCCTGACCAGGAATCGTACTGTGACCTCCTGGTTCATAGGTCAACACTCAACACTGAGCCCCTCTGGCCAGGCTCCACCTGTCATTTTTATACATCATTGGCATCATACTCTATGGCAGTTAGTATCCTGTTTTTTCTCCATTGAAAAAACAACCCTTGGCCAAATAATTTTTTATCAGCATAATATTTTATATTATATCTTTGTTGTCTTTTTAAAACAACATTCCTAATATCTTTTAAGGATAGCCTTTTAAAAATATAAATTATGTACAATAGAAGTAATCACTTTAGATGTACAATTTGATTAGTTTTGACAAATGTGTACATTCATTTAACAATCAATATGATTGAGATATAGACCAGGTCTATCATGCCCCTTTGTAGTCATCCCTGCCTGCATGCCTAGATCCTGATAACCACTGATAGGCTTTCTATCGCTGTAATTTTGCCTTTTTCAGAATATCATAGAAATGGAACCAGACAATAGGTAACCTTTGAGTCTTTCATTTAGTATAATGCATTTGCGATTCATTCATGTTGTTGTATGTATTCATGGTTTATTCCTTATTGCTGAATAGTATTCTGCTTTATGGACATATTGCTGTTTATTTATCCACTAATGGTCTGATGCATGGATTCATGCACATTGAAAGGAAATCAATTAGAAGAAATATTTTAATATTGCTGTTCGCCCTTTATAAAAATAGAAGTGTCAGAGATGAAGTGTCAGAGGTACATAATGCCAATAGTTGGTCTTCAGACATACTTTGTCAATGACACTGCTTTCTTTCAGCTTTAGAATGTCAACAAAACAACCAAATTCACAATCGACAATGACAGATCGAAACACACGCATGCGATTGGCACCAGCGAGAGCTTTATATGTATCGCGCATGCGCGAGTCAACATTTATTTTTAAATTGCCAGTGTGCATCATATGTGCTGGCCAGTTGGTCAGTTGGACAGATGGATGGTCAGTCACTTAGCCTTTTATATATATAGATTTTGCCAGTTGGCATTTAGATTGGTACCAGATTTTGGCTACTAAGAATCAAGCTGCTATAAACATTTAGGTACAGGTTTTTGAATGGACTAATTTTCATTTCTTTTGAGTAAATACCTGGGAGTAGAATTGCTGGTTCATATGGCAAGTGTATGTTTGACTTCATAAGAAACTGGCACACTGTTTTCTAAAGTACCTGCACCATTTGCATTCCCACCAGCAGAGTAGGATGGTCCCAGTGGCTCTGTACATTGACAAGTACTGGTATTGTCCTTTTACAGCCATTCCGATGGGTATGTAGTGATATCTCATTGTTACTTTGATTTGAATTTCCCTAATGACTAATTGATGTTAAGTATCTCTTTATGTGATTATTTGCCATTCAAATCTCTCCTTTGGTAAAATGTTTGTTCATATATTTGCCCTTCCCCCTCCCCACCTCACTCCCCCCACTGAGTTGTTTTCTTCTTATTCAGTTTTGAGACTTCCTTATATATTCTGGATACAAGTTCTTTTGGGTGTTTTGCAAAATCTTGCAAACTTTTCATATTCTGTGTGTGTGTGTGTGTGTGTACTTTACAGAGTTTTTTAATTCTCTTAACAGTATTTTTCAAGTAGCAGAAGCTTTAAATTTTAACAAAATCCAATTTATCAATTTTTCTTGCATTATGCCTTTAATATTATATTTAAGAAATCTTTGCCTAACTCAAGATTGCAATGGTTTTCTCCTATGTTTTCTTCTAGAAGTTTTATAGTTTTAGGTTTTACATTTAGGTGTACAATCCATTTTTAATTAATCTTTGTAAAGGATGCAAGGTATAGATTGAGGTCCATCATAGAAGGAGGCAGATGTCCTTAAGTATCTGTTTTAAAAAAATAAAAATTGTTCCTAAATAAGTTTTGCACTCTAGTAAAACAGGACTGTGAAAATGAGTTCCATGGAAAATTGACCATGGCTCCTTACCCACTAGCTCTGAGACTGATCCTTGGACAGTCCACAGTGCTTTCTTTCCGGAAAGTGCTGGAAAGAACACTAGCAGTGACCCCCAGCTCGCCTATGTCTGGGTCTCCTTTAAGGTTCCTAAAGTTCTGGTTCCTCTGTACATATTTTTGTTCAGCAGCTGCACATTTTAGACAATGAAAATTAGCATCTCTTTGACGGCAGGCTGATGGCTTTCTGGGAACAACCATGCTCAATGTTGGGCTCCTTATTGATAAGGGGAAGAGAAAAACCTGTATGAAAAACTTACTCTGTGCTAGGAACTTTGCTAGATCCCAGAGTCCTCTGTGGCATAAAGTAGTAGTCAGTCCATCTTATAGACGAGGCAATGAAAGTTGTTTTAAGTCATCCAGCTAGTAAAATGGGCAAGCCAGATTTACCCAACTCCAAAGTTCTTTCCATTATTTCTCACTAGATCTTCACAGAGTCACTACTGTGTATATGGTGGTGTGCCACCCTACTCACACATGTTCCCATCCGTCTAATGGCAGGTGCAACTATAAGTATGACAGTGCAATTGCTTTTAGTCATTTACCTTCCCCCGCCCCCCTTGGCTAGTTTTAATTCATTTCCTCACATTGGGCATTGTGGCCTTTACCTTTATAGTGGCTAATTGGCTGCTATTTATTTGATGTGAATTATAAAAATGCCCTTATTGATACTTATTTTCCTGCCTCCCAATAGTTACTGTTTGAGCGTATGAGTGAGAAGGTCAGGCTAGTTATGTTTATCATGGGCCAATACAGCACTTAGTTATTCCAGGGAGGGCAATGTTTCTGGGGTTTTTTGTTTGTTTTTTGGTTTGTTTTTAATCTTTTATAACAGGATCACATGAATCTTTTTCATGTCAGTCATCTCCAGCACATTTTCACTCTCCAGGAGAGGTCTTGCAGTCTTCATTGAGAGTCCCAAGGCTTGCATGTTCAACACAGCGGTGCAAACATTAGAGTCCCTTCTCCTGGTCTGCTCCCGTCTCTCTGGATTTTCTCTCAATAAGTGATCGGAAGTGGGATTTCTCATTTTAGCTGAAATGCCCGTGTTATTTTAGGTGTTTAGATCTCTTTCCTTTTAAGCATTCCTGTCAATAACAGTAGCCAGTCTCAGCTGAGCGATTTTCTACTTTGTGGGACACTGAACCCCATATCTTCTTAAGAGTTACTCTCCATTTCAGGCATCATCAAAGACCTCTTCTGAAATCTTGGAATGTTAGCAACTGGGGTTGGCTCTGCCCATTTTCCCTGCCAACCCTGCAGTTATGGCTTAAATAAGGCATGACACCAGCGGTGCAGGGTGGGCCTGGCCTGCTACACTTTCCATTGTGAACACGCCTTTTCCTAACTTAGTTCCCGTTCGCTCAGCTCCGGACATCAGCGCTCCAGGCCCTGACACATCTGTGTAGTTTCTGTTGCAGAAAGTGGCATGGATGGAAAAGAAGGGCTTCTCACTTTGAGTTGAAGCTGTTTGTAATGGAAAAGGTTCCTTCAGTCCAAGAAGACCTTAGCCGGTGTTGCTGAGGTCGGAAAAAGCTACAAGCTTCTTTGCCCTTTTTGGGATCTCAGAACCCACACTGGTCAGCTTCCTTCCACGCTGGTCTCGGTGCCCGTAGCCCACAGATCACAGATACTCAGCCTTCTGGGACTCAGCGGGGCTCTTGGTGCTGTAGAAGGATGCAGACTCTATCTCAGCCACTCAGCCTCGCTGAGCCTCTTCTTGCATCTGTGAAATGGGGATATTTGTACCATCGTGTGGGGCTTTTCTGAAGAGTGAATGAACTAAGTGCTCAGCATGGTGACTAACAAATAATATGGTGTATGTGCCACTGGGAGATGTAAGTGTCCACGTGTTAACTCCTGTAAAATGACAGAGGCAGCCGAGTGGGGAGGGAGGCACCTTATGGTCCTACCTGGGATGTATCTGTGGTGTCCCACCGTTTGCTGGACACTGCTCTCCATAGACAAGACCTGCCAGGACTTTTCCCGCGTGGCTGTGCAGCTGCCCTGCCCTGTGATAGTGGCTCTATTCTCCAGGGGCCGCCTTCTCCTTGCTCATCTTGTTTTGTCCTTTCCCACCAGGAAGCATCTCGGACAGCTCTGCCAAGCTCTTTGAAGTTCCTGACACGTGGTAGCCGAGGCCTGAGTGAGACAAGTCGCAGGTGCTGTCGTTGGGAAAGAACCAGCGGCACGTTGGAAGCCATACCCTATTCAATAAGTGTGGTGTGGGAGGGGTTTGAAAACGGCGTCTCCTGGAAAAAGCTCAGCTTTTGTTTTTGTGGCTGTGCATTTTTCCTTCCTTTCGGTTGTAAACTGCTGACACCCCGCACGGCTGTAGGCTGTAGGGTGTACATTATTGACCAGTTATTTGTTGCTCATGTGAAGCCTTCCCTGTGATGAATTAGTGTGTGTAAGACTCCACCTGACGGGGGTGTCAGCTGTGAAATATGCAGAAAGAGCTGACACTCTTGGGGGCTGTGATGACGAGTTTGGGGTTGAACTCCTTCCTGCTTCAAGGGGTTTCCTTGTCTCCTCATGCTCGGATTCCGCGGCAGTCCTAGCACATGGTTACCGTCTCCTAGTGGGGAAATCGGTTATGTCTGTCTGCTTCCCACCTTAGCTGCCTGAAAATATGAAGCTTTCAAGCTTATCTTTCCAGTAGAAAAATCTCTACCGACTAAGGAGCTTACCATATGCCTTGGCCTTGGGCATATTTATTTAGAGTTATTTTTTCCTAAGATGTGAGTTTCTTGCGCTGGGACAAGTAAAAAAGTTAATTTCTGTTTTTACATGTAGTGCTCTGTTCACTTGTCAGTATAGTTGTCTCCTCTGTGTGTGGGTGGCTGTCCCGGAAGAAGGTGGCATGTGTGCATACCTGTGCGTGGCTGTGTGAAATCATGGCAAAGCTACGTGTACCCGCCCTTCCTCTGTTGAAGCAGATCACAACGGAGACGGAATTTCGTGGATCTGCTTCAATAGAGCTGCTTCATAGAGATCATTGTTAGATATATAACATTTTTGTATCACAGAAATAAAAATGAAAAATGTATTTCCAAAAGGTGAAAATTAAAGACATTTTCATAGGATTCTGGTTTTTTCCTTTTTTTAAATAAGTGAATGACATATTCAGTCTCTACATAGGTATCATTTCTCTCTAAAGATCAGCCCTGAAAAGCTGTGGTAAGTCACCGGAGCTCTTTTTTCTCTCTAACCCTATACCAGCCTCGTGAGTCAGAGCCTGTGCTGGAGCTGCGCCCTCTGGTAAAGGCGGCGTGGAGGCCTGCGTCTTTTCCACAGTGGGAGGAATCTGAGCCCTCACAACTGACCGGAACTGCAAACTGGTGTTCTGCAAATTCAGATTTGTAAGACACTTCCCCAATTAAGAGCCTCTTAACATTTCCCATTCTAGTCCTCTCCCTTCCATAGGCTAGTCTTCCCTAGCCACAAAGTTACAAACCCAAGCTGGCCCCCTTCTCAGCTGTCACTGCTCCCAGCTCAGTGGGGAAGTGAGATGGGAGAGTGGGGAACAGTAAAGGAAGGGACCAAGGCAGGGGCTTAAAGAGCGCGGCTGGGCTCTGCTGTCATTAAAACTTACAGGGAAAACAGCTAGTACCGGACACTTCTTTTTAACGAGTGAATGAGAGGGAAAACCACCTAAGATGGTGATTGATGTACATGTGAAAAGTACAGATGGCCTAATGAGGGCGCCTTGCCAGGACACGCAGATCGAGGGGTGGTCTAACCAGCCCCAGGTCTTCAGAGGAAGAGAGATTGGCCTCTGGCCCTAAGGTAATGAAATTCTTCATTGTCCCCTGAAGCCCAAAGCTTCCTGCTCCAAAAGCTTTGCACACACGCAGGTTGTACCTCTGTCAGAGAGGGGCTTGGTGAGGAGTGCTTTCTAGAAAGGACTTCTATTTCAGCTCCAGCTCTGTGGTTTTGGACACATCATTTACCCTCTCTGAGCCTCAGTTTCCTCCATCATAAAATTAGGATAACAAACCCGCTTTACAGGGTGGCTGCGAGAACTCAGATTATGTAAAATGCCCAACATACACAGTGCCCAATAAATTGTACTGTTATTTGAAGATTACGCTTTTGATCTGGAACTAGTAGATGTTCTTCCTCAAGTAGAGCCCACATAGGGATGGTCGGCAGAATTTGGCTTAAAATTAAATACCCAGTGAAGCTCGTACATGCCCTGGCCTCTATTTTCCCATCGGTAGCAAATGACTTAAACAGGTGAACTGGGTTGGCCCTTTCCCCCCCTATACAGACCTTCTAGGCTTTTTCGATGTCTCTTTCGAGCTTTGGCTTTTTGATAGTGAGGCCCAGGGGCATTCTGTTGTGATGGGGCTGTGGCTCCCAAGTTTCTGGAAGACTGGCCAAATGGGGCAGGCCTGGCAAGGGGATCCTCAGTGTCTCTCTGCCCAGAGTTTTGTAGTTCTTTGATTTCGGAGTTGTGGTGGAGACTGAGCATTGCGTCTCTATTTTTATAGCTTTGTATTTGTCCACCCCCCCCCAGCATTTTATTATGAAAATTTTCAAACATACAAAGAAGTTGAAAGAATTTATTCAGTGAACACACATTTACTTATCACCTAGATTGAACAGTTTCCATTTTGCTGTTTGTGTTTTATTATATAACCACTAGGACCCAGTGCACGGATTCATGCACTTTGAAAGGAAATTAATTAGAAGGTGACCGGCGGGGTGGGACTAGGCGAGACAGGCTGGATACACCCTGGAGCCAACCTCCCGCGGTCCCTCCCCGGCCAGCCTACACCTGGGGTGGTGACGTGGCTCGAAGGGCATCCGTGGAGTGAGCGGAGTCCCTCCAACAGGTGGGTCCCTCGGCCTGGCCTGCAGGGATCGGGCTGAAACCGGCAGTCTGACATCCCCTGAGGAGTCCCAGAGTGTGAGAGGGCACTCTGCAAAGTTGCTCGTACAGGGTGTGAAACGCAAACGCAAGTGTGCACTAAACCAGATTCGGGGCCCACAGTGCCCCAGCAACAACATAACCCATGGCCGAAGGTGGAATCGCGTGGCCCTGTGAGGAATCTGGCTCCCTCCTCTCTGGTTTCGGGATGCATCACCCAAGAACCACCGCTGCCAAGTCAGTGCAGCTCGGCAGCTCCTACGTTGAGTGTCTGCCCTCTCCCTGGTGGTCAGTGTGCATCATAGCTACCAGTTGGATGGACACTTAGCATATTAGCCCTTTATATATATAGATTTGTCCATCTTCCATCCATCCATGAATTCACCATTTCTAAGTTGCAAACATCAATACACCCGTCCCCCCGCCCAAATACTCCAGTGTGCTTGTCATTAGTCAGAATTTAATATTTGTTTACATTTGGGGGTCTATGGGGATAAAATTTATAGTGAAAATGCCCAAATCTTAAGTGTACCATTAGTCTTAAAACTTAAACAAAAGTTATCAAGCAGCAAATGAGTTTATTCAACAGTAGCAGAGGAATTTCAATTCTGGACAAGCGAATTATGAGAAACATAGGCCACATTGGAGAACAAAAGAGAAGAGCCCTCTTTTGTAACAAAGGAGGAAAACAAGAGATGGAAGTGGTGATGGGTTCTCATTGGTTCCAGACAAGAGCAGTTGCTGTTTCTGGCGGAGAGGACATTTTCCTTCTGCTGAAGTATACAAGCTGCGATGAGAGGTAGTGGGGGAGAGCCCTCCACGGCTTTCCAGCTCTATTTTCTTTTATTAAATCTTCACCTGAAGATAATTGATTTTAGAGAGAGAGCAAGGCGGGGGAGGGAGAAAAACATCACTTGGTTGCTGATCGAACATGCAAGCTAGGCATGTGCCCTGACCGGGAATCGAACCGGTGACCTTTTGGTGTATGGGCTAACGCTCCAACCAACTGAGCCAGACTGGCCAGGGCTCTGACTCCATTTTGAATGAGGCTTCCTTTATTCATTTTCACGTGTCAGTATGCAGAACATTACCATCACCCAGAATACTCCTGAATGCTTCTTCCCAGCCAACCCCTTCCTCACATCCACCCCAAGAGGCAACCACCAGTCTGAATATTTTTTTAAAATAGATTTTTATTGATTTCAGAGAGGGAAAGGGATAGAAACCTCAATGATGAGAGAGACTCATTCATCGGCTGCCTCTTGCACGCCCCACACTGGGGATCAAGCCTGCATCCTGGGCATGTGCCCTGATTGGGAATTGAACCGTGACCTCCCGGTTCATAGGTTGGCCCTCAACCACTGAGCAACACTGGCCAGGCGATACATGTTTAGTTTTATAAGAAACTTCCAAGATCTTTTTCCAAAATGGGCATATCATTTTATCCTCTCATCAGCAATGTATGTGAGTTCCTGTAGCTCTCGTCCTTGGCAACGTTTGGTGTGGTCTGGCCGTCCCAGTGGGTATATAGTATATCTTATTGCAGCTTTTCTATGCAATTCCCTGATAACTAATGATGATGTACTTATTGGCCATTTGTATGTACTCCTCTGTAAAGTATCTGTTCAGTGTGCCTGTCTATATTTTATTGGGTTGTTTGTGTCTCTGTTATTAAGTTGTAGGTGTTCATTATATATTTTGAAATGTTTTGAAAATTTTTAGTCCCAGTCTATGGCTGGCTTGTTTCTTTTCTTTTCTCTCTCTTTTTTTTTCCTGGCTTACTAAGATACACCTGACATAGAACATTGTGTAAGTTTAAGGTGGACAACGTGATAACTTGATATACCCATACATCGCCAAAGGATCCCTACCATAGCCCTAGTCCACACCGCCATCACATCACATATCACCATTTCTTTTTTGTGATGAGAATATTCATGATCCACTCTCCTAGCAACTTATTTATTTTCTTAACAGTATCTTCTACTGGGCAGAAGTGTTTAATTTTAATGAAGTCTATGCTGGCAGTTTTTTCCTGTGTCCTTTCTAAGAAACCACGTTGTAAAGATGCTCTTTCATGCTTCTAGAAGCTTCACAGTTCTAGCGTCTGTGTTGAAGTCTGTGGTCCATCTTGAGTTAATTTGTGTGTGTGGTGTGAGAACAGGCGTCGAGGTCCCCTGACTCCATGTGAATATCCAGTTAATCCATCAGCATTTGTGGAGAAGACCATTCCTATTGGATTGCTTTGGTGCCTGGTGCAAAAATCTATTGACCCAATACCAAGTGTGGGTCTTGAGTGTGTGTGTCTTTAAAATGTGCTCTTACTATTGCTGAACAGCTGCACAGAGAGGGTGTCATCATTTCTCCGGTCCCACGAGGACAAGCCCTTCTCATCACACGGGGAGGGAAATGCTATGACCCGCGGTTCCTGCTGAGCCCAGGTCACTCTCCTGACCTGGGAAACTCGGGAGTGTTAAAAATAGTGCAATCTTTTGGGATCCTTTTTTTTTTTAATCTCATGACTTAAGTTTTATGACTTCAGTTGAAATCTTCTATTACCCAAGTGATTCGTGGAGTACAGCTATGTGTCTGATTTTGTCGAGGAGGGGAAATAGAATACCTGATGGCCAGTTTGTGTTTCTCCTGGTTGCCAGCCACCCTCACCATTTCTGTCTCGGCCTGCTGCTTTTTCTAGTCATGCTGGAACCTGAACTTGAGAAAGCTTTTGGTGCAGCTGGGCCTGGTGAAGCCGTCACCAGCTGAGAGGGTCTTTTTAAAATGGAAACATTTGAGACAAGATAATCCCATCAGAAAAGAAAGGACAACAAAAAAGAGCCCTTTTATTAGGGAGGGGGAGGTCTTAATATTTCATAAGAGACGAAATTGAACCTTTTTGTTGTTCTTGTTAATCCTCACCTGAGGATATTTTCCCCACTGATTTTTAGAGAGAGGGAGGGGGGAGAGGAAGAGAGAGAAACATGGATGTAAGAGAGACACATCACTTGGTTACTTCCCACATACCCCACCCGGGGCCCTAGAACAAACTGCAACCCAGTTACATACCCTTGAGCGGGAATCGAACCCAGGACCCTCTGGTATGCAGACCAGTGCTCTAAGCACTGAACTACACCAGCCAGGGTGAAATGGAATCCTCACAGCTATTTTTTAAGGGAAATATTAGACCAGAAGCTTGAAGCCAAAGAACCTTGCCTGGGTGTGCGAATTGTGGACTTGTGCAGATCCGTGCCCGGCGTGTGCGACTTGTCCACGGAAATGTCTCGCCATATTTCTGATACCAGCCAGAGCACTGGCCACCAGCCCTTTGGCACTTGCCTCCCTCGCACAGGACAGGTGGGTGGGGAACAGCACTCCTCCGTCCAGCTGCCCGCACAGGTGCTCTGAGCATAGACAGTGGAGTCTTAGACTGAGAGTGGTTCCCTACCACGTTCCAGTTGGAGATAAGGAACGTAAAATCTCTTCCCACATCTCCTCTCTGTGCACTGCAGTCCCATTGACCCAGAGTCTTACTTTCAATACCCAGAGGCTGGGAGTTCAGAGTCCTTCAATTCACTCAGGAAGAACTAATCTTACCCAACAGGTTGGCCTGCATTTGTTGAACGGCCCCTGGGAGCACTGTGTCTACAAGTTACCTTGACAATTGAGTGTGACTCAGAAACATAGGCTTTTGCCTACTTTGGAGCCTGGGTCTAAAGGTGGGGGGGATGGAGGGTCCTTCGGGGGCTTTGTTGTTTTCAAGAGGCCTGGTAATTCTCCATTGTCCAGTTGACTTGTCTTCCACGTTGAGTCAGCAAGCACACAGATCCTGGTGGGTGGTATGAGAGAATAGCTTCAGAGCCCTCATTGTCTCCCTTTTCCATTCGCTCATTTCCACGTAGACTCTTGGAAGAGTTTCCATTAATCACTGGGATGGAGGAACCCGCACGTTGGAGGCAGCTTGCTGCGGGCACAGCATCTGCCCTGGTGATGGCTCTGGCTGAGCTCAACAGCGGATTCAGTTCCCTCCGCTGTCCGAGGAGCCCACCACTCCTCACAGTCACTGAGCTGCCAAGGTCACAGGCAGCACCCACAGGACTGAGCACACACAGAGGCCTTCCCCCAGCTCATGGCCATTTCCCTTGTCCCCTTTCACTAAGAGAAAACAAGAGTCTCCTCCTTGTAAACACCCCCCCTCCCCGCTCTCTAGAACTTTCCGTTTTAATGTACACTCACCCCCCAGAAGTGGATTTCCTTCTCCACTGTGTGTTTCTTCTGTAATAATAACAGGAAAGGTATTGGAGTAGTACTCTGAGCGCTGCACGGTGTTTGAAGTGTAGGCACTGTCATTCCCACTGGAAGATAAAACAGGCCCAGGCGGGCTCAGTCTCTTGCCCTGCAGATCATGGTCAGTGGCAGAGCTGGAACTCAAATCTCAGGGGACTTGTCCCTCACCAAGACTTAGTACTGACATGTCCATCTGAAGGGAGACAAAGACATGTCAGTGGAGACGTGCTGAGGTACTTGGGGGTGGGAATCCCTCTGCATCCCCGAGTCTCACTTGTGTGTGTACTGACTATGTCAGGAGTCTGGGCTCTGGGTTGGGCCCAGATCCCCCTCTGCACTTTCTGCCCACCCCCAGCTGCAGGAACGGAGAGCTCTACACAGACCTGCAGCCTCTCCTCACTCCCACAGGCCCTCGGAAGCTTTGTCCATCTTTTAGACTTCCCTCAGGGACATCTTCCCAGAAGAGGGGATCCCAGCCGCTGGGAGCAGACACATTGAAAGGCTCTCGATCGCATGGCCAGCGTGGCTCAGTGGTTGAGCATCGACCTATGAACCAGGAGGTCACGGTTTGATTCCCGGCCAAGGCACATGCCTGGTTTGCGGGCTCAATCCCCAGTGGGGGGCATGCAGGAGGCAGCCAATCAATGATTCTCTCTCATCATTGATGTTTCTATCTCCCTGTCCCTCTCTCTTCCTCTCTGAAATAAAAAATATACATATATATTTTTAAAAGGCTCTCAGTCTACATTGCCAGACTGCTTTCCAATTTACCCTCCTGCCAGAGGGCTACAGACCCTGAGTATGATGTCCAAAGCACGCGCCTCATGAGCCAGCTAATCATTTTGCTTACAGAGGACTCCATGGCGGCCCAGCGCGGCAAGGAGACACACCTGGCCCTGGAAGCTCCTGTTCCCAGCAGCAGCACCTGAGAACTTGTTAGAAATGTAAATTCTTGGGCCTCACTCCAGTCCTACTGAGTCAGAAGCTCCAGGGTGGGGCCGGCAGTCTGGAAACTAGCCCTGCAGGTGTTCTGGTTGCTGCTCAGGTCTGGGAGCCGCCGGTCTTGGGAAAGCTGCCTGGACTGCAAGAGAAATGCACGCACTTGTTATACACCAAGGGGCAAGGTCACGTCCATCCCCAGTTCACGTGAGCAGCTGGCACCTCTGAGATCGATCGTGTCTTTCGTTTGGATCATTGGGACCATGTGGAAAATGTCATTCTCTAATGTCAGGGTCTCACCCTCATGGAGGCTTGTTCTTCAGACTTAGAGGGTTATTATGTGCCCGGCACATTATTGTCATCCCTTTTGTCCCCTCGCGAGGGGAGAGGCGCACTCGGAGCAGTTGAGAAGCATCCTTAGCTCACACAGCTAGTACGTGGCAGGCCTGAAATTTGAGCCCTGGATGGCCACACTGCCTGAGAGAAGGAGTTGAGGTAATAATGTGGGAGTCTTTCAAATGTTACTGTTCTGGAATCTTCTGAAGCTGTTTTAAGTGCCTTGAGAAAGTGGCTTTCCCCAGCTTCTAACCTTGGGCTCCAACGCGCCAAAGCCGGGCTTGGGCACAGGCAGCTCTTGCCTGGTTGGCAGGTCAGTGAGGTTCCCACCACCTATTTCAGTCCAACTCGGAGGGATTGCTTCTAGAGGGTTCCGACTCCAAGCATCCCCTGCCAGGCAGTGTCTCAGTTGTATATCACTTGCCCATGACACTTCATACGGTGAGTTCTCAAATGACAGGTGGGGACCAAGGGCACTTGGCTGGGGGCCTGAGGGGCTGGGGCAAGGACACTGTGTGGCACTGGTGGTTTATCTGTTTTTCATCTCATTCAGGGTTGAGCCTAAGCTTTTTGGTTGTTTTTTATTTTTTATTTTTTTTATTCCTCACCCAATGATACTTTTTCCATTGATATTTAGAGAGTGGAAGGGAGGGGGAGAGACAGAGAGAAACATCGATGTGAGAGCAACACATGGATTGGTTGCCTCCTACACACACCCCAAGCTGGGCCGGGGATCCAGCCTGCAACCAAGGCACGTGCCCTTGACCAGAATCAAACCCGGGACCCTTCAGTTTGAGGGCCAATGCTCTATCCACTGAGGTAAACCGGCAGGGCAGAGCCTGAGTTTTGGTGCACATGGGCACTCTGGCTACCCTGGCTTCACAGCTTGGCTTCCGGAGCGGCGGTAGGGTGCACCAGAGTGCAGAGCCGAAGAGTCAGGCCAGGCTCAGCGCCGCCCGAAGGAGTCCCCCTAGAGAGCCCCAGAGGTGCCTGTAGTCACAGCAAAACAGAAGGGGCTCCAAATATTCCCTTTTGAGGCTGGGGAAGGGAAGCCAAATGAAATGTGAAGAGGTGTCTGAAGGCCCGGAGGAAACCAGTAGGCCCTTCCAGAAGTTCTATTTGTGGTAAGGAACCTTGGCATGGGGCATCCAGCTTGACTGCAAAAATAGACGGATGTGCCGAGAAACGGCTGGTTCTGGAAGCAAATGCCCCGCCGCGGAGGGCTGAGCTGAGCCCAGGAGGCTCTGCCCCTCGCCTCTGCTTCCCTCTAGACCCCAGCACCAAAAGGAGAGAAGGAAAGGTTAAACATCCTAAATGGACGCTTGAGTAGAGCCATGACTTTACTCTCACAAATGGGACCAGTGGAAACACAGGGCAAAAGAAAGGTTTCAAATAAATGCCTGGAAACCAAATGAACCTACAGCCCATCCCTGCGTCTGCCAGCACCAGCTCCCTTCACTGTGTTCATTCTCCCCTTTGCCTGCAAGTGGGCGAATGGCTAAGAAAATGGGGTACAATGTGCAGTAGGAGAGAGAGTAGCTAGACAGAAAATGTAGACCTTGACATTGATGAAAGACAGGACCCCGAGAAAAGGTGGTCTCAGACCATCCTTTCATGGCCAGGCTGACAACCTGACTGAGGGGTGGGGTTAAGATGCGCCTGTGGAAGGAGAAAATGAGACAAGACAGACTCCGGGAGGCCACCTGACTGGAAGTCAGCGCTGGCATCCGTGGGTGTCGGTGCTCACCTGGCACAGGTCCTGTTCTCAGGAGGCTGTTAGGCCGCAGCAGCGACGGAACGGCCAAGTCGCTGTGCATGGTGACCAGCTCCTGGCATCAGGTGGAGCCACGCATCAACGTTCTCTGGGTGGAGGGGTGACCCCGCCACATTTTTCTGCCCTGGACTCCTGGCCACCCTAAGGTTGCCATGACCAGATGCAAACGTGCAGGGTCACTGATAAAGAGTTGTGCTCCTTAGAAGGGGCACTATATTTTATGACTCAAGAAGGTGTTATTTTTTTGGGGGGGCGGGGGGATGTAAAGGAGCTTATACCCAGTGTCTCCTTGGCTAGAACTGGGGTTCAGCAAGCAAATTAGATCCACTTTCCCCTTCTGGCCCCAGGAGATGGGTGGGGTCTGCACCTCCCTTCCTTTCTCTCTTTGAAACCAAGAGCTGTCAACGTCCAGCCATGGCCTTGCACTCAGCTGCCTCTCAGCCGTTGGAGATGAAAGGTCAAATGTCATCTGGAGTTGGCAGGCCCACTTACCAGCAGCTCCTCTGTCTTCAGAGAGCTCGATGGCAGCTGTCTGAGGGCTTAGGCAGGGACTACCAAGGGAATTCCCTCTCCGCCAATAGAGAAAGGTCACCCTTGGTTGGAGGGAAAATGGCAGCTTCTGTCCCAGGAACTTTATAGCTGGTGGGTAGGATCCCCATGCAAACAAAAGCAGGTCGGAAAGCAAGGGGAGTTTGTCGGGCAGACAAAGCAGGGCAGAGCATGGTGAGGCGGGAGGAGTCCCCTGGCAGATTCAGGAGTGGCAGTGCCTTCAACAAGCTGGGCCAGGGATCAAGCCTGCAACCAAGGCACGCGCCTTTGACTGGAATCGAACCCGGGACACTTCAGTTCGAGGGCCAGGGTTCTATCCACTGAGTATAACCGGCCATGGAAACATGGTGAATAAAAAGCAACAGATCCTTCAACAAGCTGGGTTCGGAAGGGCACTTGGTTTGACAGGCATGTGTGGAGAAACCATCCACATATTTGCTATGTGGGCTGCAGTGGAAACACGTTGCTTTTTTTTTTCTTTTCTGGCAGCACCTGTTTCTTTGAGCTCAACTTCTCCAATCATATAATTCTGGTAGAACCTGCCATTCAGAGCACACCATTCTCCTAGCCACAGGAGGTGGGCATGAGATCCAGGCCCAGCCAATCAGAGTGCCCCTCACTTCCTGGGCAGGTGGGGCTGGTTCTCTGCTGGAAGAACCTGGCAGCCAGTTCCAGTGCACATTGAGAACCACTGGCAGCAGGAGAGAGGACAACCCAATTTGAGACAGAGCATATAGATGGCGGCATTTGGGGCCTGGGTCCATTTGTGCCCAATGCTAGATCTACCCCTTCCCGTAAATCGATAAACCATCTCTCTCCTTTGCTAATCTCAGTTTGAGTTTTGTTTCTGTCACTTGCTACTACAAAAGCCTGACTATTACAGGAAATATTTGGATGCAGGAAGGGCCCTGTAGTTTGTGAAAAGACTTGCTAGTACAGAGCATTTGTAGACTAATACAAACAGTAAGATAGAAATGTTAAGTGTTTAGCTTGAGGAAGTCAAGTCTTTTTTTTTTTTTTAAGATTTTAATTTATTTCAGAGAAGAAGGAAGAGGAAGAGAGAAATAGAAACATCAATGTTGAGCGAGACTCATTGATCGGCTGCCTCCTGCACACCCCATACTGGGGTGTGAGCCCAAAACCTGGGCATGTGCCCTGACCGGGAATCAAACTGTGACCTCCTGGTTCATAGATTGGTGCTCAACCATTGAGCCCACCAGCCGGGTGAGGAAGAGGAGTATTTTCAGACCCTTGAGAAGCACTCATTGACCTATGGCTAATTGAGAGGCTGATAACAAATCCTTCAGAAAGGCAGGTTCATAAAGGGGTAATGCTGCTGTAGGTCGGGGAGTAAATGAAAGAAGGAAGTTCTTACACATGAAAAGGCCACGCAGTCATTGAGTTGATGGGTATCACGGCAACACCAGCTGAAGGCTGGTTTCTCGGCAAGTCCTGGGGTTTGAGATGGACTTTCCTGGTTGGGGGACGACCCATCTCAGCCAGAGCCTCCGTCCAACGCTGCTGGGGGTCTTGCCAGGCTTCTCTCCAGAGGGAAGCGGCTTTGTGCCTTGGAGCATTTTTCTGTCCCTGCTTGGAGAAGGCCCGTAGCCTGGGACAGCCTGCTTTCAAACACACACCATCTATTATCCAGACCTTTTGCTCTTTTAGTCCATCCTTCCCTATCATTTATTCTGAAGTTGGGATCGTTTCCCAAACCAACAATTGCCCAGTCCACAGTGTTCCTTGCTGAATGTCCCCAGAAAAGATGGGGAACATGGTGAATACAAAACAACCTTTGCCCCCGGCCTAGTAAAGGGACTGTTTTGCCAGGATGCTGTCACATCCTACTCCTTTCTGACGTCACACAGTGAAGATGGCTGGAAGACGGCGGGAACTCCAGATGATTCTCCCAAACAGATCTCTCTAGAATCCTTCGAAGAAGGTTATGTCTTGTAATGAAACAAATTGTAAGTCAAGCCCAGGCTCAACCACTTACTTGCTTTTCACCTTGGATAAATTCTGTGTACCTCTGAACCTCATTTTTCTGCTCTGTATAGTGGGGATGATACTACTGTAGTATTTAAACCAGTTCAGCTGTAAGGGACAGAGCTCTGAATACAGTGGCTTAAAACACTGATATAAAAAACTCGCGAGGCAGGCAGTCATGGCTGGTAGTGTGGGTTAGTGACATAATCACAGACCAGTCTTCCTCGGTCTTCCTATATTAGCTTCCATTCCAAAAGTCACATCACGGTCCAAGGTGGCTGCTGCAGGTCCAGTCATTATGTTCCTGACTTCAAGAAAGAGGAAGTACATTCTGACTCACCCTTTTAGGAGTCTTTCCACCATCAAACTCCTGTTTATATATCATTGGCTAGATCTTAGTCACATGGTCATGTCTAGCTGCAAGGGAGTCTGGGAAAGGTAGTTGTGGTAGGTAATTGCTCATCCCTTCCTCCTGGTATTCACTTCCTTGTGTGATTCCCTCTCCCTGAGTGTTCCCGTGGGTCTTGTAGTGATGTGCGCACCTAATTGAGGCAAGAATTTAGGCCCTCCTTGTATGATCCCCTTCCCCTGCATGTAGGAATCTTGTCACCCTGGAAGAATGTGAACTCTCAATCATTTCACATGTAATGAAATCCCAATTTTTTCAGAATGGGTTGAAACCAAGGCATTTCAGTGAAAACAGGTGATCTGGGGAGAAAAAAAAACTGGCGATAAGTCCGAAGACTTATTTTCTCTCCTTCAATAATGATGGAAGATAAAAGGTGCCAATATTCCCGCTCCTTATTTTTATTAGTGAACTAGGATATATGAGCACTTAATAAAATATTCACAGAAGGCTCTACTGCATTATTAAAAATATTCTTTATCATTTTTTGGAATTTCATAAAATAGCAATTTATTTAAAATCAGTGAGCTTAAGGGGGGATGGGAGCATATGTGGGGTACTGTTCTTTAATGCTGTGTTAGCATGCTTTTATAAATTTTAAAAAATTGACCTTAATAAGTTTTTAGCATGAAGTTGCAGAAACTTCTCAGGGTCCTGCTTGTTCAATGCAGAGGAACCCTGCCCACGTGAAAGCCGTAGGAGAGACTGGCTGCCGACATCCCTGAGTGCTGAACTTGAAGAGTCCGGCGTGGACTAGAGGGACAAGGCATGGGGAGCTGAGACTCTGAGTTTAGAAAGTTGTCACAACAAAATGACACACAGAGAGTTTGAACACCCTCTCCCTCCGAAGGGAGAGCAGACTGAGGAGAAAGCAGGAAAGCACTGTGTGTGTGTGTGTGTGTGTGTGTGTGTGTGTGTGTGTGTGTGTGCGCGCGCGCGCGCGCGCGAGAAGAACGTTACGGAGGAAATTAATACATTTTTTCTGATAAGGAACATTTATTAAGTAGGCGGGATCTGGGTGGGCAGGTCCTGTTGAGTCTTCCAGATGAGTGATAGCTGTTTAGCTTAGCGACAGTTACAGACTGGTCCTGGGGTGACTGTTTTTCTTGACATCGCCCTCTGCCATTATCTTCTCTATTAGGAATGCGATATGCTGTATTTAGCTGGCGGTACAGTGTTTAGCTGGTGGTAACTCCCTGGCACTCTCCATCACTGACCTCTGGGGTGGCCTTGTCACCCCAGCGCTGAAGCTGCATGCACAGAGGTCCCTGGTCACCAGGATTCATTTGAGAAGGTTTTTCCCTCTCAGCCCGTCCCCTCGCCCATGGCTCTGTGTGTGCCCATCTCTCAGTCTTGCCCATGACCCTGTGTTTGCAGTGAACTATGCATGTTCTCCTCTCTGTGTGTTCAGAATATGAGAGTCAACCTCGATGGGAAGATAGTCAGGGTCTGGGAGGAGGGCCATCCCCATCGAGACGGGGTGGAGCGGGGGAGTGGAGGGGGGAGGGGCATCCAGAGAGGGAGAACCTGGTGGACTCACCCTTGTTCTTTGCGGGGAGAGGAGTCCAGGATTCACTGTGTGAAGCTGCAGGAAAAACACAGGCCCAGAAGAGGTCCTAAGGCAAGGTGCCGCTTGGGTGGCCGGCGGAAATGGCAGCCACTAGGAGCAGTGGCATGCAGGAAGCGAGGAGCCACGAGAGCGGGCTGCTTTGTCATCACATCCGTGACCCAAGGAGGGAGGTGAGCGACAGGACGGTTCTGGGTCTCCCCAATACATCTTTACATTTTCTTCCTTAAACATTTGAAAGAAAACACGTCGATGTTCTTCTCGGTCATATGCTCAGCACTCTCTAAGAGATTTTTTTTTGTCCTAGAAGGACATGCTGGTATTTTACTTCCCACCTGAAGCTTGCAAAGAGCTAGATGGAATCATAACAGTGATACTAAGGGCAGGCACTTATGCGGTCGTGCTGGGAGCCAGGGGTGGTTCTGAGAGCTCTGCGTGTGGTTAATAGCTGGCCCCTGGCTGAGAACACGCAGCCTTGGGGGGCGGGTCCAGAGGTGGGGTGGGGAGTAGCCAGCAGCCTTCCTCGTGGGATCTCCTGAATTAGGTAGACAAATGAGTTTCACTCCACAAACATGGGTTTTTAAAATGTCACAATCTTTAAACATTTTTATTGAAAAATTTTCCAGTTTTATTGAAATATAATTGATATGTTAACATTGTGTGATCTTACTGTGTACAAGGGGTTGATCTGATACACTCACGTATCACAAAATGATTACCACCATATTGTTAGCAGGTGCATCATGTCACACAGTTACCCTTCCTTTTCCCTGAAGGAAGATCCACTCTCTTAGCGACTTTCAAGTGCTGTACAGTAGTCCCTCATCACCCGCGGTTCCACTTTCCTCGGTTTCGGTTCCCACAGTCAACTTCCATCCAGGATTATTATTAAATGGAAAATTCCAGAAATAACCATTCACAAGCTTTAAATCGTGCACTGTTCTGCATAGCATGATGAAATCTCACAGTCCTGCTCGGTCCCTCCTGGGGTGTGAATCATCGCTTTGTCCGGATGTAGACACGCCCCAACTGTTAGTCACTCAGTCGCTGGCCTGGTTATCTGATCGATCATCAGAATCGCAGTGCTTGTGTTCAGGGAGTCCTTATTTTACTCACTAATGGCCCCAACGTGAAAGGGTAGTGGTGCTGGCAATGCAGACATGCCAAAGAGAAGCCGTGAAGTGCTTTCTTTAAGTGAGAAGGTGTGTATGTGTAGGAAAAACAGTATAAATAGGGTTTGGTACTTTCTGTGGTTTCAGGAATCCATTGGGGGGGGTCTTTAAATGTATCCCCCCTGGATAAAGTGGGACTACTGTATGTATTAGTGTTATTAACTATACTCACCATGTTATATGTTAAATCGCCAGAATTTACTCATACCTGGAAGTTTGTACCTTTTGACCAACATCTCCCTATTTCCTCTACCGCCCATAACCCTGGCAACCCCCCATCTACTCTCCGTTTCCATGAGCGCAGCTTTTTAAAATTCCATGTAAGTGAGATCAGGCAGTGTCTGTCTTTGACTTATCTCACTTAGCAGGATGCCTTCCAGGTGCATCCATGTTGTTGCAAATGACAGGATTTCTTTCTTTCTCATGGCTGAATAATATTCCATTATGTATATAATACACACACACACACATATACCAAATTTTCTTTATCCATTTATCTGTCACAGGTTGTTTCCACAGCCTGGCTATTGAAAATCATGCTGCAACGAACAGCTATCTCTGTGAGGTCCTGTTTTCTGCCCAGATCTTGTGAACAGAGAGTGGGGGAGGGGTGAGTCTTCAGAGGAAAATTCAGGCCCTGGGGCCAGGAAGAGGAGGGAGGCTGGTCACAGGTCTCACCATCAGCTCCTGGCTGGGCCACCAGCACCCCTGGACCAACTGCCCCCTTCCTCCTGCCCAGGTTCACCCACCTTCAGCCCAGCACAGGCCAAGGCAGTGCACAGGTGGAGAGTGGGTGAGGGTGTTTCAGCACTTGGGGCCCTGCCCCTGCCCCTGCCCCATCTTCCCGGCCTGGTGCAGGTGGAGCCCCTTCCATGGAGGCTCTGCTGAGTTGAATAGTGTCTCCCCCAAATTCATGTCCACCAGGAACCGGTGACTGTGACCTTACTTGGAAAGATCTTTTGCAGATGGAATCAAGTTAGGATGCTGGTGAGGGTGGGCTCTAAGTCCAACGACTGGTGTTGTCTCTAAGGAGAGGGGGATTTGGACATAGAAACACACCGGGAGAAATGCCGCCTGATGGCCAAGGCAGTGGTTGGAGTGATGCTGCCACAAGCCGAGGAAGGCCAGGACAGCTGGGAGAGGCCGGGACGGACTCCCCTAAGCCTCAGAGGGAGCATGGCCCTGCTGACACCTTGATTTTGGAATTCCAGCCCCAGCCCTGAGAGAGACAAAGTCCTGCTGTTTTAAGCCACCGGTTTGTGATACTGGGTCACAGCAGCCCTGGGACTCTAACACGGGCACACAGTTCTCATTCCACCCCAAGGACTTAAAATGGGAAACTGGCCCCCTTCCAGGAGGAGAAGAAATTCTCAGCTGATGGAAGATCCTAGCAGAAAAGGCCACGTTATATTTGCAGCTGTGGCCACTTCGAAGGGAAAGCCGCCTCTCATGGCCCAGGGACAGCAGTGGCCAGCACCGTCCTCCTTCCCCGCTGAGCTCTCCCCAGGGCTCTGCGGAGACAGTGGCTTTGGGCGGCGAGACCGGGTGACAACTGCTCCCTGTGCGCTGGGACTGCCCTGTTTTAACACTGAAAGCCCTGCATCCCTAGACCCCCTGGGTTCTGAGGAAGCCAGGAGGGCCCGCTCCCCTCGCTGGGGCTGGGGTTGGTTTTATTTCCTTGGGAGCAGGAGACAGGCTCAAATACTGTGTGAGGACCACAGGCATTTAAAAGATATATATGTCTTTATTGATTTTTAGAGAAGAAGGGCGGGAGATAGAAAGATAGGAACATTGACGAGAGAGAAACATCAATTGGCTGCCTCCTGCACGCCTCTCCCCCGCCCCCCCCACTGGGGATCGAGCCTACAACCCAAACCATTGACATTTTTAAGGCCTTGACTACGTGCCGGTTTGTGCCTGGTGCTTTGTGAATTGTACAGGCCTCGCCACACACCTGAGGATGTGCTGCAGGTGTCCCCACGTTACGAGCTAGGCCCCGGGAGAGGGGAGCCCGGGTGTGGAGGCGGCCAGTCCTGTGCCAGCTGCATCAGCGGGGTGGGCGGCTTCCTCATTCCGCGCCCTTCCATGGCACTGACTCACTCAGGGAAATGCTGACTCGGGGTTGTGTCTCCTGTGGATGGAAGCAGCGCCTCCCTTTAACGTCTCCCTTGCCTGGCCCTCCTGTGATCCCACCGGAGGCTCGTCGTCGCAGCAAGGACCCGGGAAGCTCATTGCTTGGGTTTGACTTCCAAATCGGCCTCCTGCTGGCCCTGTGAACTTGGACACGCTGTTGCTCTGTGCCCCAGTTCCCTTGTCTAAAAGATGGGGTAATGGCAGCATCCCCCTCGAAGGTCTGTGTGGGTTATAGCACTCGTGTTGGCATTATTGTCGAGAGGTTAGGAGCTGAGAGGTGTGGACCTCACATCTCGGACTCAGATGGAGTCCGGTGATTCACTTGATGCTGAACTTGACCCCGCCCCCATCTGTAGGATGGGGATAACGCAGCACTTTCCTCATAGATGAGAGGGGATTTGTTTTTGCAGGCTACTCCAGCAGCTCAGGGCCAAATGTGACACAGACATTCAGCCCACGCCGTGATTTGTTATAATTGTGGGCAAAGTTTTCACAATTGTTTATCTTCTGGTCCTTCAGCGGCCCCACTACATGTGTTTTGAAGTGTCCTCAGGCTTGTGAGAGGACCAGCATGGGGTGGAGCTGAGAGGGTTGCTGCTGCCAAAGGTCAGAGAAAAGGTCAGGAGGGAGGAAGGGGTCAGGGGACAGGACACGTGGGTTCCGGCTCGGCCCTGGCTGAGCTTGCCCATTCTTGACTTCTCAGGCCTTGTTTCCCCATCTGTAAAATGGACAGAACTTCCGATTCCGTGCCTGGGGCCTGGGCTGGAGATGAGTTCACTGGTCATTCTCCAGGGTGACTCTCCAGGTAAATAGTTTTCAGTATTCGCCATTCATTCAACCAGGGCCAGCTTCACGGAAGAGCAACCCATGCGGTCAGGGTCCCCCTCAGAAGGGCCCACACCTGGTTGAACGCTCTGCTGTTGCCATCTTGAAATTCTCAATTTTTGAACAAGGGGCTCTGCATTTTCATTTTTACTGGTCTCCACAAATTACATAGCCGGTCCTGTCTTCAGCAAATATTTACTGAGCAGTGAGGGTGTGTGAGTCTGTGTGGCAGGTACCAGGATACACTGGTGGGAAATGGTTGATATTGTCTTTGTCCTTATGGAGTTTAAATCTAAGAGGACTATAGTTCTAAGCCCAAGCAGTTATGAAGGTGACCTTATTTGAAAATAGGGTCTTTTCAGATGTTAAGTTAAAGATCTTAGGGTGACGTCATTCCGGATTTAAGATGGGCCCTAAACCCAATAACTGGAGTCCTTGTAAGAGGGAAGAGAAAGATTTGAGACACAGACACAGAGGGAAACTCAGAGGAAAGGCCGTGTGGAGACAGCCAGAGATGGGAGTGATATGTCCACAAGTCAAAGAATGCCTAGGATGGCCGGCACCACCCGAAGCTGGGAGGGAGTCAGGGGATGAATTCTCCCCTAGAACCTCCCAGAGGAACCAGCCTGCTAACAGTGGGATTTCAGACTTCTGGCCTCCAGAACTTTTAGAGAATAAATTTCTGTTGTGGTGATTTGTTACGGCAGCCCTAGGCACCGAATGTAAGAGTAGGCAGATATTGATCACAAAAACAGATTTGAAATTGCTAGTGTGGCAAGGGAGGTGTGGGGTGCCTGTGTTGGAGAAGGGTTCTCTGGGACTTGAAATCTGAGGAGTTAACTAAGGGGGCGGGAATAGCATGGGCAAAGGTCCTGGGGTAGGAGGCACTCTCTGTAAAAGCCAGGGGACACATACCCAGCAACTCTCAAGCCACATGGGTCTCTCTGAGAAGTTGTCTTGGCCAGAGAGGGCTTTAAAAGCCATGGAGCTGGACAGGGGTCACTGATTGTGGCAGCAGCAGTAATTTGGCGCCTGTGGTTTCAACCCCATTGGTTTAACATGTTCATGCTACCAGATTGGCCCCTAAAGGGAATGTGTTTGCCAGGCTCTGACCTGGTGGAGCTTGTGCCTAGTGGCCCAGCCTGGAAGTGCCAGGGTGTTGGCTGTTCCCAACCAACAAAGGAGAGAGTTTTCTGCCGCCTCTCATTGCCCTGTGACAGCTCCATCAGGCCTGGCTCAAGATGAGGCTGTGTGCAGGGCCCGCACCTGCTGTTTTGGGGAGAACTTGCCCGGCAGGAGCCGTGATGCAGGCAGGCTGCACTGGAAGACACAGATGGGGTCAGAGTGACTTTGGCTTCTGCAGGAGGCCAGCGGCGGGGTCACCTGCACACCATCTCTCTGCCTTTTTCTATTGGTAAATGCAGAGAAATTGCTCTCGTCAGCGCCTCATCTATAAAACAGGGCTCATATCTATAATCCTGGGTAAAGGAGTTTGAAAATTAAATGAGATAATTTGCTCTTTCATTCAACACATATGTTTTGAGCAGCTACGAGGTGCTAGGCACTATTCCAGATGCAAGGGATGCTGTGGCAAACAAAATAAGACAGAAGTACCTGCTCTCCTGGAATTGACATTCCAGATCAGGGGTCTGCAAACTGCAGCCCACAGGCCAAGTAGCTTGTGTTTGCACAGACTGTAAACTGAGAATAGTTTGATGGTTGAAAATAAAGGAAGAATAACATTTCCTGAAACTTTATGGAATTCAAATTTCAGTGTCTATAAATAAAGTTTTATGGACACACAGCCATGCCCATTGGTTCTCGGATTGTTTATGGCTGCTTTAGGGCTGTAAGAAGCAGAGTGGATTAGTCCCAACAAAGATTACAGGACCTTCGAAGCTGAACATGGTTACTATCAGGTCCTTCATAGGAAAAGGTTGTTGCCCAGCCAGTGTGCCTCAGTGGTTGCGCATTGATCTATGAACCAGGAGGTCACGATTCAATTCCCGGTCAGGGCACATGCCCAGGTTGCGGGCTTGATCCTCAGTAGGGGGCATGCAGGAGGCAGCCAGTCAATGATTCTCTCTCATCACTGATGTTTCTATCTCTCTTTCCCCTCCCCTCGCTGAAATAAATAAAAACATATTTAAAAAAAGAAAAGTAAAAGGTTGTCAGCCCCTTATCTCGATTCTTGCTACTCACAGTGTGGTCCCTGGACCACAGCCTCAGCATCACCCAGATGCTTGTTAGAAAGCCAAACCCCCTGAGCCTGAATCTGCATTTTAATAAGATCCCCCCGGGGATGTGTGTACATGAAAGTGTGAGATATGCTGCTCTAAAATGATGCATGCAACATGCTAAACAAAGGGCCTGGCATCGAGAATCCAATAAATATTACCTGCTGGGGTAGGCCACGGAAGGGGCCCCCAAAGATGCCAGTGTCCTAATTCCTAGAACCTGTGAGTATGTCAATTTACGTGGTCAAAGAGCCCTTGCAGAGGTGATTAAGGAGGCAGAGGTAAGGACAGACCCGGGATTTCCCAGGTGGGCCCAATGATGTGATTAATGGGGAGGGGCCTTCTGCGAGGGGCCAGGAGGATCGAAGGAGGTGATACAGCTGTGAAGTGGCCAAGAGGTTGGAGTAATGCACTTGGAAGGTGGAGGAAGGTGCTGGAAGCCAAGCTGTGCAGGTGGCTCCTAGAAGCTGAAAAAGGCAAGGAAACGGACTCTCCTCTGCAGCCCCCAGCAGGAGCACGGCCCTGCCGACACCTTGATTTTGGAGTTCTGACCTCCGGAACTGTAAGAGAACACCTTTGTCTTATTTAGGTCCTAAGTTTGTGGTGGTGGTTGCAGCAGCGGTGGGAGAATGACGTAGCTGCCGTTGCTACTATTATCGTCATTATTGTTGCATGTTGAGTGCTGGCTCTGCCATCTACCCATTCAGTTGTTTCAGGCTTTATTGAATCTCTGAAGAATGGAGATGAGAATTGTTCTTCCTCAGGTCACTGTGGGCTTAAATGAGATGATGTGTGTGCAGTGGTTCAAGATGTCAGCTGCCATATTGTTGTTGACCTGGTTTGAGTAGAGGCTGCCTCGGTGTGACTTTGGGCCAGGCATGTAACATCTCTGAACTTCATCTGTCTCCGGGGGCAGCAACGGTGAGGCTGAGCCAAGACCCTGAGCATGACTGCGGGCCCAGGCCTTGCTTAAGGAGAACGCAGCTGTGTTGGTGGCTACACTGGGGAATGGGAATCAGATCTCTGTCCTGGGTGGGCCCCTCTGAGGTGCTCTGATTCCAGGTGTCTGGATCCCAGCCACAGTCGGCTGGTGGGAAAGAGGATAACTTGCTCTTCCCCCGAGTGAATAACTGTTGCCTTTTGTGGTGGCTGCTGCAGGCCCCCTGGTGAGGCTTCTGCCCTCACAGGGCCCAGGGTTCATGCTGGATGGCTGAGGAGGGGCCTGGGGCTCTGGACTCCAGGGTCTCCTGTGCTGAGGCCCCAGCTCCTCTGGGCCCAGGGCGAGTCAGTGTTCTGAGGCCTGGCTCAGCTCTCTAACCAGGCTGGTGCTGTCAGACTTTGCTGCTCCAGGTCCTGGGCTTGGTTCCCTCGGGCCATTGGTTCCACTGGGTTGGGACCGTCTCTCTCTGGAGGGGTTTCCTTAAAGGCAGAGACCTGCTAGATATAATGGGTGGGCTCCCGTCCCCCAGCTCAGGTCCTGGCTCACAGAAAACATTTCCTGGGCCAGCGAATAAATGACCGTAGGGACTGAGGCCCTGGTGCAAACTAAAGGGAGCTCTTGTTAGTGGAACCTCTGCCCACTCCCAGGAAATACTGGTTGACCAGGCGGCCCAGGATCTGAGAGTCACTGCAGTGGCCTTGGAGCTATAAGGACTGGGCAGCATTTACTGAGCACCCACTGTGTGCGGAGGATGTGATGCTGAGTGCCCCTCCGCTGCCCCAGGAGGGGCACTCAGTGCCCTATGTGTCAGGGACATGAGGCTTGCAGAGGTTAGATACGCACCCAGGGCTCTGAGGCAGGTGCTGGCTGGATGCCCAGCTAAGACCCTGGGAGTGTGTAGGAAATGAGGGCCACTGAACACTTAATTTTTGGGTGGGGGAGGGGTTGCTGCTTTCCTTCCAATATTTCATTATGAAAAATTTCTAAAAGACAGCAACACACAGATTCATTAACATTTTATTAAACTTGTCTTGTCATGGGTCCGTCCATTCCTCTATACACCCATCAATCCATCCTATTTTGGGTGCATTGGTTTACTCTTATTAGGAACATTTTTAACATATACCAAATATGCAATAAATTATGACATGCCCAGATTCAAACACGTCAATATTTTGCCATTTTTGTTTCTTCTATCTTCTTCTCTGTCCCCATTTTTCTTTCCTGGAGGATTTTAAGCAAATCCTAGACACTATATTCTTTTACTTGTATATATTTTTTACGAAAAGGTTTGACTTAGAATCTCTTCGGTGAACTCCAGGTAACTGGGCTCCCAGGGCCTGTCTGGGACTGAGAGCCAAGAGCCCACCGCAGCCTGGCGGCCTGGGCTGAGCTGATGGGCAGCACTGAGCGGGAGTCAAGGAGGCTGCGACAGCAGGCCCATGCAGTCAGGCTGTGGCCAGCCACCTGAGGGGCTACTTTCGCACCTGTCCTCAAACCTGATCCTGCAACCCTGCATGTGGAGACAGGGCCACGGTTCAGGTTAAACTGGGGGTCTTCTCACTTTCTGACTACTCAGCCACTGTACCAGGGCCCAAGGCATGCTTAAAAAAATTCACACAACATAGTATTAACCATTTGAAAGTGAACAGTTCAGTGGTCCCTGCCCATTTTTGGTCTCCAACCACAGAAGGCTCTGAGGTGGTTTGTGCATAGCCTTGCCCTTTAGGGGAAGCCGGGCAGCTCCTACGATGGCCTTGGGAGGGGCCGCCCCTGCGGGGCATCTGGACCAGCAGCCCTGCACTCCAGAGAAGACACTCCCTGAGAGGGGGGCTTGCAGGTGTCAGGCCCAGCTTAAACCTCTCATCCACTCCACAGGACACATGGACAACCACAGTCCTGACTGTGGGGACCCTGAACTTGACCAGCCTCCAACATCTCTGCCTGCCCTCTTCTACCCCCCAATTCTCTCCTGCCCCAGGGCTTCTCATTGTTGTCCCCTTTACTTGGAATTTCCCTTCTTCCTGTCACTGTCTCCTTCCCTGACCCAAAGCAGACCTCCGACCCGTGACTCCCCATCCAAGCACCCTGGTTTTTCCCTTCATAGGATTATTTCAATTGCACATGCATACTTTTAGGAAAACTCGGTTTCCACCTGCGTGTCTCCTTTACCCTCACACAGAGCATTACACCGCTGACCCTGTGGTCACCAAATGCGTGTGGGGTTTCCCCACCAAGCACTCTCTGTGACACCAGCTGGGTGTTCTCTAATCCAGTTCCATTAGGACACTAGTGAGAGGCAGTGCAGAACCCCCGGTTAAGGGCTCAGTCCCATGAGACTGCTCCCACCCCTTGCAGACGTCAATCACAAGTAGTAGGCCCCCAGGTTGCCCACAACTTCTGTTCCATTTGGCTGTAAATCAGAGGTTCCCACGACCCCCTCCTCGGGGTGATTACTTTGCTAGAACAACACGTAGAACTGAGAGAGCACCTGCTTTCGTTTACCAGTGTGCTGAGAATAAAGGAAACAAACAGCCAGATGAAGGGGCACACAGGGCCAGGTCTGGTGGGGGGTGGGTGGTGGTCCTGAGCCCGGGGGCTTTGGTCCCGTGGCATGGGGTGCATCACCTTCTGGTTCATGGATGTGCTCGCCCACCTGGAAGCTCCCTGAGCCCCATGCGGTTGGGGTTTCACACGGGCTTATCATGTAGGTGTGATCAATCTTAACTCCATGTCCAGCCTTTCCCCCTTCTCAAGCACACGGGGAGCAGGGGAGAGAAATTCCAAGTGTCCAATCATGACTTCTCTTTCTGGTGACCAGCCCCACCCAGGAGCCCACCCAGTTACTCCTTAGAAGAAACATGCTCCCAATGCTCTTATCACTTAGGCAATCACCAGGGTTTCAGCAGCTCTGTGCCAGGTACCAGGGCAGAGACCAATATACTTATTCACTTTCTTTGAGGGGCAGGCTGGGTCTGTCTTGCTTCCTGTTGTACCCCCCTCTCTGACACTGAGTAGATGCTCAATAACTGTTTGTTGAGTGAATATACAAAGGAGAAGGACTTACTGGTCTTGCTCTCCTGTGCACCCCGCACCTGACATGTTTCCACATTGCTGACTGATTGAGGGCTTCTTCTGTACCAGGCACTGTGCTAAGCCTTTTATGCAACCCTCTGAGGGAGGTACCCCGAGTTCCCACACTTCACAGATGCAGCAGCTGAGGCTCAGAGAGGTGAGGAGACAGGCCCCAGGTTGCACTGCGTGGAATGGGGAGGTGGGATCTCATTCAAGTTGCTTCAACCCTGAGCCCATGCTCTGAATCCCTACCCAGCCACCCTGAGATGAGTCCCCATCCCGGCCCCTGCCCTCTGCAGAAGCAGGAGCTAGAGAATTCCGCGGGGCCCACATGCCCCACCTGGACAGCGGTCTGGCTCGGAGGCCATCTACCTCCAGGCTCTGGGTATGTCCCACTGTTCCTCACCGCCTCCCAAAGTAGTCCCACGTTCAGCCCAGGACCCTCGGTTCCCACTTGTTTCCTGTAACCAGAGCGTCCCCAGTGCTTGGCGCTGAGATCCAGAGTTTGGCTTCGGCTCAGGTTCCTGATTCCCTTGGGTGTCGAGATGATGTCAAATGATTGCACTGGCAGAGGTACACCAAGCTGGGGGTCAGTGGGCAGGTCGTACTCAGGTAAGGAAGAAGCACACGGCATCGGCAGTGCCTCCTTTACTCATTTCTTCCTGGCAACAGATGCTCAGAGAGGTTGGGTGACTTGCCCAATGTCACACAGCAAATGAGTGGCAGGGCAGAATTTGCACCTAGCACCCGAGCTCTTCCTCCCAGCTGCCTTTCCAGCTCCAGGCTGCAGACGAAACTGGACCCTGGGGACCCAGAGTGACAAAAGCCCAGACCTTGCCCACAAAGTGCTCCGAAAAAGACCAGATTGAGTACAAACATGATCAAAGCGGCACCCGCCAACATGAGACAATGTGTATTTTTAGACAGAGAGTGAGTCAGTCTGTGATGATTCACAGGCCTGGCTGGGCTGGAGGGGCAGCCCCAGGCCACTGAGGGCAGGGCAGGAGATCGGCCACACGAGGGGACAGGAAGGCCGGAAGCGGCTGAGGGCCACACCAGCCGGAGCCCCTTGTTCTCCTTCGTTCTGTCCAGGGTTGGATACTCACTGACTTGTCGGAAGATGCGTTTTTCAATAAGTGCTTGAAAATAGGTCACATTTATGGAACTAAAAAATGACGTGATAAGCGGCTTACTATCACTTTATAACCATCCACACTGGGCTGGACACTGGGCTAGGTGTTGGGGAGATGGCAGAGAGAAAAACTGACAGAGCCAGGACCTCCTGCAACTTCTGAAACAGCTGTAGGCATGCTTTCCCTATAAGGGCCAGATAGCAGTAAATATTTCAAGCTTTGTGGGCCATGCAGTCCCTATCACAGCCACTCAACTCCACTGTTGTAGCAGAAAAGCAGCCATAGGCATTATGTAAATGAATGAACGTGGCTGCGTTCCATTAAAACTTTATTTATAAAAACAGGAAATGAGCCAGATTTGTCCGGGGAGCCCTAGTTTGCTAATCCCTGTTTTCAAAGATGCTTTCACTCCCCACTCCCCTTCATTTGCCCTCTACCCTGTGACACATCCTCCCCCACCACGACCCTCCTGAAGCTTTCACCTCCAGGTGGCTTGCTAGTTCTGCAGGTAAAAACTGCTGTAACTCCCAGCCGCTGTGGTTCAGTGGTTGAGCCTTGAACCAGGAGGTTTGATTCCCAGTCAGGACACATGCCTGGGTTGTGGGCTCGATCCCCAGTGGCGGGTGTGCAGGAGGTAGCCAATCGATGATTCTCAATCATCATTGATGTTTCTCTATCTCTCACTCCCTGTCCCTTCTTCTCTGAAATCAATGCAAATATTTAAAGAAAAGAAAACTGCTATAAAACCCTACTTGAAATGAAAAAGGGTTTTTGTTGGCCGCACAAGTTCCCTACACGCAGGGATTTATGGACCATATTGGTCTGTGGCCTCCTGAGACACCAGCCTAGTGCTTGGGACATGGTGGACATGCCCCTAGACTCTCGATTCCAATAATTACAGGCTGTTGTTCCTTGTGATTAAGCCCCTATCCCAGTGGTCGGCAAACTCATTCGTCAACAGAGCGGCAAACCGTGGCTCACGAGCCGCAGTTTGCCGACCACTGCCCTAGGAGATGGCAGAACATTTGCAGAACGGACTCCCTCAGGGCTGTGCCCAGTCCTCTCTACTTTCTTCCCTTTGGTTAGAAACTGGCAAAAATAAAGGAGGGGGATGTTGTGACAAACTAGGGTCCCCTTTGGTCTTCTCTGTCCCTTGGGGGTCTTTGCACCTTAGTGTCCCTTCCCCACACAATAAGAGTCCAGCAGGAAAGCAGGCAATGGGAAGGACCCTGACCTGGGACCCTAGCCTGGTGCATAGTGGTCATGAAGTACTAAGCCTCAGCTTTCTCATCTGTGAAATGGACAGGGCCAGGCCCACACCTCTCTAGAGCTTGCTCAGAGGTGCACATGAATCACCGTGGCAGCTTGGCCTCTAAAATTCAAGGTGCACTGTCCCAAGTGTGCCTCTCAGTCCTTCAGAGAAGTGGGGTTAGCTCCACTTTTATAGACCAGTTAACAGGGATTTGGGGCACTGAGGGGCTGGCTTGAGGGGCTGGCTTGAGGTCACAGCCAGCCAGGGCAAGGCAAGGTTCAGACCTGGCCTCTCTGGGTCTCCCTTGACCCTGGGCCACACTCTGTGAGTCAGTGACATGTGACTGGCCACCCATGAGTCTCCCTTTGCTGGCACCCCACCTTTCAGCCACCAGGCCCAGCATGAGGCTCCTCACCACCTTGTGGGTGTTTCCAGAAAGAGACAGCAGCATGGTTGAGCAGTCAAGAGGAACCCCACCCTCAAAGAGTTCAGATGCCTGCACTCTGGGGGAGGGGCTGCAGAACTGGCATCTACAGACCTGGGTTCGAATCCCATGTCTGAAGACAGCCTCATGACCTTGGAAAGGGAATGAATTTTTCCGAGCCTGTTTTCTCTCTGATTAATAGGAACGGTAAATCACACACACACACACACACACACACACACACACACACACACACACCTGGTTCTTGCTATTCCTGTTAGTTATCTATCCTATCTAATAAAAGAGAAACATGCAAATTGACCGTACATCTGCTACGCCCACCAGCCAATCAGAGCAAGTATGCAAATTAACCCAACTAAGATGGCGGCAGCCACGGAGCTGGAGTGAGCAGGAGGCTTGGGTTGCCCCCGGCAATGGAGGAAGCCAAGCTTTCCGCCTGCCCTGGCCTGCCCTGGCCTCCGCTCAAGGCTACAAAGTTTCAATTATAGAAGATAAATAAATCCCAGATACTTGCTTCCAGCCATCCCTGGCCTCCGCTCAAGGAGGTGCTGAAAAAAAAAAAGAAAAAAGGGAGGGGCTGGGAGCTTGGGTCACTGGGGGGCATGGCCAGCCTGCAAACAGCCACCAGCCCCTCACCGAGGCTGGACAGGCACCCCAGTGGGGACCCCCACCTTGAAGGTGGTGTGGCCAGTTTGAAAACAGCCCTCAGCTCCTCACCCAGGCTGGCCATGCCCCCCCCAGTGGGGACCCTCACCCCATGGGGGCGTGGCCAGCCTGCAAACCACCACAGGCCCCTCGCCCAGGCCTCCCCATGCTCCAAGGGAACCCCCAATCTTCAGGGAAAACCAGCCAGCCCCCACCTGTTCACCAGGCCTCTATCTATACTAATAAAAGGGTAATATGCTAATTAGACTGGGAGACCTTCCAGACGTTATTCTGGACAAAGCTATGGTGGCGGGGCCGAAGTAGAGGCGGTTAGAGGCCAAAAGGGGAGGGCAGTTGTGGGTGATCAGTCTGGTGGGGGGTGGGGCCATTGGGGGTAAGCAGACCAGCAGGGGGGCCAGTTGGGGGCAAACAGGTCATCAGTGGGGGTTAGTTGGAGGTGATCAGGACAGCGGGGGGGCAATTTGGAGTGAGCAGGCCAGCAGGGGGGCAGTTGGGGGCAAGCACACTAGCACGGGGGGCAGTTGGGGGTCATCAGGCTGGCAGGGGGGGCATTTGGGGGCAAGTAGGCCAGTGGCAGGGGGCAGTTGGGGGTGAGCAGGCCGGCATACAGAGTGGTTAGGGGCAATCAGGCAGGCAGGCAGGCAGGTGAGAGGTTAGGAGCCAGCAGTCCTGGATTGTGAGAGGGATGTCCGACTGCCGGTTTAGGCCCGATCCCTGTAAACCGGCAGTAGGACATCCTTCGAGGGGTCCCAGATTGGAGAGGGTGCAGGCCGGGCTGAGGAACACCTCCCCATGCACAAATTTCGTGCACCGGGCCACTAGTAATAATAATAAAAGTGTAATATGCTAATTAGACTGGACGTCCTTCCGGATGTCCTTCTGGACGACCTTCTGGATGAAGCCGGGGATGCGAGGGAAGCCCAGGTCCCGGGTGCCAGAGGGAAGCCAGTGCTGGCAGCCGGTGGAAGGAAGGCCTGCTCTTGCATGAATTTTGTGCATTGGGCCTCTAGTATTCTATAAAGAACACTGAATTAACAACTCCTGAACCCTTGCTCTTAGAGGAAATACAGGGTTCGGTTCCTGAGAGCCTCTGGTCAGATTTTTGTTAACTGATCAATATAAAACCTTGTTTTATGTGTGTTTCTGTTTCAAGACACCTTGTTCACTTTATTTAATGTACATTGTTGATTCATTAGCATTGAGCTCACAGCCAACAGCACTGTAACTTGTACCTGAACAAAGTTTATCTGACACGTATTTTCTCTGTGAAGCACACCCCAGCCTCCTGGCACTTGGGAACACTAGACAGCACTTCAGCACTATATTTGGGGCCGTTTTAAATATTGCAATCACTAACAAAAAAAAGATACACAGAAAATGTGAAAAACATGGTGCTCAATAGACCGTGAAAGGATTCTTGTTTGCAGTGTGAGAGCTGAAACAAGACTGAGTGTGGCTTTGCTCAGCCTCAGCCAGGAATGTGCACGTGGGTGATTCAAAATTTTTTGCCACTTTGCACATGTCTATGGATGACCACAAAAGCACCACGGGCATTCATTTGAGGGTTGTAAACAAATTCTGATGAGTAGGCAATTTTGAAAATACAGAATTTGCTATTAAATAATAGGATTGATGATATGTGTGTACATAAATATAGGAGATATACAAGTATGGCATACACTAGTATATAACTATATAGCATCCATTCCTCTTAGGAAGGGGCCTTAGTGGCCCGGCTGCACTAACTCATTGGTCAGAAGCAGCCTCTGAAAAGGTGAGCTGCTCTTTCTGCATCTGAAAATCTATAATGTTATTGAGAACTTGCTTTGTGCCAATCTGAGCCAAGCCCCTCACAGGCCTTAATCTCATTCGATCCTCAAATGGTCCTGTGAGTTTGGTGCTATTCTAATCAACATGTTACAGATAAGGCACAGAGATGTTAAGTAAATTCCCTGTGGCCACACAGCCAGCAAGAAGGATGCAAACTTGGGCAATTAGATACCATTCGCACAACACTCCTCACATGGGGCCTGGCATTGAGTGGTAGTAACAATGGCTGGTGTGTTTTGACTAGGAGTTGGACCCAGACCCGTTTGGACGCAGATGTATCATTCCATGGGAGATGAATACATTATTATCCCCAAGAAAATGAATACCATTTCAGTGTCATCTAGTAGCCAGTCCACATCCAGATGTTCCCAGTTGTCCCACTCTATAAAAAATATATTTTATAGCTGCCTTTTTAAAAAACTTGATTTCTTCTTTTCTTAAATATATATTTTTATTGATCTCAGAGAGGAAGAGAGAGGGAGAGAGAGATAGAAACATCAATGATGAAAGAGAATCATTAATTGGCTGCCTCCCATCAGGAATTGAGCCCACAACCCAGGCATGTGCCCTTGACTGGAATTGAACCCGGGATCCTTCAGTCCACAGGCCAACACTCTAACCACTGAGCCAAACCAGCTAGAGCTATAGCTGCCTTTGAAAAGCAGGATCCTATCACACACAGTCATACCTTGCATTTGGTTACGTCTTTTCAACCTTTTAGACTATTTCCATTTTGCCTTCTTTCCCCCCCTTGACATTGACCTTCAGAAGCATCTAGGTCTTTTATTTTGTGGATAATTTCAAACTCTGTACTTGTCTAACTTCCTCATGAGGTCATTTGTTGTTCCTCTGTCCCCTGTATGTCCTGTAACCTGGAAGTTAGACCGAGAGATTTAACTAGACTCTGACACAACGTTTTTAGCAGGAATGGTACCCCTGAGTACCATTAGGGAACTCAGACTGGAAGGTCATGACATTGGGTGATGCCGAGTTTATGGTTTCATTTAGGTGTTGCCTGCCGGGTTTCCCAATTGTAAACTCTATTGTCTGTCCCTGTGGGGCGATGTCTTGGCACCTGGTGAATATCCTGCCTCAAATGGCCTTGCCCCCAGTGCTTCCACGACCCGCAGCCATCCCGCTGAGTCAGTTATCGCACTGGCATTTACAAAGCTGTGGTTTTGCTATGGTGCCTGCTACATTTCCAGCTGATGTTCTTCCAAAGAAAAGACCTCTTCCACCACTTTTATTTTTTAGGCACAGTCAGTTCTCTTTGGTTATGCTCTGTAGAGTAACTGTAATCAGTGAACCTTTACTCCTAGGGGAAATACAGGGTTAGGTTCCTGCGAGCCATTGGTCACATTTTTATCAACTGATCAATACATAACCTTGTTTTATGTGTGTTTCTGTTGAAAGGCATTTAATAGATGCTGCTGATTCATTAGCATTGACCTCATGGTCACCAGCACTATAATGCGCCTGAATGAAGCTTTTCTAACACGTTCTCTACGAGGCACATCACAGCCTGCTTGCCCTAGGAGTACACACAGCATTGCAGCACTGTGCTTGAGGGCCATATCAAGCGGCAAAATCACCAACAAACCCCACAAAAAAATGCAAAAAAAAAACATGGCAGTAAATAGACCACAAAAAGGACGTTTGCTTTCGGCTTTCCCTATTAGAGCTAAAACAAGAAGCAAGCATTGCCTGTTCAGCCTCCACTGGAAACATGGGTCGGGCGACGCAGATGTTTTCTGGCTCTGTGCATTCCGAGAATGACTGAGAGTATTGATTCTGAGGTTTCAGATAAGTTGTAGCAAGTAGGCAAAGTTGCAGATACCAAATCTGAGAATAATGAGGATCAGGGTTTTTATTTATTAGCTATATTATAGTTCATTATAGTCACTACTAGAGGTCCAGTGCATGAATTTGTGCACTAGTGGGGTCCCTCGGCTTGGCCTGTGGGATCTGGCTGAAACTGGCTCTCCGATATCCCCTGAGGGGTCCTGGATTGTGAGAGGGTGCAGGCGAGGCTGAGGGACCCCACTGGTGCACAATTGGGGCCGAGGAGGGACACGGGAGGTTGGGCAGCCAGGGAGAGACCACGGGAGGGCTCCAAGGCATGTCTGGCCCGTCTCGCTCAGTCTCGATCAGGTGGACCCCAGCAGCAAGCTAGCCTACTGGTTGAAGCGTCTGCCCCTGGTGGTCAGTGCATGTCATAGTGAGTGGTCGACTGGTTGACTGTCTGCCCTCTGGTGGTCAGTGCACATCATAGCGAGCGTTTGAGTGGCCTTAGCATATCATTAGCATAGCTTTGATTGAACGGACGACCGGATACTTAGCATATTAGGCTTTTATTATATAGGATTCTTTCAAAAGTCCGAGTATGGCCAAGGGAGTCCCTTTTTGTCATTGATAGCTTTCTCACTTTAAAAAAAATTTTTTTATTGATAGTATTACGATGTCCCCTATTTCCAACCCCCCTTCTTGCTTTCTCACTTTTTAATACAAGATATCCTAATCTCACCTGGAAGCAACCAGTCTTTCAAAGAGCCCCAGTTAAGGGAAAATGGTATTTAGAAACCAAGACATGAGTAGTAGGTGTGCTCATGTCCGGTGTTCCTGCTCCTTGGCCATTGCAGTGGACAGAGATAGGACATGTATGTATAAAAATCATGTATGCATATTGACAAATTTATTCATGTATACCCATTGATATTTCCAATGCAAATTTCATAAAACAAGAGTGTTCTTTTTAACTACCTTCTTTATTGTGGTAAAATATATGTAACATAAAATTGACCTCTTAAGTATTTTTAAGCATACAATTCCGTGGCATTAAATACATTTACATTGTTTGCAAACATCACCACCATCTATCTCCAGAGACTTATTTTTTATCATCTCAAAGTGAAACTCTATACCCATTAAACAATAACTCTCCGTTACCTTTCTGCCTCACCCCTGGTAACACCATTCTACTTTCTATGAACTTGACTATTCCAGGTACCTCATGTAAGTGAAATCATATAATCTCTGTCCTTCTGTGGCTGGTTTCTTACAATTAGCATATGTTTGAGATTCATCCATGTTGTAGAATTTGTCAGAATTTTCTTCCTTTTGAAAGCAGAATAATGTTCCGTTGTAGGTTTACACCACATTTTGTTTATCCATTCCTTCATTGATAGAGATTTGGGTTGTTTCCACCTGTTGACTATTGTGAACAATGCTGCTCTGGACACGGATGTACAAATATCTGTTCTTCACTACTTTTATATTCTACTAGAGGCCTGGTGCATGAAATTTGTACATTGGTAGGGTCCTTAGGCCTGGCTGGCGATCAGGGCCAATCAGAGCCTTCCATCTGCCAGCCGGGGCCTCCCTTCATTCCATGCCACCCCTGGTGGTCAGTGCACATCATAGTGAATGATTGGTCTCCCAATTGAACTCCTGTGGGGACAATTTGCATATTAGGCTTTTATATAGAGAGATTTGTATTTCTTTTCTCTTACACAGAAGATCTCATTTCGTAAAAGCATTAGTATTTACTCTTTGTTTTCTCCTACAATATGCATAAGACAGCTCCAAAGTTATAACAGCAACGGCTCCTGAGAATATACAGGAGCCAGGAAGCAGATTGGTGGCTGCCAGCAGGGGGAGGAGGGGAGTGGGGAGTGACTGCTTAATGATTGTGGGGTTTTATTTTGGAGTGATGATTGCACAACATTGTGAATGTACTTAGTGCCACTGAATTGTACACTTGAAGTAGTCAATTTTATGTTTTGTAAATTTAACCTCAATGTAAAAAAAAAAAAAAATCCCTACTGGGTGCACTTTAAGATTTCTTTGCAGTTCCTTTGTCTTTGAATGTATCTCTCTGAGGAGAAGCAGATGAGTGATGAGGAATACTTTGCTCAATGGGGTTATATTATTAATTTGATATACAATCAGGTTTCTCTTTTGTATTCACTTTTGGGATTTGCCTTCTTTTCCTTTTTCATTTTATTTATTGATGATAAAATAATGCATGAATAAAAGAAAACTTAAAACGCTCACTCTCATCCCTCTCCCCTGTACCCCAGTCCCAACCAGCTCCCTTTGAGTGACTGTTTTCTTTAGTTCCTGTTCATTTTCTTGTGTTTCTTTTTACAAAAATAAATGTAACAGGTAGATATAGATATTCTTATTTCTTCTTGTCTAATAAAAAAAGTAAGGTACTGTGTACACTGTTCTGTGCTTTCTTTTTCAGCACATAAAATCATACGAAATAATAGTTTACCAGATGTTGTGAACGTTTTTTGCAAAGTTTGGTCCTTGCCTTTCATTTCTGTATGTGGTCCATTTTATCCATTTCCTTGACTAGCTTCTTGCCTCTGGAGTACATTTTCTTTTTTTTTTCTTTTTTTTTTTTTTTTAATATATTTTATTGATTTTTTTACAGAGAAGAAGGGAGAGGGAATAGAGAGTTAGAAATATCGATAAGAGAGAAACATTGATCAGCTGCCTCCTGCACAACCCCTACTGGGGATGTGCCCGCAACCAAGGTACATGCCCTTGACGGGAATCGAACCTGGGACCCTTCAGTCCGCAGGCTGATGCTCTATCCACCTAGCCAAACCGGTCAGGGCTGGAGTACATTTTCTTTTAGCTGTTCTGATGCGTCTCTTTGTGTTGTTGTTTTTTTTAAATATATTTTTTTTATTGATTTCAGAGAGGAAGGGAGAGGGAGAGGGAGAGAGAGATAGAAACATCAATGATGAGAGAGAATCATTGATTGGCTGCCTCCTGCCCACCCTCCCTACTGGGGATTGAGCCCAAAACCCGGCCATGTGCCCTGACCAGGAATGGAACTGTGACCTCCTGGTTCATAGGTCAACGCTCAACCACTGAGCCATGCTGGCTGGGCGGGTCTCTTTATGTTTCAGTATTTAATTGACCCTTGTCAATTGCTTCTAGGTGAGGAAGGAATCTCACAGTGTTCATTTTCCTAACTGGTCCCTGTAGGGAACCATGCATCCTTTGCTGACTGCTTCGAGGTGCCAACTTTTCTCTCAAACACGTGTCTTTCTGGACTCTGTTCCAGTCCATCGATCCGTTGATTCACGTGGTGACAGCTGTTGCCCACTCTCTGTCATGTAATCTCTAAACTCCTCCCTGGAGCATAGAATCAGGATGCCAGACCCACTTAGCGAGGGTCTAGTTCAAATTACACCACATGCTCGAGCCACGCAGAGGGTCCCCTCCTCTCAGGGCACTAGGCCAAAGACACAAAGATGACGAAAGCAAGTTCCCCCAGGCTGCCCAGGATGGCTGCTACGGGGCTGGAGTTGAGTGTTGAAAGATCAATAGAATTTTCTGGATGGAGAAGAGGAAAGGGCAGTTGGAAACAGCGTGTGGCAAAACAAAGAGGCATCCAGGAAGGAGGCTCAGGACTAAGTCCCTGAGGCGGAGACAGGGGAAGGGGTGAGGGGGTGTCCTCAGTGCTGTGTGCCAGGGAGCCCCTGAAGGTCTATAGCCGCAGAGTGGCCTGTGGATCTGGTTTGGTGAGATGGACCCAGGGCTAGAGAGCAGCTGTTAGAGGGGCAGTGAAGGCCTGTCTGAGAGGCGCCCCTATGTCCCCCAAGTCTCTCTGGCCAAGGACAACCCTGGTGTGTTGTCACTCTGGGCCTCCCTCCCTCCCCTGCCTCTGGGATGGTTAGGCAGCATCTCCACCCTGTGGCCTGAGGTTCCCCCATCCTCCACTCCAGGGCCTCCCTGCACCCCCAGAAGAGCTAGGCCTAATTGTGGGGCCTTTGCCTCAAGCCCACACCTCCTCCTCACCCCTGGGCAGGAGCCTGGCCATGTGTCCTGCGCTGGGTTCACGGGGTCCTCCCTGTGAAGGAGGCATAACTCGAGGCACTGGGAGGAGCTGTCCAAGCCCGGAGCACCTCCCCTGTGACTCTCAAAAGGACCAGGAGACTCAGGGGGCAGGGCCGGGAAGTTAGCCTGGAGACTTGCCCAGAACCCTCAGGGGTAGTGAGTGCAGGACAAGGCTGGCTCAGACCTCCAAGCAGGAGCAGACAGGAGAGGTGGTGGGCTCCCAGGTTTTGAAACCATCTGCTGTGAGAGACCCCAGTGGGCCCAGAGCAGGGCGGAGAGGGTGCTGGGCTCTGCCCGCATCCAGGGCCCCTGTGACTCACGGTCCCACCACTGGTTTGCCAACCTGCCAGCCCAGAAGAGAAATCCCCTGTCCCTGCTCCCTAGCCAGCAGCCGTGGTGAGTGGCCCTTTCTGATGGGGAGGCTGAGTCAGCCTGGGAGCAGGGCACCCCTCCCGTCTGTGGGGTCTGGGATTACGTAAACACAGCTTCCCTGGGGCTGTGTCCTGATCTGTGACCTTGGCCAGGTGAGCCCCTTTGCCCTGCCGAGTCTCTTTCATCCTCTGTAAAACGAGAGACTATCGGACACGCCTGGGACACAGCCCACCTTCTGTCTAGTCCCAGGGATGGCCACAAGGTTTCTCCCTGCCCCTCCACCCTGGGCTGCTGCGAGGATCGGGGTAGGGGTCAGGGAGTCTGCAAAGAGCTCCCCAGATATTCAACCAAGAGACACCCACCATTCCTGTCTTCCCAGCATCCTCCTGTGCAGGTGAAGCGCATGTCACTCTCACCCCCACCCTTGCTTTGGGCCAGCAGGAAGTCCAGGTGGGGACGGGAAGCCCTGAGTGACCCTGGGCCAGTCTCTCCCCCTCTAGCCTCAGTTTGCTCATCATTTGGGACTGAGTTGGACCCAGTGGCTTTGAAGGTCCTTCAGTGTCCAAATTCCAGGATTTAAAAAACAACAACAGTTCTATTCAGATATAACTCACGTACCATATATTTCAGTCATTTAAAGCAGACGTCACCAACCGGTGGTCTGTGCGGTCCGAAAGGTTGGTGACCGCTGATCTGAAGTGTAACTCAGTGGCTTTTAGTATATTCAGATACTTGCAACCATGACTACAATCAACTTTAGAACATTTTCACCATCTCACAAAGCAGCCTGGCACCGGTTAGCCATCACCCTCTTACCTCCTGCTCGCCCTCCCGGAGCTTGACAACCGGTAACCTCCTTTCTGTCTCACAGATTTCCCTGGACTCTCACACAAATGGGACAGTGGAATATGCGACCTTTTGTGTCTGGCTTCTTTCATTTAACATAATGTAACCAATACATCCATGACATAGTGTGTATCGGTTCTTCATTCTTTTTTATGGCCGAATAATATTCCGTTACATGGACACACCACGTTTTGTTTATCCATTCATTTGTTGATGGACATTGGGGTTATTTCTTCTTTTTGGCTTGTATGAATAATGCTGCAATGAACATTCATGTACAAGTTTTGTGTGAACATACGTTTTTGTTTCTCTTGGGTATCTACCTCGGCATCGAATGTCTGGGTCAGGTGGCCAATCTCTGTTTAACGTATTGAAGAACTGCCGAACCGTTTCTCAGAGTGGCTGCTCTGTCACTTCATACGAGGGCTCCAGTTCCTCCATCCTCCCCAACACACGTATTGTCTGTGTTTTCACTCTAGCCATCCTAGTCAGGGCGGGGGCATCTCATTGTGGCTTTGGTTTGAATTTCCCTGAGGGTGGATGATGCTGCTGAGAGTCTTATTGTGTGCTTGTTGGTCTTTGAATGTCTTTTTTGAAGAAATGTCTATTCAGTGATTTTGCTTGGTTTTCATTGGGTTATTTGTTTTCTTACTGAATTGTAAGAGCTCTTTATATATTCTGGATACAAGTCCCAGGAGGGCATCGATGTCGCTGTGTCTAGTATAGGCCCAGGCGGGAGGGTGGTGAGACCCCCCAGTGGGCCTCTGCCTGGACCACCATGCTGAGACCGTGCTGGCCCCGCTGGAGAGGGCGCAGAGGGAAACCTCTGGGCCCCGGCTGACTTGGATTCAGTCAGAGTGGAGCAGGGTGGGCCTGTCCTCTGACAGCTGCCTGGGAGGGGGAGATCCTTACCTCTGGCCCCTGACCCCCTCACCCTTCTTCTTTCAGGGATGGGGTCTCCAACACCTTGCCCTTGTCTACCTCAGAGCCTCCAAGCCTGACCTTGACTCTGGCTCTCACCAGAGGGCCTCAGAGTGGCCTTTGGGGTTCATGCCCTAAAGAAAGCCCCAAGTGGGGGAGCCGTAGCTCCCCACGGCATCCTTTCCTCCATCTCCCACCTACCCCAACCTCCAGGCATTAACAGCTGCTGCTTTACAGGTTTCCGGGTGAACCCAGAGGCAAGCAAACCCCATTTGTTTGGACAAAAACAGATGCGAGGAGAAGGGGGTGTCCGTCCCCCAAGGGCAGCTGGTCACCCTTCCCAGCCTGAGCAGGAGGCTGGCTTTGCTCCGGTGCCCGATGCGGGGTAGCTGAGAGCAGCCACAAGAGGCTGCCTGGGCAGGAGCGATGGAGTCAGGCCCTGGCTGCAGATGTGCTCCCTGCCCTGGTGGTCAAACGGTTCACTCTGCACCTTGGCTTCCTCTTCGGCAAAACGGGAGGAGATCCACCTCACAGCGCTGGCCGTGGTCAGAGAATTAGGGGGCTGGCCGGCTAAGAGATAACAGTCAAGGCAGTTCTGGGGTGTCCCCCTTCATCATCTAACAACTCATCCTCGAGACCCACCCGGGCAGCACCTCTGTCACCCCCTCCAGGTTGGGCAAGGGCGCTCCCCTCCGGGTTCTGTGCCCCGTGCGGCCCAGGTCCCAGCACTGGTCGAGCTGCCTGCCCTTGTGTGTCTGTCTCCCTAGCTGACCCAGGGCTCCTGGGGGCAGGGGTGCCACATCCACCTCTGTGACCCCAGCTCTGTCCTGGAGCGGGTGAGCCAACAACCCCTCTTCCCGTGGTGGTCTGGGTTCGAGGATTCAGAAGGCCAGACCCAGGGTGTCAGGATCGGGGGGTCTCACCCCTGTCTTAGGTTGCCGGGGACTGAGCGGGCCTGTACGCAGGGCCAGCAGGGGAGGCGGGGTGTGTTGGCTCCTTGCTCCACTGTTCCTGTTGGTGTGTGGATGCAGCACATGTGTGTGTTAGATGGCCTTAGAACAGCTCACTGTTCCTCCGGGGCCCGGGCCTCTCAGCATCCTGGCTTGTCACTCACGAGGGTTTCTCATGCAGCCCCGCCCTGGGTGGCCCGCACCCCCTCACCCCCTCCTGTCAGACTGGATAACCAATGAGGATGCACCACCCCACTATGGGGTTTGCTGTCCTGACTCTTCCATTCCTAAAAGGAAGAGAATCCGGTGGGAAGGGGACCAGGACAGGGTGCGTTCATCTTAGACCTGGCTGTCCCTCTCGGGGACCTTGGGTGGGTGGCCCAGAGTCCCTGTTCCTGTCCCAAATGCAACAGGTGTCATGGCCCCCTCATGCTCTGGGTGTGTCCTGAGCCAAAAAGTATAGGTCAAACACATGTCACTCACCAGCAGTGCACACCCTGCCCCTGGTACCTACGCGTATAAGAGGAGGGACCTGCAAACATCTCAAAACAGCAGTGCAGTAGCTAAGGCTCCCCCCGTACCCCCCGCCCAGGAGCTGAACTGCCTGGGTTCGAATCCAGCCTCAGACAGTTACCAGTGACTGAGCCTCAGCTCCTCACCTGCACGGCTTTCTTGTGAAGATATAAAGATGCGGCACACTTACAGCATGCCTCGTGCAGCGCCTGGCCCACGAGTGCCCCAGAAGTAAGTGAACGCGCCCCAGGCAACGGTGGAGGGGCCCTGGAGGAGCCCTCGCTGTCCGAGCCTTCCTCTGCTCCCTCTGTGTGCTGGCTGCTGCCCTTGCTGCCTTCCCGCATGGACCGAGTGTCAGCCAAGGGGGCCGCTGCTGCTTGTTCTCTGTCCTGGGGTGGAGGTGGCGATTTCTTCCCACAGTTGGTAGGAAGAGTCCTAGGTAGGGTTGCAGATGAAATACAAGGCACCCAGTTGTTTACATAAACAGTGAGTACAATTTTAATATAAGTATGTCCCAAATATTACACGGAACGTACTTATACTAAAAAACTTACTTATTGTTCATCTGAAATTCAAATTTAACGGGCGCCCTGTATTTTTATTTGCTAAATCTAGTCCTGCTTACCCTCTACCCCCACCTGGACTTGGGGACAGCCCAGGACTGAGTGACTTAGGCCTGGGCCACTAAACATCAGGCAACTGCCCTGACCGGCTTGGCTCAGTGGATGGAGCGTTGGCCTGAGGATCGAAAGGTCCCAGGTTCATTCCAGTCAAGGGCATGTACCTTGGTTGCAGGCACATCCCCAGTAGGGGGTGTGCAGGAGGCAGCTGATCGATGTTGCTCTCTCATCGATGTTTCTGACTCTCTATCCCTCTCTCTTCCTCTCTGTAAAAATCAGTAAAATATATTTAAAAAAAATAAAAAATAAACATCAGGCAACGTTTGCATCTCAGTCCCTCCTTGTCCCTGTTTAAAAGGAGTCTTGTCCATTTCACAGATGGAGAGACTGAGGCAGGCAGGGCAGGGTGGTAGCCTGCTGCATGGGTGCAGTGGTGTCTCGTCTGACATCTCCTAATCAGTTAGTGCCTGAGGTTTTTCTGGGGCTGGAATGGTGCTGCTCACACCCATCAACTATAAGGGCATGTAAACCACCACTTTTGTCTAGGAAGGGGAGTCGTCAATGTGGGCCAGCAGCCATCCCGGGGGCTGTAGGGAAGCAAAATCCCCTTTCGGGGGGCTATTCCTGCTTTGGGTGGTGGCCCGGACTAGCAAAATGACCAGCCCGGGCCACATGGAGACTTAGCCAGAGGCTGGGGCTTGAACCTGGGGCTCCTGGCTTCTTTCTACTCAGCAGCCCGTGCCAGGTGGACTTGGCTTCAAGGTCTCTTCCCAGGGAGAACGTGGGGTCGCTCAGCACTGTAACGCATGCCTGCTGGGCTAGGGTCCCAGGAATGTGCCGAACCCCCCCCCCCCACTTTTTTGAAAGCCTGGAAAGGGGGCCTCCCAGGTCTGGGGTGGAGAAGGGAGCCACCGGGAAACCCTCTTCTTGGAAGCTGGACAGAGCGGGCACTTGTCCCCCGGGTGAAACGTGTGAGGGTTTTGTGGCACTGGGAGCCGGTTTTATTTTTAGAGTTATTTATTCATCCCCAAGCTGTAGGGGTGAAGGGAAATGTAAGTAGCCCCTCACACTGTCATTTCACCAGGTCGTGGTAGAATATTTCCAATTCAAATGAACGAGGAGTATTTGTTTGAAGTGGCCCTGCTAGGAAGGGTCTGGGGTAAGGGGTAGCGGAGGTAATGTATGTGGGTGAGGCATAGTGTCCAGGGGCCGGGAGCCTGTGATGAAGTCTGGCCTCCGTGGAAACGGCTGGAAGCCAAGGCCCACAGTCTCCTCCACCCTGCCCCTCCCACTGTGGCCGCAGCCAAGCTCTGCTGATGGGGCTGGAAAGAGTGACTCCCAGCTGGCCTGCCTCAGAGGTCAGGGTGACCGTGAGCTGGGCCCACGCCCCCCACTCAGACACACCCACCCCGCCTGGCCAGCGGCTCCCATGTAGGTCAGGGGCCTGGGGTTCCTCATCGCTGGGCTGGGTGTTGATGAAGCAGACTCCCTCCGCTGATACCTGAGGAGCCCCTCAGAGCTGTGTCGACTCCCCTCTGGGTCCCCCTGCCGCGTGTGCAGCCTCAGCTGGGTCCGCGTGCACAGTGTCATTCTCTTGGTAGGACTCCCGGGGTGTGTGGGGGGGGGGGAGCGGGGACAAGGAAGTGCAAGCTGTCACCCATTATACGGACGGCCCCTGGCCCACAGGTGTATCTGAAGCAGGGTCAAGTTTCTACTGCCAGGGACGGGGGGCCCCACTCCACCACCTCCTCACCGAGTCTCTCTGAGGCCTTGTGCAGATGAAACAGGATAACACAGAAAGGCACTCTGGCAGGGCCTGGCACACAGTAAGTGCCAGATAAGTGCTTATTCTGGTGTTGCTATTGCTCAGCCTCCGGACACCCAGCCTGTGGGTCTTCTTCATTCTCCAAGGCTTTGGGTGTGTGCAGACGGCCGGCCAGGCGCTGTCCTCAGGGACACAGGTAGGTGATAGGATGGCATTTCCGCATAATCTCAGCCCCTTCCTTGTTCTGGCCTGTGCCAAGCTTGGGTGACGGGATCCAGTGTCAAGGAAAGCAGGAAATGAGACAGAGACCCTGGGGGTCAAGCACTGTCTTAAAGGAGGGTCAGCTGGCTAGGGGTAGGGCTCACCCTGTCAGGGCTTCACTCTGAAGGTCAGAGGTGCCTATTCTAGGGAACAGGTCCCCAGTAGGGACAAGGCCGGAGGAAGGAGGGGGCTCCCTTGGGTCTGCCCCGTGGGCTTGGTGTGGGCTGAGGGCAGCTCTCTGGTATGTGTCAAGACCTGGCATGCCATCCCCGGGACACGGCACAGTGTGTCGTCCTTCCATCTCGGAGTGTCTACTTGATAGCAAGCACGTCCTCGACTCCTCCCAAGGGCCAGGAGCATGGCCAGGGGCTGCAGACATGTGCACTGCTGAATGGGATCCGCGGTTAGAAGCACCATGAGAGAACCAGCCCTGGGTACACGGGGGCTAGTTCCACCAGGGAGGGGCAGAAAGGAGTCAGGGAAAGTTTCAGGGGAGAGATGTCTGCAAAGGAGCTGGTCTTGGGACTAAGAGAGGGGTCTCAGGCAGAGGGAGAGCCTGCGCGAAGGCCCTGGGGTAGAAGAGAACCCGTGGTGTCAGCCCAATCCCATGAAGCTGTTGTTGCTTTACAGACGGGGTGAGGCTGGGTTACTCAGAGATGGGCACTGTGTATCTCTCTGCTCCCAGCTCAAGTTACAAGATCACTGGTTTCTGCAGAAAATGTCTCCTTTCCTCCCTCCCTCCCTCCCTCCCTCCCTCCCTCCCTCCCTCCCTCCCTCCCTTCCTTCCTTCCTTCCTTCCTTCCTTCCTTCCTTCCTTCCTTCCTTCCTTCCTTTGTTCCTTCCTTCCTTCCTTCCTTCCTTCCTTCCTTCCTTCCTTCCTTCCATCCATCCATCCATCCTTTCTTTTTGTTAATCCTTACCCAAGGATATTTTACCATAGATTTCTTTTCAGAGAGAGTGGAAAAGAGGAAAGGATGGGGGAGAGAGACATCGATGTGAGAGAGACACATCAATTGGTTGCCTTCCTGCACTCAGGATCAAACCTGCAACCTAGGTATGTGCCCTTGACCCAGAATTGAACCTTTTGGTGCACACACCAATGCTCTAACCACTGAGAAACACTGGCCAGGGCTCAGTTCCTTTCTTTATCTCTGACCAACCTCATTATCTGGGCTCCCAAGAAGGAAAGATGGAGGCTCTTAGTGCTTCTTGCATTTAAAGACCAGCCAGAAGGGTAGTCTGGGGGCAAAGGTCATATCCCCTAGAGGCTGGCCATCCCCTGGCCAGACCCTGCTGATCCGCCGCCTGTGTGTGTGTGGATTACAGCGCTGCTGCGGCCAGCCTGTGGGGCCACCGGCGGGGCCTCCCAGAAGCTGCTCCCTGGCCTGGGCTGGGGCTGCAGTGTGCGTGCTCCTGGCTTCCAGCCGGTTCTGTTCTCCTCCCCTTCAGTCCCCCATGCAGATGGGGGGCTAGATCCTGCTGCCAGAAAAGATGGGGTCCCAGCTCTGCCCTTGGAAGCTGTGTGATTTTGGGTGTGAGACCTTTGGCCTAGGTTCCTGGCTTAAAAATGAGGACAACACTGCCTGCCTCCTGAGTCTGCTACAAGTGTTAACTGAGGCAGTGTTTTCCCAGAGCCCACACAGCCGGACGGGGGACCCAGGCAGCTGGCTCTGGGGCAGATACTCCGCCCTCTGTGGAGGGAATGGCCTGGAAACTGGGGTCACGGAGTCAGCCACGGAAATGCCTCCTGGCCAGGCCTGGTGCTGGGCACCCAGTGGAAAACAACACAGGCGTGTCCTCGCCGGGTGCAGAGGTGCAGTGGGGGCACACATTTCAGGCACAGTATTGTCTTGCTTCTAAGATATATTTTTTTCTCAGATGTGAACAATTTCCAAAATCTGAATGCTTTCCAAATAGCGTGCCTGTTTTATTTTTGTTTCATTTAAAAAATATATTTTTATTGATTTCAGAGAGAAAGGGAGAGGAAGAGAGAGATAGAAATATCAATGATGAGAATCACCGATCAGCTGCCTCCTGTACGCCCCCTACTGGGGATCGAGCCTGAAACCCAGGCATGTGCCCTAACTGGGAATCAAACCCTGACCTCCCGGTTCATAGGTTGATGCTCAGCCACTGAGCCACACCGGATGGGCATAGTGTGCCTGTTTGATGGGCAATGGCATAATGTGCATTTGTTGGCACTCACTGATGGCCAGATGCTCACTCGTGGGTCCCCTCGGGGCTGGAGCGGAGGACAGATGAAGCCCCTGGCTATGTGGAGCCCACATCCATGGGGGAGACAGAGGGAAAGAAATATGTTAACTAGATCATGTCAGGGAGCCCTGCACTCCGGAAGGAAATGAAATAACTCAAAGAAAGGGAGAGTAATGGGGAGGGGTCTTGGGATGACCTGCCCCTGCAGAGTTTGGAGGGAAGGCTTCTCTAAGGAGGTGACTTTCGAGCCAATCCCTGAAGGGGGAGGATGGGCACAGCGTTAATTTTTTTAAAATACGTTTTTATTGATTTTTAGAGAGAGAGAGGAAGGGAGAGGGATAGAGAGATAGAAACATCAATGAGATAGAAACTTCGATCCGCTGCCTCCTGCATGCCCCTACTGGGATTGAGCCCGAACCCTGGGCATGTGCCCTGACTGGGAATTGAACTGGTGACCTCTTGGTTCATAGGTCAATACTCAACCACTGAGCCACACTGGTCTGGCCCAAAGGGGTTCATTTTACAGGAGGCGGGAGAGGAAATGTCTGAGAGGGAGTTGGTCTTGGGACAGGGTAGAAGCAGGTATCCCCAGCTAGGGAACTTCCTGGGCAAAGGGCCTGCGTTATGAAGTGGCCTGTGATGGCCTGATTGGGTGGCTGGATGCCAATGAAGGTGTCACTCTACAGAGAAATAAGGTTGGGGTCTGCTGAGACTTGTGCTCCCCCAAAAATGTACCCCCACATGCAAGTCCTGGCAAGACCTGCTGGGAAAGCATTTTGGGCAGAGAGAATGGTGTGTACAAAGGTCCCAAGTTGGGAGGGGCCTTAGCACATTCTGGAACTGAAAGAAGGTCAGCGAGGCCATTGCAGGGTGAAATGAGGAAGGAGGTAAAATTCAGAGACAGGGGCCGTATCGCACTGGGCCTGTAGGCCTCGGCTTAGAATGGAGAAGAGAACTAATTCAGCTCCATGTGCTACATGTTTTCAGTAGAGGTCCCCTGGGAGGCCCAGCAAACTGAGTTCCCTCTCCCTGGGGAGTCAGAGTACATTTCTATGGGCAGCAGAGAGAGCTGGAAATCACGGGGCAGGAGAAAGAAGAGAGGGACCTGGGGAGGTGGCCAGAGGTTGGGTGACCAGACATGGCCACAGTGAGTGAACTTTGTGTGGCTTATACAGCATCCAGATCTCTACTGGGGAGAGGGGGGAGTTGCAATGTTTAGGAATCAGGATTGAAAAAAACAATATATCTTTCTGACTTGCTTGAAGAAGCTCTGGCAGTCCTGGGCCCACATTCCCACATGACAAGCACTAGTTGGAGCTGAGTGACAGTGTTGGAGGCCTGTGATCTCCTGTTATCTGCAGTCTCCACCACTCTCTATTGCCTCCCACCAGCCTCCATCACTCCTTGGTCCCCAGCTGGTTCCTGAGGGCTTGTGAGTTTATGGTTCCTGAGGGCTTGTGAGTTTATGGTTCCTGTTGGGGGCAGCACATTGGGATGGGACCTTGCGGCTGGAGTGGGGGCTCAGAGGGGACAAGGTGTGCCAGGAGCCCAAGGTGTTGTGGTCACCCCACCCCCAGGTGCCTACAGTGCTTGACCCCAGGCAGTGGGTGTGGGATGGAAGGATGGCTCACGCCAGCCTCTGTCCCAGACTGGTCTTGCTGGGCTTCTCATGACACACCGAGGCTTTGTGTTCTTTCCCGGGCCGTCTCCGTCCCTGCCCCATCACGCCCTTCCAGCTGACCTTTCATCCCACAAGGAACCTCTTCATGTCTGGATCAGACCCTCCACAAATTAAGCCTGCCGAAAGGTTGTCATCAGCAGTAATTAAAGGGTTTTCACCCGACTCCGGGGCTCCCCTTGTGTGGGAGCCTTCATTCCTGATGCGTGGGTGGCAGGGCGGCCTCTGTATGGTCCCCAGGGCATCACTATCCTTGTGTTTGCTCCACACCCACATGCACCCCATTTCCCTTAGTCATAAGCCACCAACCAAGGCTCTCAGTGACTCAGCATCCGCACTGACATGCCTGTGGAAACCAGAGCTCCTCCGCCGTGTGGAAGGAGCTGCAGGCCCGAGATGTGACTTTAGTCCAGCATCTGTCCAGCACCTCTGTGGAGGGGGCACAGGAGGGAGCCGAGCGGAGGTCAGACCTCGTATGGGTCTCACCCTGAGCACACACATTCTTGTCCCCACCCACCTAGGGAACGGAGTTCTTGTCCCTGCCAGCGTGGGGGCTGGAGGCGTCACTTCTAGTTGCTTCTAGCTGCTCATCAGCCTGCACAGGGCCCCTTCCTTCTTGCAGGGTGTGGCCTCTTTCCTTCTTTGAGAGGAAGAAGCGCACCGATGGCTGTGGATCACTGCGGGCACTGAACACATCCCAAAGCCGCCTGGGGCAGGCCTGGCTAGCCCATTGTGCAGAGGGGGAAACTGAGGCTCTGCCACACAGTGATGAGATGGGAGTTCAGATGACCCTGGACCTCTTTTGGCCCCGCCTGGCAGTGGGCTTTGCTTGAGTGGGGCAGCCAGGAGTCCGCCCTGCTGCCATCCCCTGGCTCCTCTGAGACATGTGACACTGAGAGGGCCAGGCACTGTGGTTAGCTGCCTACCAGAACGAACTAGCCCTTTCTGGTGGGAGTGCTGGCCTTTGCCCCAGGCTGGGGGCTAGGGGTTGGGGCCTGGGCTTAGCCAGGCCCTTCCAGTCCCCAGTCTTTACAGAGAGGGCCAAGCTACTGGCAGGTCTTTAAGTGGGAACAGAGAGACAGCGACCTTGTACTTCCCTCCCAATAAGTGCTTCAGCTAAGAACATGCTTTACAACTAAGTCATCATCATCACATTCACTGAGGGCTCCACCTCAGTGCTCTGCCTGCAGGTTCGAGTCGCAGCCCCTCCACCTTGAACATGTTTCTCAACCTCTCTGTGCCTTCGTTTCTCTTGTGGCCAATGAGGGTGGTGACAGGGCCACATACTGAAGGATTTCGTATGCATAGAGTCCCAGCACAGGGCCGGACGCTGAGTCAGCTCTGTGCATGGCTGTGGCCATCTCACTTGACCTTCCCAGCAACCTGTGAGGTTGGTGTTGTCATTGGGCCCGTTTCTTGGTGAGGAAGCTGAGGCTCAGAGCAAGAAGTGACTTGCCCCAGGTCAAGTCATCATTTTAAAGTCTCTTGAAGTAATTATGCCGGTAAGGGGACCAGGCGAGGTGGGTTGGCTCTAGCTGCGCCCAGGCACACTGAAAAGCCACCCTCAGCCAACAGTGACATGCCGCCCACTGAACGTATGTCCCCTTGCCTGGGAGCCAGCTCTCCCCAGCTCCCAGGCCTTGGGGCCCCCTGGGGACACTACTGGGCATCGCACCCCTCTGACCCCTCTTTCATTAGGAGCCATCTCTGTCACCCACCACCCAGCCAATTTCCAGAAAGTTCTCTCTGGGAGTTCAGAAAACCCTGGACCTCCTTTGGCCCCATCCGGCAGTGGGCCTGGCGTGGCTGGATTCCAGGACAGTGGGTAAGCGTTATCTGCTTCCTCAATGCAGATGGATACAGCTCTTCTATGTGGAGAACTCCTGGGCTGGTGGTGAACTGTGAGTCAGCGTTCTGGGCACACACCTGCTCACAGGTGTCTGGGGTGACATGAACTGCCCCTGCACATCAGCATTTTTGTTGTTGTTGTTCATCCTCACCCGAGGATATTTTTTCCATTGATTTTTAGAGAGAGTGAGAGGGTGGGATGGAGGGGGAGAGAGAGAGCAACATCTATGTGAGAGACACACACATCAATGAGTTGCCTCCCACACGCACCCTGACCGGGGCCAGGGATCCACCCTGCAAGCCAAGTATGTGCCCTTGACGGGGAATCCTACTCGTGACCCTTTCGTGCAGGGGTGAAGTGGGGGGTGGAGGGGAGCTGGCGCTCTAACCACTGGTCACACTGGCCGGGGCCATATAGGCATTAAGGAAAATTTCAAACATGAACAGAAATCAAGAGGCCCAGACAATGGTTCTGGCCTCCCCACCCTCTGCGTCACCATCCGCAATGTTTTGCAACCTTGTCATCTCCTTGTGAGCTCCCACTCCTGCTTCCTCCTTGGTTTGGCTGGAGTATTTGAAAGCCAATTGCAGACATCATAGCATGCCTGTCATTTTTTTTTTTTTTCTTTTCAGGCTTTTTTTTTTTTTTTTGCGTGTCATTTTTTAAAAAATATTTTTTATGCATTTCAGAGAGGAAAGAAGAGGGGGAGAGAGAGAGATAGAAACATCAATAATGAGAGAGAATCATCGATCAGCTACCTCCTGCACGCCCCCTACTGGGGAACAAGCCTGCAACCCGGGCATGTGCCCTTGAACCTGGGACCTTTCAGTCCGCAGGCCGAGGCTCTATCTTCTGAACCAAACCAGCTAGGGCTGTCATTTTAAAAATACTTTTAATTTTGAAGGTATAAAAGGTAGAAACTTCAGTTCTAAAGTAAGTCCTGAGGCTGTCACGTACAGCATGGCGACTATAGTTAATAACACTGTGTTGCATATTAGAAAGTTGTTAAGAAAGTAGATTTTAAAAGTTCTCAGCACAAGAAAAACCCTGCGTGTGGCTGGGGGCACTCCCCACCCAGCCCTGTCTGCACCTGGAGCCTCCAGTCCTGCCCTCTCAGCCTCAGCCATGCGTACTGCCCGGAAGAGCCGTCCTTTGCTCTTCATCCTTCCCCGTAGGAGCTCGGGCCTCTACCCCCTGGCTCTGCTTTGGTGTCATGATGGTGCTACTGGCGGCGAGGACGATAAACCTACCATTTATTGGGCGCTGTGGCTGGTGCTCGAATATGTGATTTCATGAGATTGGCTTGACCACCCTGCAGGCAGGGCTATTCCGTGGCTTCAGAGAGGCATTCAGAGGCTCACCCAGCTCGCAAGCGGCAGAGCTGGGGTTTGAAACTGTTCCTTTGACCAAACCCTGGGTGTCTCCCGGCTGAGCCAGTTAGGAAGGTCTCTCCCCAACTCTGCTGGAGGAGGCTTGTCTTTCGTGCCCAGGATGGGGCACCCTGGGACCTGAGAGATCTGGAGGTGGCACAGGTGGCCTGTCTGTGGGTCCTCGGTGGTCCAGGTGGCACAGAGGGGCCCTTGGGATGAAATCTCTGCCCTTCTCTCCAGCTGGCCACCCCGTACCTCACACCTTCCCTTCCCTGCTGTGTGAGGCCAGGGCGGTGACCTGGCTTCTCTGAGTTTCCTGGTCTCCTCTGTGTGGGAAAAGCAGTCTTTCCCCTCTTGGGCAGGACCTACCTGTCAGCAAACACCGGTGGCCGGAGGGAGGACGAGCAGACCGGCAGGGGAGGTCCCTGCACCCGAGCCCAGCCCTGGCTCTGCTCCCATCACCCGCTGTGGCCCGTTAGCACAGGGCCTCTGCTCCCACTTAGCAAAGGAGGCTATTACGATGGGATTTGTGAGTGGGCTCATGTGACAGCTCTCTGTGAGCCATGAGACAGGACATAAACATGGGTCTTTTCTGTTCCAGCAAACCCAGGTTTGGAGCTCTGTGTCTTCATTCTGAGCCTGCTTCTCTCTTATGCTCTGGTTTTGTCTGTGAAAGTGGGTTGGGTACGTGTACTTCTGATCAAACCACATAATCTGTGCCCTGCGGCGTGGGGAGCAGAATTCGCTCCTCCTGTGCTCGGCTCGGGCATTTCCTGAGCACCACAGTATGCCAGGCCCAGCGGGGACCCAGGGGTGGTCTCTGCCCTCCAGGGGCCCGCTGCCCACTGGGGAGTCAGGAGTGAACAGACCATCGCGATGCTGGGTGGTCTGTGCAGCAATGGAGGGGTGCTGCGGGCGGGGCGCAGCCCAGCCAGGCTAGGGGAGGGCCTCTCGGGGGGCTTCTTGGAGACACAGAAGCCTGAGGTGAGTCATAAAAGATTGAATGGGAGGGGGGCAGGCAAAGAAGTGGAGATGGTGTTTCAGGCAGGATGGCACCCCGGCCAAGGCCTGGAGGTATGTGAGTGCAGTTACACGCACCCGTTCTCCAGGTGTCCCCGGTGTGGGGTTGCCCAAATCACCCCCACTGTGCTCTCCGTGCTGGGTGCTGAGCTGGACCGTAAGACTGGGATGCTTCTGTCCTTCCCAGTTTGTGCCTTGGGTTTGCAAAGTGTCCGTCTCTATCCTTGAAGATTTACAACTCTATCCATCCATCTGTTCATCTATTCACCCATCTGTCTACCCATCCATGTATCGATCCAGGTATCCATCCATGCATCCACTTGTCTGTCTGTTTGTCCATCCACCCATCCACCATCCATCCATTCATCCATCCACTCATCCATCCATTCATCCATGCATCCTTCCAGCCATCTATTCAGCCAGCCAGCCAGTCATTCCTTCAGCAAGTCCTCACTGAGTGCTGATGACGGCCAGGCCAGTCTTCTCTGGAGGAGGCAGGGCAGGTGATGAGCAGACACAGACGTGGCTGAGGTTGGCTTCACGCCTTGCTGGGGCCCTGCCCAGGACCGGCACAGACTCGCCCTGGAGCCCCTCCCCTTCCTGGGCTGCCTGGTCTTGTTAGGAGGGAGGTGGCCCTCACCTCTCAGCTTGGGAAACTGTCCCCGACAATCTGCCCTTGAGAACGTTACCTCCCCAGACAGAGGGTGAGAAGATCGTCCCAGACCACAGGCTCTCCAGGCTGTGGGCCTCCTGCCAGCCCTGCTGAGAACCCCACCCCCAGCTGCCTTTCTAGGGCTGTGAACGCTGGGCACAATCCCAGCTTTGTCTCCCCACCCAGGCCTGTGTGTTTCCAGACAAAACTCCAGATGTTCACGCTGCCCATCGAGCATCTCCATCGCTCATTCCCAGCCGGTCCTAGGGCCTCACAGTGGCCTTTCAGTTTGTGACTGAAAGCAAGTCCCCTGGCGGCGCTGGGGAAGCTAAGCCGTCACTAACCTCACTGTGGACCCTGCTGGTGTCCTAAGCGTGGCGGCCTGCAACCCGGCTCCTATCTGGCCACTTAAGAGATTTGAGAAAATTGAGTCCAACTGTAAAGCACTGATGTGGGAACCCCTTTCACGTCCCGCGTGGTTCAGAGTTCCGGTTCAGGGTTCGGGTTCTGGAGAAGGCTGCACACAAATGAAGAGAGACTTGGAAAAGTATTAATTTGGGAATATTGGGGGCCAGGTGGGAGCCCACCTCTAGTGGGAGGACTACCCCCTGCTCTGGCCTTGCAATCCCTTTTATTGAGACTATTGGATACGCCATAACCTTTAGGCAGGAAATTCCAATAACAGAAATTTACATAGGAGAAACAGAGGTGGAGGCTGCTTCAGCTAACAATGTTTCAACTAAACAGTGAGTGATCAAAACAATTAAGGTTGTTGACCAGCCTTCCCGGTTTCCTGTCCACATCTTTCTATTAGTGGGACAATGATTGGTTTCCGGCACATGGACACCTGCCTTCTCCTGAAAATGGGATGATCGTCCAACACTGTCCACATGCCTGCCTGTCAGGGGCGGGCTGGGGCCCAGCAGAAGTGCTTGTTCAGATGAAGTGTGGACGCCCCAGTATCTGGCTTCGTGGTGGAGAAAAGTGTGCAGAGACGTGGGACTGAGTGGTGAAGGTCAAGTGAGAAGGAGCAATTGCTGCCACCCATGGGTGCTCGTGGCGCCTGAGTGACCAAGGATGTGACAATGTTTTATTTCAGCTGGAGCCCAGTTCAGTGGGGCCCAGTGCAATGGGCTTCATTTTATCTGGAGGGCCCAACCATTCCTTGTGGGAGGGGTGGGCTTCCTGTAAGGGAGTGAGCTTCCTGTCCCCCAGCCAAGAATAAATCCATCCTGGGCCAGGGCTGTGGCCTGGGGAAGGGAAGGCTCGGGGCAGGTGACCTCTCGAGGCTTCGGGGCACCGTGGGCCTGGGTATTGGATGGGTGGTACCACTGTACCTCCTTTCAGATGGGAGGTGGGTTCAGAGTAGGGAGGTGAGCCTCAGAGGTACGCTGAAGACGGGCCTGGGGGCTGTGGACAGAGTGCTGTCTGTGACTGGCAAAGGACCCCATCCCTGGGCACAAGGGGGAAAACAGGTCGGCAGCTTGGGTGAAGTTGGATGCTGATGGGATCCTGGCAGAGTCAATATCGTTTGGATACGTAATAAAAATCTGACACTTCGTTACCACAGGTCTTGTCTTGGGCTATAATCTGTCTGAAAAATGCTCACTGTGTACCCACTTTTGGGGTTCCACAGATAAATCAAACCATTCTTGCCTCAGGGAAAACACAGGCTGGGGCATTGGGAGGACTTCCTGGAGGGGGTGACGAGCCTCAATGGGGGTTGTGAAGGATGAAGTGAGCTTTTTACCAGGTGAAGGGAACAGAAGGTGCAAAGGGAGAAGGCATGGAGGCAAGATGGTTCCCAGCAATTGGGCCCAGGGGACTGAGGTGAATTGGCACTGGGGACTGAGGCCGGAGGGAGGCAGGCCCCATGCAGTGAGTGTGCACTGGAGGCTGGGTCAAAATGGCCTGGTCGGGGAGGCTCAGGAAGTTGGACTTAGAAATGTACTCTGATGGCAATGGGGAGAGGAGAGGTGAAGGGTCTTCAGTGAGAAAGTGGGTGTGTTTTATAGAGCCTTCAGCCCAGTGTGGAGAATGGAGAGGTAGGAACTACTGCAATGCCAGGAGGTGGCCATGTGGTGAGGAGGAGCGAGACGTGCGTGTGAGACGTTTGGAGGCAGCCCCGAGGGCCGATGGCCAGCGGTGGATGGAGGAGGAGGTGTCTATTCCAGGAGCTGGGAAGCAGAACCAGACCCTGGTGATGGTGTGCTGGGGAGATTTCCCTGGAAGCTCCTCCCCCAAACACCAACTGGGGTTACAAGGGTGCACCGTGGGGGAGGGGAGGGAAGACTTTAGATGTGAAGGATGAAGATGAGCTGGGCACATATCCAGGGGAAAGTGGGGGCTTCTGTGGCAGATGGCACAGCATGTGCTAAGGTCCTGTGGCAGCCGAGACAGAGAGGAGAAGGGGAGAAGGTGGCTGGTGGGGCTGGGCAGGGAGTAAGATATGAGATGAGGTTGGAGGGTGCAGGAGCCAGAGCACAGGGACACCGGGGGAGCCACTGAAGTGCTTTTGGTGGCGACACCATCCGGTGTGTCTGCAGTGGTCACCGGGCCACGGGAGGCGACATCCTTAGATGAGTCCAAGAGTTGGAGCGTGTGTCCAGGCGAGAGGTGAACTCATATGACTTTCATAATCAGAAAGACAATTACACGGCATACACCATGTGTGTTCATTTCCTCGGGCCATGACCAATGCCACAAACAGGTGGCTCACAGCAGTGGAAATTGGTTCGCTCCGAGCTCTGGAGGCTGGGGGGCTGAAGTCAAGGTGTCAGCAGGGTCCTGCTCCCTCTGGAAGGTTCTAGGGAAGAATCCTTGTGTCTTGTAGTTTCTGGAAGATGCCCGCAGTCCTTGGTGTCTCTGGCTTTGTAGCTGCATCACTCTTGACTTCTGCCTCCGTCACACACAGCCATCCTCCGTGTGTGTTTCTGTGTCTCTTCTTATAAGGACCCCATCACTGGATCAGAGCCCACCCTAATCTGGTGTGACCTCATCTTGACTTGATTACATTAGTAATGACCCTATTTCTTTTTTTAATTAAAAAAAAAATTTTTTTTATTGATTTCAGAGAGGAAGGGAGAGGAAGAGAAAGAGAGAAACATCAATGATGAGAGAGAATCATTGATGGGCTGCCTCTCCCCGCCCCCCCTTACTGGGGATTGAGCCCACAACCCGGGCATGTGCCCTTGACGGGAATCGAACCCAGGACCCTTCAGTCCGCAGGCTGATGCTCTATCCACTGAGCCAAAACAGCTAGGGCACTAATGACCCTATTTCTGAATAAGACCACGTTCACAGATACCTGGCATTAGGACTTCAGCATATCTTTTTTGGGAAACCAATAAACCCACAACATAGGATCCTCACTATGTTTAAAATGCACATTCACGGCCCTCACTGGATGCTCATTCTGTGAGAAATTTCATGCTGAAAATTCATCAAGCTATACATTTATGATCCATGTCCTTTTCCGTACACATGTAACATTTCAATTAGCACATTAACATGTATACACAGGCTGAACACAGAGACTGGCAGCGACTGTACCATGATGTTAATAAATAGAGGTTTCCGCTGGGTGGTGGGTTTATGGATTAATTTCATTTTCCAATATGTTCCAAATTTCCTGCCATAAGATGTGTTACCTTTATTAAATAATAAATCCATGGATATCATAGAAGCAGAGCTGGGACAGAATCTTATTCACCAGTCCTTCCCGGTCCCCAACGTTATTGTGACAGGAGGTGGGGGTCTGAGTGGGAATTTGACCTGCCCTGAGAGTCCCTTCCAGATAAGTATTTTTAGCCACATTACCCACTCCCTCCCAATGTCCTGCTCATGATTTGTGGCCCTGGTGATTCTGTGGGCTTGGCAGTTACCTCACCTGTGTCCTCTTCAGGACGGAGGACGAAGGTAATAATAGAGCTGACCTCATGTGAGGCTGGGAGGCTGTTGGGATAATACACGTGAAACCCTTTGCACTGGGCCCTGGCACAGGCACTGGCTGCCACAAATACCCTCCTGATTAGACAATGCCCAGAGGACGTGCCAGGCATCTCAGTGTTCCAGTTTGAGGGTTCAGCTAGTCGGGGAAAGTCCAGGAAATGATACCGCGCCCTGTTGCATATGGTCATCCCTGGGGGACCCGCAGGGGTGGTGGAGGTTTCCCTTTCCAGGCGTGTTTTAACACATCTTGGAACTGTCCCCCTCACCAGTTGTGTCTGTGTGCTGTTTTATTGTGGGCACGTGGAAGGCGCTGTGCCGCCAGGACGGGTAAGCCATCACTGGAAGATTTAGAGGAAGCAGGTGAGGGTTGGGGGGTGAGATGGTGAGGTGGTGGCTGGACTGTGGAGACAGTCAGGGGGGTGGGTGTTCTTTCTGCCCTGCAGACCCCGCCCCTGCCTTGGCCCCGCCCGTGACCTGGCCCCCTCCCGGACCACGCCCCCAGGAGGCGGTACTTCGCCGGGCTGTTCCCACAGGTCGCCCAGGGCTTTGGAATTTGGGCTGTGCCGCGTCTGGAACTCGGTCTCCTTTGGCACTATCTGTCCAAATTACAAAGCAGGAACCCGCTGTCCCAGCTGGGCTGCTGCCCAACAATACTTCTACAGATAAACTGGGACTTGTGGGACATTATTTAAGTACAAGGTTATCTTTCGCAGCACTGTTTGTAAAAGTGAAAGATTGAAAACCCCCATCAGTAGGGGTCTGATTTAGAGAAACGGGCACAACCTATAGAATGGACCACTGTGTACACAGTTGTGAAGAACAGTGAGGAACCGGCTCTAAGCTTTATTAGGTGAGAAAAGCAAGGTTCAAACAGTACATGTCTGCATAAAAAGGGCAGGAGAGGAATATATATATTTGTATTAGCTAATATTTGCATATAGAAACTGTGCCTACCCACTGAATGTCTAAATATTACCTGAGGAAGTGGGGGTGAAACTTTGTGCTTGGGGGACACAGGGAGCAGTGAGGAAGCCAATTTGTTCATTGCCTTTTTCTTTATTTGGACCCATGTGAACTTACTCCTTTTCAAGATCTCAAATTAGAAACAATGTAGTATCTTTGAAACAAAGCAGGTTTTAAACAAAGCAGCAGCTTGGCTCAATGTCACATTGAGTCTTGCTTCGGCCTCTCATAGCTGTGTGACGTTGGGCAAGTTACTCAGCCTCTCTGTTTCAGTTCCTCCACTGATGAAGTGGGCGATGAAAATAGTTCCAGCCTTGGGCGGGGGGAGGATTAAACTGTGCTCACTGCCTGGTATGCAGCAGGGGTGACTTGGTGGTGGTGGTGGGCTTCCTGATAAGAGAGCACAGGCCCCAGGCGGCAGGATGTGAACCCCAGAGCTGCTCTGAGTCCTCTCCGTCTGTGCCTTCCCTCTGCTGCAGGGGCCTGGGCCTGATGACAGCCACTTGCTAAAGCACAGTGGGGTCTCCTCCTCTGGTTCCCTTGCTCAGTGAAGGCAGCAGGCAATGTGGGGAGACTTCCAGGCTTGGGTCCTGAGTGTGCGGCTGGGAGCTGGGGGGAAGAGGTGGAGTTGAAGGCACGTGAGCATCAGGTTGCTGGGGCTCCATGTTTTGGGCCTGGGCATGGTTTCTATGAGGACACAGAATGGTGAGTCCTCCTTGAGCAGCTCTGGCCTCTGCCCTATCTGGTCCTTTGAAACCCCAAGAGTGGGGAGCCCAGTGTGTGGTCCGTGGCATCACACCTCACGACTGTCCCCAGCCCTCATGCTGCACCAGTGATACCAGCAGAGGGGCACCGCCTGCCCGAAGTCAAGCAGTGAACAAACCATGGCACTCAGCTAGAAGCCGTCTCAACTCCTGCCCAGCGAGGCCTTTTCCAGAAGGTTCTACCCGTCGTGGCTCTGGGGACTGGTTTTACTCAGTAAACAGCCTCTGTACCTCACTTTTTTCACCTGTGAAACGGGGTGGTCACCCTCCTGCCTTGCACCCCTGAGGACAGCGGGAGGCTGGCAGTCACTGTGGAGGGAACAGGGGCCGAGGGACCTGCAGTCTTGTTTGTGTGTCTGCCTTTACCCAGTGCAGATGTTCCTGAAATGTGAGTCAACACGACTCTGTCACGTGATTGCTCACTGAAATGAGGTGGACTTGGGCAGGTGTGTGAGACGCCGCTCCAGACTTGGGGATGTTGGAATTCGAGTTTTGTATAAATTCATTTAATTTCTATGAAAGCCTCCATCCTGCCAGGCTGCTGGGAAAGTTTAGCCTCTGTATTTCAGGCTGACCACCTCTCAGAGTTGACGCTGGTCCGGGGGCTGGCCCTGACCAGGACAGGTGACACAGGGGCCCTGGAGATCTGGCAGTTTGGGGCTGCTTGGGCCAGGACACCCCAGTCAGGGTCATCCCTTTTCCTACTTGAGGTCTCTGTCACTCAAGAATCAGAATGGCTGTCCCCTTCCTCCCATTCTTCCCCTTTGAATGTAATCTTTACCCTTCTGTTTCCAACATGTTCTTGATCCAAGCGTGGTGTCCTGGCCTCAATTCTCTGAATTCCCCGAGGGCCTGGACAGGGACTGGCAAACTTTCTGTAAAGTGTCGGTAAATATTTCAAGCTTTGCTGGCTAGATAGTCTCTGTAGCAATGACTCAATTCTGCAATTGTAGGTCAAAAGCAGCCCTAGGCAATATGTCAATAATTGGGCATGGCCACATTCCAATAAAACTTTATTTACAAAGATAGCAAGAGAAGCAATCAACTTGGAAAACAATATGGAGGTTCCTCAAAAAGTTAGTAATAGAACTACCATATGGTACAGCAATCTCACTTCTGCGTATATATCTGGAAAAAAATTTTTTTAAAAGAGAGAAAACACTAATTTGAAAAGATATCTGCAGCCCTATGTTCATTGCAGCATTATTCACAATAGCCAAGACATGGGAACAACCAAAGGGAACAACCATGAACGAAAGGATAAAGAGATGCAGTACATCTATACAATGGAGTAGTATTCAGCCTTAAAAGGGAAAGGAAGCTTGAGGACATTGTGCTAATTGAAATAAGCCAGGCACAGAAGGATAGATAATGCATGATTCTACTTACACGAGGAACCTAAAATAGTCAAATCCATAGAGACAGAGCGTGGAATGGTGGTTCCCAGGGGCTGGGGAGAGGGGAACAGGGAGATATTAATCAACAGGCATGGAGTGTGAGTTGAGCAAGATGCATAAGCTCTTAGAGGTCTGCTGTACAACTCTGTGCCTACAGTCAGCATTACCTACCGTATTGTACACTTAAAACTTTGTTCAGAGGGTAGATCTCATGTTAAGTGTTCTTACAATAATAATGATGATAATGATGATGATGATGATAAAGGGGGCAGCAGGCTGAGTTTGGCCCCCAGGGCACAGTGGGGGCCCCTGGCCTGGGCCTCTGGAAGCTGTTGCCTCCCTCCAGGTGTGACTCTCCTGGAGGCAGTGGGCGGGCAGGCTCTCTGTCTAGTCAGAAGGACAGAAGGAAAAGGAGAAAATGCCCGGGGCATGGAAGAGAACCAGGCTTTCCTCCTTGAACACTGCTTATTTGTGAAGCCTTTGTGAGTCAAATCGCACTCCCTTATTTACCTTGGGGGAAGATACACGTCTCTGGCGGGATTTGCCTACAGCTGATGATGCGGGTCATCAGATTCTCCCCAGCTCATCTGTGAAACTCTGAGCTTCTGCACGTCCCAGGCGCTCAGATGTGGGGCTAAGGTCTCTTGCCCCGAGGTCCAGCTGAGCCGGGTGGAGTCCTGGTCCAGCCACTTCCAGCCTGTGTGACCCTGAGCAGAGGATTCCTGATCTCTGGGCTTCGGTTGCCTAATCTGTAAACGGGGGAACTCACACCACCAGTGCTCAGGGCTGTCACAAGGCTCACGTGACGGGGCCTGGCGGAGGTGGGTGGTAACCACTGGGAACTGAGACCCAGCCTCACACTGCAGGGTGTTCCAGGGCACACTGTCTCCAGTGAGCAGGCCTGGGCCCAGGCCCCGCCCCACCTCATGGCCTTTGCAGTCACTGTTCCCTAGGCCTGGAGCACTCTTTTATTTATTTATTTTTTAACATATATTTTTATTGATCTCAGAGAGGAAGGGAGAGGGAGAGAGAGATGGAAACAACAATGATGAGAGAGGATCATTGATCGGCTGCCTCCTGCACACCCCACACTGGGGATCGAGCCTGCAACCTGAGCATGTGCCCAGACTGGGAATCGAACCGTGACCTCTGGTTCAACCACTGAGCCATGCCAGCCGGGCAGCCTGGAGCACTCTTACCCCTCCCCTTCATCTGGTCCAAAGCTAGTGTCACTGCCTCAAAGAGCTCTTGGGCCGGCCCTGTCCTTTCACTTAACGAGCTGGTTCTGTATGAGACTCAGGGCCAGCGGGGGAGGTGCAAACCTGTGCAGAGCACATGCCCCACAGTTCGCTGATTGCTCCTATGTCACTGTTTTGAAAGCCTTAATAATGTCTGAGCCAGGGACACTGAATTTTCATTTGGTACTGGACCCCCCACAAATTATGTCGCCAGTCCTGGTGGGGTTCGTGGGCTGAGCGTCTCCCCCTGCTAGACCATTCCACCCGTTTCCTGTGGCTGGTCTAACCAATTTCCTCAAAGGGAGCAGCCTAAAGCAACACAGGTGTTGGTATGTTACAGTTCTGGAGGTCTGCAGTCTAACATGGGGCTGCAGGGCTGGCTCCTGGGTGTGGGGAGGATAATCTGTTCCCTGCCTTTCCCAGCCTCCAGGCAGCCTGTGTTCCTCGGCTCATGGCCCCTTCCTCCAGCTTCAAAGCTGGCAGTGTCAGTGTCCTCTCTCTTCTCTGATCGCTGCTTCTATCCTCACATCTCTCTGACTCTGACCCTCCCGCCTCCCTCCAATAAGGATGCGTGATTAGGCTGTGCCCACCCAGATAATCCAGGAGAACTGCCCCACCTCAAAATCTCTACTTTATTCCCATCTGCAAAGTCCCTTTTATCACTAAAGGTAACAGGTTCTGGGGTTAGGATGGGGACATCTTTGGGAGGCTGGTATTCAGGCTGTCACAACTGCAATAGCTGGGCGGGCAGGGCCTCATCTGCTCACCACTGCATCCTCCTGACCTAGCACATTGCCGGCTTATAGTAGACTAGAGGCCCGGTGCATGAAATTCGTGCATGGGGGGGTGTCCCTTCAGCCCAGCCTGCACCCCCGCCAATCTGGGACCCCTCAGGGGATGTCTGACTGCCAGTTTAGGCTCACCTGCTTGCCTGTCTGGTCGCCCCCAACTGCCCCCCCCCCCTTGCTGGCCTGGTCACCCCACGCAGCCTGCTTGTTCAGTCGTTTGGTCGTCCCTCACTAACCCCGCTGCAGGCCTTGTTGCCTAATGCAGCCTGCTGTGTGGTCATTACTGTGACCAATTTGCATATTACCCTTTTATTAGTATAGATGCTCAATAAATAACTGATGAATGAATGAATGAGGCACCGTGTATGATGGGAGCACCCTGTGTGAGGACTGGGAGGGCAGGAGACTGGCTCGAGCAGGGCCCAGACACTCACTTTGCTGGGCTGGAGTTCTACCTGGTGTGGGGAGGGCCAACAAGAGGCCGGCCTTAAATGGCAGAGCCCAGTTCCCACGTGGGTCCGCATTCCTAAAGGTCTTGAATGCCTTTGGCTGCCTGGGAAAAGGGCATATGACCTTTGCTTTCCTCACTAGACCCCGTCACCTCCTCTTCCCCAGGGTCACCCCTCCTCTGTCCTCTGTGGGGTGGGTGGAGGCGGGAGCAGTGAGGCAACCAAGATATGGCAATGCCCTGCTCGGAGAGATACTGCCAAGGGAGTTGCATCATCGCAGTGGGGACACGGCCATCCAGTGGCTCCGAGGTCATGCCCTAAGCGCCCGTCCTCAGGCCAGCTGTGGGATGGTTTTTCTTTGGCTGCGCTAACTGCTGAGCCTCGACTGCATGCCCGGCGCCATGCCCAGTCCAGGAACATTGCGGTGCAAAGGCCAGCGAGTCCCCGCACTCCTGATGCTCAGTCTCCTGGCGGGCACTGGGCGTGGTCCATGTTGTGGATTAGAGGACAGGCAAGGACACACTTCAGAGTCATTTCAGAGAGAGCAAAGAGCTGTGGAACAGCGACCACAGATGGTGGGTGAGGGGTCCATCTAAGAGAGACTGACCCAGGCCTGTAAGCAGGTCGGGTTTGAGCCTCGCCCTGAAGGACTGGAGCGCCAGCCCCGTGGGAGCCTGGGAAGCCGTTTTGGGCAGGGGCGTAGCAGAGGCCAAGGCCTGGGGCAGGAATGGGGACGGGTGGGAGAGGGGGCCGGGCCCTGCAGACGGGAGGGGCTGGGCTCTGAGTGGAGGGGGCAGGGGAGAGGGCCTGGCGGCCTGGGGAGGTGGCTTTGGGGAGAGCTCCCAGGAGGCTGGGGAAGCGGGCTTACTGAGAACACACTCTGGAGGCCAGCTCACCAGGACGGTTACGTGGGAGCCTGCTCCCCACTGAGCCTCCCTTCGGGACCTCCAGCCAGGCCCTCTCCCAGCCAGGCCTGTGGGGTGTCACACAGAGCCTGTCCCTCTCCAGCCGCAGAGAAGTGCTGGCGCCAGGGAAATGCCAACCTCATTCTGAAGTGGGGCCACTGTCCTGGGCCGGGGTGGAGGGCTGGGTCTCCTCCCCCTCCCCACCTCCTTCCCAAACCAGTTGTCCCTTCAGTGGAGTCTTTGGGGACATTGATAGCCGTAGGCTCCAGGAGGGCTCCTTCCCACCTCACCCTGGTGGACAGAGGACACCAGGAGACCCCCTCTGAGCACCTGGGGACTCCTAGAGTCACCTCCCCTCTGGAGGGTCTCAGAACCCCCAGCAGCAGCTGTTCTTGCCCATCACCCCAAAATAAACTTCCCAGGGCGGAGGGCGCACGCAGCAGACCCCACCAGGGTGGTGCCGGGAAGCAAGCTTGAAGGTCAGCACCCAGCTCTGACCAGGGAGGAGGCCTGGTCTGGGTGTCCCCAGGACCTGGTGACCAGCTAGCTAGAGGCTCTGGCATAACGCCTTTGTCTATGGCAGTCCCTCCGCCTGGCTGTCTTGCCACACTGCTGACTTGGGTCACTTTTGTTCAAATACTGAAATATTTCCCGACTGTTGGCCAAGAGCTGCAACCCAGTGACTGCTCGAGTGTCCCGACCACCCCAGCCGCCCTGGCCTCACCCCTGGGGCCCATGGCCCAGCACCGAAGGGTTAGTGCTCAGTGGCAGGGGGCCCCAGGTGGTGGCGATGCTCTGATGATGGTCTGTACTCTCAAGGTCAAATACATCAATACCACCCCTGCTGCCGCCCCCTCCCTGCCTCCCCACTTCCCCGGTGGCTCCTCTCCTCGTCTTGCCCGGACGAGTCCCTGGTTTATTTTGCTCACCGCGCCTCATGTGCTGTGAGTGAACCAGGAAGGAGATGGCGCAGGCCCTTCATGGCCTACTCTGTGCCAGGGGCTTTCCCCACCTCGCCTTGTTCTGGACTCTCCAGGAAGCCTTTGTGGATGCCCCTTTCTAGTGAAACTCCCTCCCATTCCCTACAGCGATGTGTGTCTATGCTGCAACCCGTTCTTGTTTAATAGTGGCAGCTGCCAAACCTTCATTCATTTGTTCATTTATTCATCCATCCGGCACACATTTACTGTGGGCCTACTATGTGCCCGCTGCTGTTCTGGGGGCCGAGCTTCCTGCAGTGAGGGGGAGGGTGTGGCGGTTAGAGAGGCCAAGCTTGGAAATGAGAGGGCAGAGTGGAGTTATTGGCGAGGAGATGTGACTTCCAGGTATTGGTCATAGGAAGGACTGGGGTGCAACCCCGGGGTGGTGGTGAGAGGGTGAAGGATGGCATGGTCGGGCCAAGGAGATCAAAGACCCTAGAGATTCATGGATGATCAACAAGGACAATGACAGGAACGGAGGGAGGGAGAGAGGTGGTCTGGAGCTCTTAGCACCAGCGGCAACCCACCACTTCTTGCCTAATCCTCACAGCTAATCTTGGAGGGTGGGGCACACAACTGCTCTCCCATTTCACAGATGTGAACACTGAGATACAGATGCATTTGGTAACTTGCCTGAGGTCACACCAAGCCTTAGTCTCTCACTTTGTGAAATTCTGCTGAGACCTCTTCCATGCCATGACGCTGCAGATGCTCAGCCTGCACCCGGCCCTCGGGCACCTCGGATCAAAGAACCTTGTTCAGAGGCTTCTCTGATGGCCCGCTCCCGGGCAGGCAGCCTTCTGCTGTCTCCGTATGATCTAATCTTATGTGCATTTCACCTGTCCTCCGGAGCACTGGCAAGAGAGGAGGGTGACATATATCTTTATGTGTGTCCAGCTTGGAGACAGCCATGAGACCAGCCTTGTGTTGGGCAGTGATGCCGGGGAAACCCAGAAGTGGGGTCATCTGCAGTGCCCACTCGTATTCCTGGTTCTCCGCTTCTCCAGGGCTTTCTCAAGCTCCCAAAGTAGCATACAGGGCTTCCCCACCCCGGCCTCGGTGGGCGAAACTGTGTCCCTTTAGTTGGATGGAGTGGTGCCTGCCTATTGCTGAGACCTGGTGGGCTTCTGGAGACAGCAGAGTAAACGCCGGGCCGCCCAGGATCAGTCAGTCACTCAGCATACTCGCTTGGCAGCACCTTTTTAAATCAAACACACAGAACAGCACTGTGCCCGTTGGTCCCCTGACCACACTCTGGGGAAACATCCCATGGAAGTGAGGAGACAGATCCTGGGATGTGAGTACCGCGTGGTCGTTGAGGGAAGGGCTGGAAACAGCCTAAATGGCCATCAGTGAGGGATGGGCTGATGCCTTGAACTACATGGGGAGTCATTGCCAATGGGGACTATTAGGAAGCTGCTGAAAAGTATGAGGTTGGTTTCTGGGAAAATATGGATGGAATTAGCTCATTTCTGTAAAAATGACACAAATAAACCACGTACATGCAAATGCATGACTGTGCGAGGAGAACTGTTTGGAAGGCAAAATGCCCAGCTGTCCCCCCGTCCAGGGCATGTGGGGGTGTGGAAAGGGTTCGAGTGAAGGGGAAGGAGACTGGCTGTTTATCTGTTCACGTCTGCTGTTTGGCTTGTTTCAAGGAGCACGTATTGCTTCTGTAGCTGGGCAGGAAGATCCAGTAAAAGGCACTTTTAGAAATGGACGCGCTGGGTTCTGCGCCGACAGCAGGGGTGGCTGCCTTCGCCCAGTGCGTTCTCTGCCCGGCGCTGCACTCGGCACGCACAGGCTGTTACGAACACTGGGTGGGGGCAGGTGCTATCGTCACCCCAATTCTTCAGCTAAGGAAACTGAGGAGCAGGGAGGTTGAGTGACTTTCCCAAAAAGACATAGGTGCCTGGGGACAGAGAGAGGTCTCCCATCACATTATCCAGTCACCGTGTTTGGGGCCACAGTGGGTTGGGATGTAAGAAGGGCCTTGGCTGTCTCGGGGCTGGTTGGGAACACCTACATCTGTGGTGTCTGCCGAGTAGTTAGGCGTTCCCACACATGGTGGGAAGGGAATGGCCTCTCACATGTGACTGAGGCTTGAACGTCCCAGCCTTCCCACTCAACTTGGCGCCTCTGAGCCCAAGTCAGTGTTCATGCGGCCAGGCGGGGAAAAGCCACAGTGCACGCTCCCTCCTGCCCTCACCCTGCTCCAGGGACTTGCTTAGAAGCCATGTGGGGCAGGCCCTGGCCGAGTAGCTCATTTGGTTAGACCATCGTCCCCGCACACCAAGGTTACATGTTTGATACCCGGTCAGGGCACATACAAGAAGCAACCAATGACTGCATAAATGAAATGGAACAACAAATCGATGCTTCTCTCTCTCTTTCTCTCCCCCTGTCCCTCTCCCTCTCCCTCTTCTTTCCTCTCTCTCAAACCAATCAATAAAATGTTGTTGTTGTTTACAGGAAGTTGTGTGTGTCTGGGAGGCAGCGTTCCCCTCTCTCCCCACGCCACACAGGCACGGGTCCCAATGCCCAGGGTCTAGCCAGGGAGGGCCATGCCAAACAGGTGGGCAGCTCCAGGCAGGGCAGTGATGTGGACTCAGTTCCGGTGACGGTTGTTGGGCTCAACTTCTCTCCAGAGCAAATGGTATTGGACATTTACCGTACTAAGGGGCCAGGTCATGTCTAAGGATCATGCCAGCACACTCACTTCCAGATGGGGCAAAGTTAGAACTTCGCTGTCATCAGGAATGGCCTCCAATATCTAGCCCTGTTAGAAGCCATGTAGGGAAGTAAGGTCGTTTGCCACTACTACAGTAATTCATTTACCATCTGAGCACCTACGCCACCTCCGGCGTGTTGTAGGCACTGCCTATGGTGTTGGGTGGTGACAGAGAGCAGTCTCTGCCTCCTGGAGCCCACATCCCATGCGGGGAGGCAAACAGCACCACATGGACATCTGAGTTGAGACATAAATATTGAGAAGGAATCAGTTCTGCAGGAAGCTGGGAGAAATGGGATTCCAGGCAGGGGGCATGGCACATGCGAAGGCCCAGGGGCAGGAAACTCGATGCGTCTGAGGAATGGATCGGCATCCGTGTGGGAGCACCGGGAGCAGCGGGAGCTGGAGGAGCGTGGTGGGTGTTGGGGCTGGAGGTGTGGGCAGGGCTTGGTTCACCATAAATGACCACTCTGGCTGCTCTGCAGAGAATGATTGAGGAGACCAAGGGTGGAAGCAGGGAGGGGAATTGAGGGGTTGCTGCAGGCAAAATGTGGTGCTGGCTTAGATGATAGTGGTGGCAATGAAGGCAGAGCAACTTGGTTGAATTCAGGGTATTTTGACTTAATAGGTTTGGATGTTGGGGTATGGGAAAGAGAAGAATTTCATGAATGACTCCTGGGCTTTCGGTCTGGAATGACAGTGTTGAGTGGACAGAGGAGCAACTGACTGGGAGAAGAGCAGGTTTTGGGTCAGGAATAATGCAATCCGAGTCTGGTGACAGCAGGGCTGCCATGGGACGAGAGAGAGCCACTGAAGTGGGGGAAGGATGTCAATAGACCATATGTCCGATAGCATCTGCGGACCACACGAGCCTAGAACTTACTGCCACTTGTTCAAACCCGAAACATGCAAATCATTGCTGTTGGTGGCAGGCACTGTTGGTGACCCACCCACATCCCATCCGCCTGTCCTGCTTTGAGGGCCCTGGCCTGGCTTCCAGCTGTAGCACCGCATTGCTCTGGTTGCTGGAGCCTGTTCTGCCCTCTTTCACGGCAGGGGAGCGTGGGAGGTCACATGCTCTGGGAACAGCCCTCAGGACAGATCCCCGGGTGCCCACAGACGTAGCTTGCTTCCGGGCAGGCCCTCACTTGCTTCCTTTCTTGTCTCCCTCCCTCTTCCCACCCACGCTTTCTCCCAGTCCTCAAATGCATCAAGCGCATCCCTGCCCCTGGGCCTTTGCATAGATTTTTCCACCATTCGAATCCTTGTCTCAGGATCAGCTTCTGGATCAGCTTTCACCCTCAATCCAATCTCTACATCCCATCAATTCTTCTTTTAGCAAACACCTCAAATCCCTTTATCAACCTCACAGCCACCACCCTGGTCCAAGCCGCCAACATCTCCGCCTGGACAACTGCAGTGACATTTTTATCAATATCCCTCCTTCCATGGCCTTCCTGTAATCTGTTGTCCACACAGCAGAGGTGTAGGTTAAAATCTGTATAAAATCCTGTTCCCCTTCTGCTCAAAACTTCGCATTGCTTTCCCAGCACAAGTGGAGAATGTTTCCAGTTTTTGCCCATAGACTGAATGTGTGTGTCCTCTGAAAATCCATATGTTGAAATGGAATCCTCAATGTAATGGTGTTAGGAGGTGGGGTCTTCAGGAGGCACTTAGGTCATGATGGTGGGGCCCTCATGAATAAGATCAGTGCCCTTATAAGAGAGACCTCAGAGAGTTTCCTTTCCTTTCTGCATGTGAGCCCACAGCGAGACATGGCCAGCTGTGAACTAGGAAGTAGGTCCTCACCAGACACTGAATCGGCCAGCACCTTGATCTTGTAGACCTGTGAGAAATACATTTCATTGTTTATAAGCCACCCAGTCTGTGATGTTTTGGTTATAGCAGCCCTAAAGGACTAAAACAGCCTCCATGGCCACATGACCTGACCTGCCCACCCTTCCATCTTTGTCTTCATCCACTCTCCTGACCCGCTCTGCTCCTGCCTTCCTCAAAATTCCAGTCTCTGTTCTTCCTCGGGACCTTTGCGTGTGCATGTCTGTCATTCTGGTGGACCCACTTAAATGTCACCTCTTGAAGAGATCTTTCCTGATCAGCTTATCTAAAGTTACTCCGCCCCATCATTTTCTTTCCCCGGGGCCTCTTGGTTTCTTTCACAACACTCTTCGCAATTTGTAATTGCTTGGTTACTGCTTTACTTTTGTCTGTCTTCTTCCTCAGCTTTTCAGCTTTTCGAGATCAGAGCCTGTGTCTGTTGCTTGCTGCCACATACCCAGGTGTGCAGCAATTGGTTGCTGCTGTGCAAGTGAAACACAATAGTCAAAGTCCCAGGAGCCTACCCACGGGGACTCACCTGTCTTCTCATGGGTGACCCAGCATTCCCCACACTCACGTCTGTGTCCTCTTTAGCTCAGTTGTCAAATCTCTGCCTCTGAGAGGCCCAGATTCTAGAATTGGGAGACCTGGGTTGGCCTCTTATAATGTGTCTCAGTTAGCCTTGGTTGCATGACAAACATCTCCCAAAACGTAGCAGCTTAAAACAACAATTTGTTCTTTTACATGATTCTGGGGTTAGCTGGGTGGTTCCACTGCTGGTTACACCTGGGCTTTCTCAGCTAGAGGGTTAGCTGGGCTGGAAGACCAGCTTCGCTCCCTGTGTGGCAGCTGGTGCTGCTTGTTGGCTGGGTGGCCTCAGTTGGCCTCCCGTCTTCCGGTAGGTGAGACCTGCTTCCTTTTGTGGAGGACTCTAGGTCAGCATTCCAGATCAGCAAAGGCAGAATCTGTCAGCATTCTAGAGACCTGGCCTTGTGGCTTGCACAGCCCTTCTGATACATTCTATTAGTCAAAGCAAGTCATTAGGCCAGCCTAGATTTATGGGAGTGGAAAAATAAACCCCACCTCCTGGAGTAGATATTTAATCTACTATAGTAGGCTATGAAGTCTTAGGCCAGTGATCTAGCCTCTCCGTGCCTCACTTTTCCCCTCTGTGAATTGGGTCTGTTGGCATCTATTTTATAGAATTGTTTGTGAGAATTAGATGATGCATGTGAAGTGCTTAGCACACAACCTGTCTCTTAGAAAGTGCCCACTGAATAGGAACCATTTTTATTATTGTTGTTGTTAATATTATTATAGTAATTATATTGGGAACTTAGCTATTGGATGGACGGATGGATGGACAGGTGGATGAAATCTGTGAATGGATGGATGACTTAACAGACAAACGGCTTTTGGCATTCAAATAGTATATAGTCCTGATGACGTATCTGATGAGGAAAAGTCATCACAGTTCATGGAGTGTAGAATAAACAGCAGCTCTTTGCTGTTGAGTTCAAACACTGATTTCTAAAGAGACCTGACCTCTTGCTCATCTGTATTTGGGAAGGGGGAGGGGTGGTCAGGCAATTCTGCTGCAGGCTTTGTGCACAAGAGGTAATATACAGCTCTCTCTCTCTCTCTCTCTCTCTCTCACACACACACACACACACACACACACACACACACACACACAGCCTTGGTTAAGCATAACCAAACACTAACAATTGTGACAAACACAGCTTCCCACTGGAAAGCTAAGCAGCAAACCACATGTGGTTGGAGCACAGAGAGTCAGTTGACACACATTCCTCCAGGCGCTGGCTGCTGGCTGGGTGAGGCTGGGCTGGGCAGCAGTGAGGGGCTCCCCAGCTGGCCCCTCAGAGCAGAGCTGCCTCTTCTAGGTCCTGTTTTGGGGACCAGGCATACAGGCTGGGAGCCAGAGGGCTGCCATGGGCAAGTGTGAAGGTGACCTTCTTGGAAAATAGGGCCTTCCAGAGCATTTGGGCTCTGGGGTTGGCCAGGTGCGTTGTGAGGTGTTGGGAATGTTGCCACCTGCTAGTGACATTTCCCCTGCTCCAGGCTGACATTGGTTGTGGGCGTGGCGAGGAGAAGGAAGGGCTGGGGAGGGAGCAGGGAGGTGCATTCGTTTGCTAGGGCTGCCTGTTATAACAGACTGCACAACCCTGGGCGTATAAAACAACAGACTTACCCTCTCACAGCTCTGGAGGGTAGAAGTCCAAAATGAAGGTGTCAGCAGGGCTGTGCTCCCTCCAAAGGCTCCAGGGAAGAACGTTCCTCTCTCTCCCTAGCTTCTAGTAGCTTCCTTACCCCTTGGTGTTGGCTTGTAGATGCCTCATTCCAGTCTCTGCCTCTGCTACCACATGGCCACCTCTCTGCATGTGTCTGTGTGTGTCCCTCCTCCTCTTAGGACAGTAGTCATTGGAGTCTGAGCCCACCTAGCCCAGCATGAGCTCCTCTCATCTTCCTCATGCTCTGCTGGACTGAAGGCAGACTGGCTTCCTAGCATGAGCACCCCTAAAACCTAAAGGGGGTTTGGGCAGTCGTTTGGGGGATTCAGGACAGGACTTGGACTTTCCTGCTGCATGCCTGTGTGTGCACACAAGGCCCTTCCCGGTGCAAAATGGAGGAGGGTGGGGAGAGGAGGGAGTGATCTGTAGAAGCCCAAGGAATTAGGGAGAATTTTAAATATATATATATATATATATATATATATATATATATATATATATATATATTTCAGAGAGGAAGGGAAAGGGAGAGAGTGATAGAAACATCAACGATTGATCAGCTGCCTCCTGCATGCCCCCCACTGGGAATCAAGCCCGCAACCTGGGCATGTGCCCTTGACTAGAATTGAACCCAGGACCCTTCAGTCTGCAGGCCGATGCTCTATCTACCAAGCCAAACTGGCCAGAGCGGATTTGGGGAGAATTTTGAAATCAGACCTGGCCTTCCAGGTTGTAGCAAAGGCACGTTTGTCAAGGAGGGAGGACATCTTTTATTTACAAGTCTTCTTAGCTTGGCTTATCACTTTTAAATCTCTGGTTGTATAGTACATGGGCCTCCCTTTTCATTCTTACCCTGTGCCCTGCACATGTTACAGGCTGAGTTGAGAGGGAGGCATCCAGAACCCTCCGGACTCAGAATCCAAGAATCACCCTTGTCCCATTCACTCTGAATTGTGTGTGTGTGTGTGTGTGTGTGTGTGTGTGTGTTTTTACTTGTTTTTTGTCAGTTTCTCTCACTAGCATATAAACTCCATGAAAACAGGGACTTGTTCTTCCCATCTGTAAAATGGGATTAATAACACCCACAGCTTCGTAGTGCTGCTGGTGGAGTGAGCGAGGCAGTGGACGAGAAGCACAGCGTGCACTGAGAGGCTGCCCAGAGACTGCACACCGTGCCTGGGAGTGCAAGCGGCAGCTTGTGTAGTAAATGACGGCATCGATAGATGGACACAGGGAGCATGTCCTGCCTGCTCTTGGGCCTTCAGACTTTGTGCTCGAAAGTCCGGTGGGACCAAAGGATTGTGTGATTCTCAAAACATGGCAGAGGCAAATGTATACCATTAGGTCAAGGCCAGCCTCCCCCAGCAAGAATATATGATGATTGGCATTCTGAGAAAATTCCTCTGGGTGCCCAGAGGAGCCATACTGGAGGAGGGGGGAAGAATGGATATAGGAGAACCAAGGGGAGGCAATTCTTGCTTTTTTTTTTAAATTCTCACTTGATATGTTTTTATTGATTTTAGAGAACATGTGGTATATGCATTCAACGGAATAATATTCGGCCATAAAGGGGGAGGAGGGAGAGAGAGAGAGAAGAGAAACACCAATCGAGAGAGAAACATCGGTAGGTTGCCTCCCATACATGTCCCATATGTGGCCTGGCTGGAAATCAAACCCACAACCTTTTGGTATATGGGATGACACTCCAACCGACTGAGCCACCCGGCCAGGGCTGGGAGGCAATTCTTAAAGGCCCAGGTTTGGGAAGATGAGGGCGACTTGGGCAGGTGGAGAGGGAAAGAAGTCAACTGCTTCCAGGGCTGCCGAGGAGCCCATCTGAGAGGACTTCCTGACTGTGTGTCAGGGAGGGATCAGGAAGGACATCTAGTTTCTAGTAAGCACCACCAGACTGAAGGGTGATGAGATGGGGGACGTGGGAGGGAAATCATGTTGGAGGGGAGGCTCTTGGACTCCATTTTGGACAAATTGAATCTGAGGGACCACCAAGACATCCAGGAATTAGCCCAGGTTTGAATCCCTGAGCACATACTGACAATGTTATCTGGGCAAGACTCCCTCAGCCCTCTGAGCCTCAGTTTTCCCATCTGCAAAATGGAATACCTCAGCGGGTGATTGTGAAGATCCCATGTGGGAATGTATGCAATTTGCCCAACCCAGAGCCAGGCACCACGAGGAGAAGTGACTATCTGTACTACACTCTGTCAGTTACACACAGGGACACACAAGACAAATTGGCTTTAACAGACAAAGAATTCACTGTTTGTAACGAAAACCTAGGGAGTAGATCTGACTTCCCCTGGCTGCATCTGGGCCTCAAACATGGTCACAGGGGATTCATGTCCCTCAGACACCTAGCTAGCTCAGCAAATCCGTTGGCATGTGCCTACCCTAGAGCCAACCAATGTGGCCAGGCTTGGGTCACAGGACTTCCCCTGTGGCCTGGCTCCCCGTAGTGACTAAGGTGGAAGCAGTACAGACAAAACCAGCCGACCTCCAGCATGTTCTCAGTCTGTCCAATGGGAGTTTCTGGATGGCAGGAGCTGTGTATCTGGAAGTTTCTGGCACGATAGCCAAGAGGTGGAAGTAACCTAACTATCCAGTGACAGACGAGTGGACAAAGAACATGTGGTATATGCATTCAACGGAATAATATTCGGCCATAAAAAGAAGAAAACCCTGACTTATGTGAGCACATGGATGAGCCTGGAAGACATTATGCTGAGTAACATAAGCTGTCACAGGACAGTATACTGCGTGATTCCACTCACGATGAGGCACCTAAAATAGTCCCTGTCATAGAACCAGAGAGTAAAACGGGGAATTACCAGGGGCTGGGAGGAGGGAGAAATGGGGAGACACTGGCCAAGGGGCACACGTGTCAGTTATGCCCGGTGAGTTCTGGGCCTCTAATGTACAGTATGTGGTGGCAGTTAGCACTGTACTACCACACACTAACGTTTTTGCTAAGTGGGTAGATCTAATGTCAAATGTTCTCATTACAAAAAACAAGATTAATAAAGAGGGCAGGAGGGAACTTCTGGAGGTGATGTTTTTGGCTTCGATTTTGGTGATGGCTTCACGGGTGTAGGCTTATCTCCAAACTTATCAAGTTGTACACATTAAATATCTACAATTTTGGAAGTCAACCATGCTTCAATAAAGTGGTCTAAAACATAAAAATTACGTTTCCGATGCACAGCAGGTGCTCAGCTCAAGGTGGCTGTTTGCATTAGGGTCCTGGAGGTAGACATGAGGATGGCCCTCCATCCATGTGTTTTCAAGTCCTTTGCAAGTGTGGCCTCCACCCCAGCAACCCCATATTCTTTGGCATCCACTTTCCCTCAGCCTCCTCCAGTCTTTCACCAAGCTTAGTTCTGGGGGGCTGTGGCATCCCCTCACGCCCATGGCAGGGCATCCTGCTGTAGTCTGGTCAACCACGAGTGGGTCCAGGGCTGCTCTGGCACTGACCCCAACCAGGCAACCCAGGGACACCCTGTTATTCCCAGGGACCTTCCAGGACCCCTGGCATTCCCGGGCAGCCTGCAGTCCAGAGAGAGGCAGACAAGACTGAGAAAACAGGTTTTTCAGACTTAGACAAAGATCTTTGCGGTTCATAACGTCAGCGAGAAAATTCCAGAACCCCCCGGGGCGAGCTGCGATGTGGATGCTCCTTTCAGCATCTGCCTGTGATTGGAGCTGCCCGGAGCTCCCTGCCAATTGGCATGGGCACCGTGGAAGCTGGAACTTTATAGCTTAGCAACGAGAAATGTGGGGGAACTCTGGAATTAATTTCAGGAAAGGGGAAGAAAAAGCAAGGAGGTAATTAGTAGCCAAATAATCAGGCTGCACGGTTTTCTTATTACCTTTGCGGCCAGAGCAAGTCGTGAAGAGTTTCAGCATTAATTACAAGCAGAGAAGGCACCAGGCAGCTATCTTGTCTCACACCCTGCAGCTAGTGTTTTGTTTTTTCCTGAGCTGGTGCTGGAGAAGGAATGTGAACCGAGCCAAGAAAGAGTGTATGGACAGGTATGATAATGAAAGAAAAAGCACGTCGCTCCTGGCTGCCATCGCTCCTTCCAAGAGCCCCTTGCCAGTCTTTTTCTGGGATCATTTTCTGTCATGTGACGGACCAGCCTGTCTGGTGTAGAGCTGGAGGTCAGGGTGGCTATATAGGCTCTGTAATTTCAGCTGGAGGCCTGGTTGGAGGTGACGATGGCACTGGTTGGTCCATTTGATGATTGTTTATTTTTTTAATCCTCACCTGAGGACATATTTTTATTGATTTTACAGAGAGAGGAGGAGGGGAGAGGAGAGAGAGGGAGAGAGAGAGAGAGAGAGAGAGAGAGAGAGAGAGAGAGAGAGAGAGAGAGAGAGGGAGAGAGAGAGAGAGAGAGAGAGAGAGAGAGAGAGAGAGAGAGAGAGAGACATTGATGTGAGAGAGAAACATTGATCGATTGCTTCCCGTATGTGCCCTGACCGGGATCAAACCTGCAACCCAAGTATGTGCTCTGACCAAGAATTGAACCCACACCGTTTCTATTGTACAGGACGACGCTCCAGTCAACTCAGCCACACCACCAGGCCTGATGACTGTTCATTGAGCACCATTCATGTGTCACACTGAGTCAGGGGCTGTGAAACAGAAGTGAATATCACATACCCGTCCCTGTGGGCTGACAGTCTAGCCAGGGGTGGGAGAGACTAGATATTAATAATCCGTTAAATATACAAATAGCTATGTGATTACAACTGTGCTGATTCTGTGGGAGGAAAGGGTGGGGTGGTGGGAAAGGTATGTGTGTAAGGGGGTTAGGTCTCTGGCTATCTGGGTCCTGCTTGGAATATCGTAGCGGTGGGGTGGGTTCAAGAGGGAAGCTGCACAGTGGGACTGGACAAGCCCACCCAGGGGGCCTCAGGCCTGCTAAAGGTACAGTTTGTCCGAAAGCCATGGCTCTCGGCACAGGGCAACTAGGTTACAGTTCAGGAAGAGCACTCTGGCTGTTGGGGGGCGGCGGGGAGGACAGACTGGAGAGGTGTAAGGAAGGATGCTGGGTGATGGGCCATTCCAGAGGCCCCTGGGATGACACGCGGGTGGTACCCCGGGGGCCACAGGCGTGAAGCCTAGCACTTCTACAGGGCCTTAGAGGTTCTCCCCAGCCAGCTCCATCCCAGGGCCGCGTTCTGGAAAACGTCCATTTAGACACCTCACTACGAGACAGCGTGACCAAGTCATCCTGGTTAGCCCAGGACTTTCCTGGTTTTAGTATCTAAGTGTCCGGTCCCAGGACGGCATTAAATGGGGCAGTGAGAGTCAGCTTCCCTCATGCATGGGCCTCCCCGCCCCTTCTCCTCCAGCGGGCTGGATACAGGCTTAGCAGCGAATTCCCTGTGGGGCCCAAGACAAGTTGCTTGGCCTCTCTGGGCCACTATTTCCTCCTTTGTAAAATGGAATTTGACCCGGAGAGCTTGTTGGTCTCCTAGCTTTTCTGATTTCCTGGCCCTGTGACTGCATTTCAAAGTTTAATGCAGAGGGCCAATCGTAGAAGACAGGGCCATGTACCCACGGGATAGCCTTGGGCAAGGTCCTTGCCTCTCCATGCTTCCCTTCCTCCCCCACAAAATGGGAATAATAGTACCTCCCGCGTGGAAATGTACACGCTAAGTTAAGGGAAATTGTTCTGTGTGTTTGCATAGCTGGATACTCAGTGGTTGGAAGTATGGATGCTCTGGTTAATGAAAAGTATGATTGAGAGATATGGTATTTCCTATGTAGTGACTGCCAGTTTTCAAAAAATTAGGATGTGACTAAGCACCCTTATATCTCAAATTTTATAACATGTGCCTTTCATGGTACTTACAGTCTGTTAAGATTGCCTTTCACCTCTGAGTGTCTAGTTCCATGTGGTGGAGAATAGGTCCTTCTTGCTATCCCCCCCACCCCCAATAATATTTATTGAGTTAGTTGAGGTCACATTATGCCTATTTTACAGATGAGAAAAATGAGACTCAGGCTGGTTAAATGTCCTGTGTTTAAGTGGGAAAGTCAGAATTTGAAGCTAAACCCAATTCGGGGTCCTGTTCTTTCCACTAATGGGCCTCTATTTCCTCAGGGACTTGCACAGGGAGGGCAAGGCTAATGGGGAGGGGGTGCAAGGAGGCAGATCTGATGGGGGTGCCCCTGGTGAAGATCTGACTAGGACTAAAGGGAGCAGCTATGGTGGGCCTGTCACGACACTGGCAGCCTGGCACATGCACACGCGCGTGCGCGCGCACACACACACACACACACACACACACACACACGTGCTAAGATGTATTTCAAATCTGCTACCTAGGTTTGCCCCAGAGATGCCACCAGCGGGTGGGCAGACCAACCCAATACCCTTGAGTGAAGGGAAGGGAAATCTGTTCTTCACTTTTAAATTGATTTTTATTATGAAAAACTTTAAGCATGCACAAGAGCAATGTGGTGCAATGAACCCCAACTACCCATCTCCCAGCTTCAACAACCACCAACTCTCAACCAATCTTGTTCCATCTATACCCGTTCTCCTCCTCCTTCATCTCATATTTAGAAGCAAAATCCAGACAAATCATTTATTTTGAAAATATTTTAGTATATGACTCCAAAAAAGGAGTGGGGTTTATACCATCATAACCCCTACTAAAGCTAACAATAATGCTTTAATATCAGCAAATATCTACTCAGTGTTCAAAAGTCTTTGGTTGTTTCATAAATGTTTTCTTTACAGTTGGATAAAATTGGGATCCATACAAGTTTCATCCATTGAGATTGGTTGGTGTGTCTCTGACGTCTCTCAATCTGCAGGTCCTCTCTCCCTCCCTTTTTCTTCCCTTGCAATGTTATTGGTGAGAAGTTGGGTTGGTTTGTCTATAGAAGAGTGTCCTACAATCTGGATTTTTGCCGATTGTGTCACCATATTGGTATCACACACGTTCCTCTCCCCCTTACATTTCTTGTAAAGCAGTAATTAGATCTAGAAGCTACTTAGATTAATGCTTGTGTGTGTGTGTGTGTGTGTGTGTGTGTGTGTGTGTGTGTGTTGATGATGATGACTTCCTAGTGGCTGTGCTGGATTTCAATTTGAAGGCACATAATGTCTGGTGATGTTAGCAACATCTATGATCACTGTCTGGACCCGTTAGAGCTTGCAAAATAGTGGCAAATAAACCCTATCCTTCCGTATTTGTGTGTTAGCTGGAATACCTCCATAAAAAGACACTTCCTTTATCAGCTATTTGGTTACTGTAAGTTATGGTTCATACCAGAAAGGAATAATACTTGATTCTTTCCTTTTATTTGAAAGTTTTCAAAATGATGAGTTGTTTTCTCAACATCCCCCAAAGATGACAAATGAGTTTATGCTTTTTTACTAGGTATCATTGTGAACTCGTAGATTTGGACATCTGTAACACATTTCAGTCCAGTGCGGTTACTATTCTTATTGATGCTCGACTGTCCCATCTGGCCAGCTGTCCTATCACAGTATCCCCTTCATCTTTTTGGACACGATCCAGAGTCTTCCAGCGCTTCCACGCTCCCTGGGTGACAGGACGTTCCATGCTCCTCTTGCACGTGTCCTGCCTCAGACCTGGGATCAGCTGTCTCTGCACAGAACCCCGATTTCTTGTCAGAAGCGGTGTGTAGAGACCCTAATCGGAGTGCTGGCGGTGCTCACTGCGACGGAATCGGTCAGTATTTCTAACCCTTTCAGCGGACAGAGCTGGGAAGCACTTCTATTCTGTAAGGCAGATTACAGCATGGGTTCATCCCGAGGCTCCCACGCCAAAGGTGGGGCTGCAGACTCCACTTTGTCTCTGTAGTCTCGCGTCCCATCTCCTTTCTTCCGTGGCAGCGTGACAGGGCCTGTTCCTGAAAGCAGAGCTCCGCACTGTGTCTCCGTCGAACAGGAAGCGTGTGAGAAAGCGCTCAAGTCTTTCCTGCCTGCAGAAAGGAACCCGAGCTGTCTGATGAAAGGCTCAGATGCAGCCCTGGGGGAAGCCCACGTCTGGGTCCACAGCAACCCCATTCTGCTGGGAGATGAACCAGCTCTTTCCATTTCACTGTGTGTGGACCCCCTCTTCCAGCTGCTCTCGATCCTGGCTATACACATGGGGAATTACAAAGCCCGTCATGCCTGTCCCCCCCTCCCTACCCCCCGATCGCAGTTAAGTCAGAATTTCTAGGGCCGGGACCATATCATCAATATTTTTTAAAGCAGCCCAGGTAATTTGAAAGTGCAGCTAGGGTTTAGCATCACAGCTCTAGTCCTTACTTCTCAGCCCAAGGAAGAGAAGCAAATAGCAAGGGGTAACGGCAGAACAGTGCTGCCTTCGAAGCACATGGCTCTGGTTGGAATCCTACCTGTGAACATCGTGGGACAGCACTGATCACTGGAACTTTCCACAGTCATCGAAATGGCCGGTATCCGTACTGTCCAGTGGGGTACCCACCAGCCACACCTGGGGAGTGGGCACCAGTGCAACCTAGGAAGTGAATTTTTTTGATTTTTAAATTTTTAATTAATTTAGACATAAAGAGCCACAAGTGGCTAGTAGCTACAGACGTGGACAATGCCACTTGGGAAAGTTACATAACACCTAGAAACCTCATATCTATAAAATAGGGATGAATAAGAGTTCCTTCACTGGGCTGTTGTCAGGATTAGAGATAAAGTATAATAAGTGCCTGGTGCGCACAAGGCATTCAATAAAATGATGTTTATTTCCTGATTAACATCAGCCTTTCATGCCTAAAAAAAAAAAAAAACAAAAAAAACTTGCCTGAAAAAATGAGTGCTCAGAAGCACCGCACCACAGAGACAAAAAAATTCTAAGCTGTTCCAGAAAAATCCTTGGAAAATATTCCTTAATTGTCAAGATCAATTGCAGCAGGAGGTTATCAGTTGCAAGGGCTGTATTTCATTACAGATCTTGCCACAGCTCAATAAATTAAGCAATCATTCACAATAACATGCTGCTTTAATCCCCGCTTGGAACAGTTTCAGGTTGTTGGGTTTTTGTATTAGCATAGCCCTTGAAAGGCGACTCACATTGGCCTCGTTTCTTCTCCCTCAATTCATCAGCTCCTCTTTGCGTCTCCTGACCAGCAGGAGGGAGGACTGGAGGCAGAGCAGAACTCCTTTTATCAAAACCGGAGCATTCTCCATCCTCTGGCCTTTGCAGGATCCGTGTTTCATTTGCTGAAATTACCGGCAGGTTTATCTGCAACGAAGACAGAAAGTGACACCTCTCAGCAGCCCAGATCTGCATGCGGAAAGCTGACTTGCTGCGGCTTTTCCATTCTCATGGTCTCCCTGGCGGTTTATCGTATCACAGTCGAATTCATTTCCCCTAGAAACTTGGCACCAGAGGTGTCAAGCCCGGGAACATATTTGTTTGTGTAAATTAAAAGGAACATATGTTTTGTCCATATTTAAGTTCTAACTGTACTAAAGATATAAATACTGGGTTACACAATGCTTCTCACTCAACGGTCCTGGCTCACCTCCCCAAACTCTGCCTATGTTTATAAAACCCAAGTGAGGGAGAACTCAGAACAGCTTGCCTCAGAAAGCTCCAGGGATGACCTCAGAGCCCGGGTCCACCCCCATCCAGACTGGCATGGGAAGTCTACTTACCTCATTTGGGATTTGCTTTCCCTGACACGCGGGGTCCTTGCCACCCTCACACACACACTGTTCATGGGTGTGGGGATGATACCAGCTTTTTGAAGGGCCCTGGGCCATAGCTGTAGAAATTAAAATGCACATATCCTTTGATTGAGAGAAGTTCCACTTCTTGCCCAGGCCAGTGCGTTCAGTGGTTAGAGCATCGGCTGTGCTCCAAGGGTCGCAGGTTCAATTCCTGGTAAAGGATGCATGCCTGGGTTGACTCCCTGTCCCCTGATGGGGGCCGTGCTGGAGGTAGCCAGCTGATGTCTCTCTCTCTCTCTCTCTCCCTCCCTTCCACTCTCTCTGAAGAGCAATGGAAAAAATATCCTCTGGTGAGGATTAACAAAGAGAAAGAGAGAGAGAGAGTTCCACTTCTAGGAATGTATCCTATGAGTATACTCAACACATGCCAAAGAGCATATACTTTTCAACAACAAAATCCTGGAGTTAACTAAAATGTTGGCCAGTGTGGGACGGTTAAGTAGATGCAATGCTAGAAGTCACTAGAATGAATGAGGTGGATCAGAGGGCTGTCCTGTCTTCAGAATATATTGTAACACACCCCGGTTATCTTAATGTTATGAGCAAAAAAGTGTATGCAGCCTGGCCGGCGTGGCTCAGTGGTTGAGCATTGACCTATGAACCAGGAGGTCACGGTTTGATTCCTGGTCAGGGCACATGACCGGGTTGTGGGCTTGATCCCCAGTGTGGGGTGTGCAGGAGGCAGCCAATCAATGATTCTCTCTCATTGTTGATGTTTCTATCTCTCTATCCCTTTCCCTTCCTCTCTGAAGTGAATAAAAACATATTTAAAAAAAGAAAAAAAAGTGTATGCACTTGAATATACTTAGAAAATTTATGAAGATTATGTAAACTGTCTACAGTGGTTACTTTTGAGAAAATGCAACTGGAGTTCAAGAAAAATTGCAAAGGGGCTCCTTTATTTCCCACATACACTCTTCTGTACTATTTTTATCATAAGCCTGCTATGATTTCTTTTAATTGGGATAATTAAAAAACAAAATGGTGTTCTAAAAATCATTTTCACACTCTGATTGGAGCAACATAATACAATAATAATACTCTTTTCATTATGTGTCTGTCAGGCCAGTGCAGTGGTGGTGGGAATCTTGGCTTTTTCTGCTCTTTGTGCAAATAACCGGTAGTGGGCTGAATGGTGGTCCCAGAAAGCTACGATATATCCACTTCCTAATCCCGGGAACCTGTGAATGTTACCTAAATGGTAATATAGCAAAAGACGTGACTAAGTTAAGGGTCTTGAGAGGAGTTGTTGATCCTGTATTATCCAGATGGGCACTAAATGCATCTCACATGCACCCTTGTAAGACAGAAGCAGAGACAGGCACAGAGAAGAAAACGTGTAAGATAGAGGCAGAGACTGGAGTGATACGGTCACAAGTCAAAGAATATCAGAGCCACCAGAAGGTAGAAGAGGCAAGGAATGAATTTTCCCCTGGAGCACCTGGATGGGAGGTGGAGGTGGTGGGGGTAGGGAGAGCATAGCCCTGCCAGATTTTGGATTTCTAGCCTTCAGAACTGTGAAATAACAAATTTCTGTTGTTTTAAGCCACTTAGCTTGTAGTACAATTGACACTTGAACAATGAAGGGATTAGGGGTACGACCTACCGCACAGCCAAAAATCTGTGTTTAACTTTTGACTCCCCAAAACTTAGTTGTCCCTCAGTATCCGTGGGCATTGGTTCCAGGGCCCCCTATGGATACCAAAATCTACAGGTATTCGGGTTCCTTGGATAAAACGGCGTAGATCAACGCATACAGTCGGCCCTCTGTGTCTGTGGATGCCCAACCACAGATTGAAAACAGTGCAGATACTTACTGGGAAAAAAATGTGTAAGTGGACCTGAGCAGTACAAACCATGTTGTTCAAGGTTTAGCTGTCGTGTGTTATGGCTGCCCTAGGAAACGAATACATACCGACGTTCACAACACCTGTAAAATGCATGAAGTGCCTGGCTCTTTTAAGAAACAAGCTTGGTAAGCCTGTGGTTTTGGTGAACACAAATCATTCATTCATTCATTCCAAAGATGTTTATTGAGCATCTACTAGGTGACAGGTAGAGTTCTAGGTGCTGAGGATACAGCAGAGAACAAAGCTAAGATGCCTGCCCACCTGGAGCATAGGGAAGAACTGATAGTAATAGAAGGTGCTAACGAGGATAAGAAAGCATAGGAAAGGGAAGGGGCCAGGAAGGGGACTGGGAGAATGCACTTTACCCAGAAGGTGACATTGGAGTAGAGGAAACCAATACAAAACTTGACAGACTTTCCGAGTCACCCAGTGGCTGGACCAGAATAAATAGGAATGAGCACCCTTTTCTCCCCTCCTTCTTTCTTCCCTGCCTCCCTCCTTCCCATGCTTGCCGCCTGCCTGCTGTGTGCCAGCGGCTGGGGGTGCAAAGATGAGTGAGACCCGAGCCCCCATACCCACGGTTCTCACGCATGGCGGGGAACACTCATAAACAAGTCATTACAAATACAGCACGGTGGGCAGCAGAGCAGAGGCCAGGACAAGCTTCGTGCTCTGTCCATGGTGGAGAGCCGGGTAGGAGAAGAGGGGTGTGTGGGGATGGGGTCTGGGAGATGGAGACAAGCAGGAACAGGGGGCAGTGTTTAGCTCTGATTCCGTGGGAAATGAATTGGGAGGGGCACATGGACATGTGTCTAGGGATTCTTTTATTCTCAAGTACAGCAGGCACACCTAGGGGAGAATGAGCTCTGAGGACAGCCTACCCCTTTCAGTGCCACACAATCCATGAAGAGGGAAACAGTCCCCAAGTCTGGAATTGGGATGCTTTGGGCCACACAGAAGCCAAAGTTGATCTTATTGGGGTAGAATGGGGGGTTATTCACTTGGGTAGCTATGCTGAAGAAAGGAGAGCCTGAGCTGATCCAGGGACTGGAAGGCTCTGAGGTCAGAATGCAGCACTAGTCTCTCTCCTACTCCCACCTCTCTCCTCCATTCCATCTCTCATTTATGCTCCTCTCTGCTCACTGGCCTCAATATCTGGGGCACAGGTAGCTCTGGATACTGGAGAGGAGGAAAAGCAACCTTCCCACCAGCTCCAGTTAGGACAATCCTGGATTGGCCCTGCTTGGGTCACATGACCACACCTGAACCAATCACTGTGGCTGGGCTCAGAAGTGGGCTGCTGTGATTAGTGGTATTGGGTCAGGTGTCCACCCCTGGACCAATTATTGTAGCTGAGGGATGGGTGTTATGAGGCCTTCTTCCGCCATTCCCACTGGTGTCACATCTGATACAGGAAGTGGGAGAGAGAGTGTTGGCAGAAAAAAAGCAAAAACGGAAACAGAATCACCTACCTCTGTTGCCTTCTCCTGGCGGTGCTGCTGTCACTCTCTGCTGGGCTTTGCTTTAAGAATCGCTCTGGCTGTCTATAAACCCCAGAGCTGCCAGAATTTACTTAGACCTTATTGTTGTAGTTGCTTTTGTAATTGTTATTAAATTATTTTAATCACACTTAAAATGTTTTGTTCATCTTTGGTTTATGATCGCCTGTCCTGCATCTATGGGGAGGAACTGTGTCTGTCTTGGTTACTATACCGCTCCTACCCACTACACAGTCCCTTATGTGTAGTAGGCACTCAAATAACTGATTGAATGAATGAACATTCATTGAATATCCTAGAGAAGAGGAGGAGCTGCAACCTCCTTCTCTGTTCTCTCCTCATGAGTCCCTCTCCTCCCTTCTTGACAAGGTTGTTAGTGTAAGTGCAGCCTTGGGTGCACTAAAGGCTCGGAATTTCTGCATTCTTGGGTTGAGAATCTAGATAAGTGCAGGAACTAAGGTTCAATTGGTTGGAAGAGGCTACTCTTTGAGAAGGATAATGGAGCTCTGTCTGAGCTGGGAGGGGTTGGGTGCCATGACTGGTTGCCAATGTCGGCCATACCACCTGCCTCTAATGGGCATTTCTGGTCCCCCTGTAGCTCCGGGTTGTTTGCTGGCCAGCAGGCCTCTGTGGTGAAGACTGCAGGCCCATTATTTGCTGTGATATCAGAGTACACTCAGAGTACAGGACACAATGGTGTGGCCAAGTCAAACAACTGTAGGCTCTTAGGGAAGAAGGCTTAAGACAAGTGGCTATTTTTTTAAAGAACTTATAACCCACATGTCAGCTGGGGTCATCTAATTTTTTTGGAGACTCAGATGCAATAGGTTTGAACCCTGTCCCACATACCATGGGAGACCCAACTTTCCTTGGAACTTTTCCAGGAATTGGGGGTGACGGGTACATATGTCTCTCCTAGGCACCAAAGGTCTAAATTCCTGTGTCCAATGAATCAGTTCTGCTTGGGCAACCTTTTGCTGGTCTCATGGGCATGTGGCCTGTGCAGTTGCATAGGGCCAATGTTTGGTTTTATGCTCTGCTCTTGTCATTTTAAACACATTATTAGTTTTTGAATAAAGGGCTCCACATTTTCTTTTCTTTTTTTTAAATATATTTTTTATTGATATTTTACAGAGAGGAAGGGAGAGGGATAGAGAGCTAGAAACATCGATGAGAGAGAAACATCGATCAGCTGCCTCCTGCACACCTCCCACTGGGGATGTGCCCGCAACCAAGGTACATGCCCTTGACCGGAATCGAACCCGGGACCCTTCAGTCCACAGGCCGACGCTCTATCCACTGAGCCAAACCGGTTTCGGCTCCACATTTTCATTTTGCATATTATGTCACCAGTCCTGTTTCACTCAGAAGCTATTCCTTTTCCACCCCACACAGACCCACTGGAGACTATTTTGGATTCCTCCATTCTCCCCAAATTCCATCCACACAACGGTATGGGTGTAGGAGACCTGAACGGATGGTTTGAAGCAAAAAGACCTTTTAGCCAAGTTAACAACATAAAATGAGTTGTTTAAACTGGCTTCCAACTCCTTAGCAGGAAACAAAGTGGAGAACGACAGGCTGAAGAATCAAGACTGACGAAAGGTTGATAATAGTTGAACCTGGATGATGAGTATGGGGTGCTTGTTACAGTGTTTTCTCTGTTTCCAGTGATAGGAAATTTCCAGAATACAAAATTGGAAAAAGCAATGTAAGACGTGCCTCTGACAGTTCCTCAGAAAGTTAAACGTGGAGTTACCGTATGACCTTGCAATTCCACTCCTAGGTATAGACCCAAGAGAAATGAAAACATATGTCCACACAAAAAGTTACACACGAATATTCATAGCTGCATTATTCAAAAAAGCCAAAAAGTGTCAACAATTGACATGTCTACCAACTGACAGATGGATAAATAAAAACGTGGCTGTTATTTGGCTACTAAAAGGAATGCAGTTCTAAGATGTACTGTAGCATGGGTGAACCTTGAGAGCACTGTGCTAAGTGAAAGAAGTCAGTCACAAAGGATCACATCCTTATGATTCCATTTACATGAAGTATCAAATCCACAGAGACAGAAAATAGATTAGTGCTTGCTTAGGGTGGGGGTGGGGTGCATTGGAGGTTCAGGGGTGAGGGCAATGCCAAAGGGTACGGAGTTTCTTTTCGAGGTGATAAAAATATTCTAAAATTGATTGCCATGATGGTTGCCTACAGCTGAATACACTCCAAGCCACTGGATTATATACTTTAAGTGGATGAACCATATCTCAATAAAACTGTTTGGATCATGAACCATATCTCAATAAAACTGTATGGATCATGAACCATATCTCAATAAAACTGTTTTTAAAATGCATGCCCTCCTCCATCCTCTTGACAGGAATCCTGAAGCTCCAGCCTCTGGCCTGTTGGGGAAATTGCCCCCGACTCCTCCTCACACACCCAATTACCATCCCACTAGCAGTTACCTTTTTTGTGTCTTAAGATATTTTTCCTTCTCTGAAGAGGTGACCTTTTCCACAGCCAGATTGCCCCACTGAGGGTTTTCCTTTAACGACAACACTTTCCACGTTCAAAGTTACTCAGTTGACAGATAATAAAATTACAATTTAAAATCCCCATGGTATTCCATTATAGCAGTCACTAGTACGTCTAAGCAGCTGTGAATTCCAAGAGCTCCATAATTCCTTCAAGGAAGGAGAGACCTACGCGGACTCTCCAGAGCCAGTGGTCTTCGTTCTGAAATGCAACTTAGTCACCTCACAGGTGGGGAGAGGGGCTGGCAAAGAATGTTGCCAGGGCCAGGTTCTTTCTAACAGAAAGGCAGGTTTTTGAATCTGGAACACGGTGGGCAAACTATAGTCTGTGGGCAAAATGTGGCCCACTTCCTGTTTTTGTAAATAAAGTTTTATTGGAATGCACAGACACCTATGTTCCTTTACATATGTTTATCTATGGCTGATTTCTTGTTACAGTGGCAGAGTGGAATAGCTGAACAGAGACCATGTGGCCTGCAGAGCTTAAAATATTTAACTGCTGGCCCCTGGGATAGAGGATCTGGGCTTGAAGCCCAGCCCATCACATGTTGGATGTGTGACCTTGGACAAGTCAGTTCCTCTCTCTAAGCGTGTTTCTCAGCAGAAAGCCAGAGATAATAATAGTGCCTCCTTTATATGGTGCTTGTGCAACTAAAATGACTTGAAACGTGTGAAGTGCTTGGTACTCAATATATGCTGGCGATTATAATATCGTTTAGAAAATGAGGACAGTAACTCCTGCTTCACAGGGTTAGCTGAAGCAACGGAGACAATGCCTATGCAAATAGTTGGCAAAAAAAAACCGTCTGAACGTTTATTATTGTTATAAATCTCTTAAAGGCTTTTGAAATGATTCTTTGCTTCTCAGTAATATTTATAATTTGGAGCTTTGAGACTGTAAGAACTCTAATTTCAGAGGAAAAAGGACATTTAATCCAAAAATTCAAACTCTTTCATAAGCTGTTCAGGAAATTGTGCTCCCTGACCCCTGGCTGGGACTTGAACCTGCCCAGAACAAAAACCTGAGTATTCTTTCAGCTGAACACTGCACTTTCCCCAATAACAGATGCACAGGAATCCAGGACCACATGCTTTAACCACTCATGTGGGGTCAGGGAGAGGAAAGAAACTTGTGTCTCCACACCCTTCAGGGGCTGTCCAGAAGCCTGCTGAGCTGGCCACGGCTGACACTAACAACCTGCTTTTCTGCAAGGTGTCATTTAAATAGGTTTGGTTCCGGAGATTCGTCAACCTCCCATTCATTGATTGTATCACACCTATTAACTGAGCAGCTAATACATGCTAGGCCCTGAGGATATAACAATGAATGAGTTGGGGTTCTTGACCTTGGCAACTGCCTGCCCGCATTCTAATAGGGGTAACAGACAAACAAATACATCCTTGGATAATTCGGCCCCATAATAAATCTTCATTTTCTCCCCAGAATTTCAGTCCCACACTAAACACTGTATTGATGATCTGAAAAAAACCTCTGAACCTGGTTGCCTGATGGTGGGAGTTAAGAGTGGCAGATTTGAAGTAAGTCAGATCTGGGCAAGAATGGCTCCATAATTTGCCAAACGAAAACCCAGAGCGCCTGGTTCCAAAATTATTACGAATTTCAAGATGACAACAGCAGAGCATTAAAGCAAGTGCAGGGCCCGTAACCCTGATGCCGGCCTTGCACCTGGGGTCAAAGGCCTTTCCAGCGGGTACCATTGGGCACATTCCTTCACCTGCCTGCGCCTCAGTTTCCTCATCTGAACAGGCCCAGCTGCGGGTTGGTTGTGGCCATTCCGTGAGACCAGGCATGGGACGCGCTTAGCGAGGAGGAAGGACTCACCATCTTACCAGTGTCCTCAGCCTGCTGGGACAGCCACCTTGCCTCCTAGAAGAACAGTGCACATTTATTATTCTTAGATAAGAGCTGAGACTTATATAGCGCATGGGCAATGCCAGGCACAGCCCTTAGTTCTTCAGGGATGTTCGCGTATTTCATCCTCACTGTAGCTCTGTCATGGAGACACTTTTACTCTAGCACCTAGACAGGGGAACTCAGGACCGGGGACTTGCCTGAGGTCACCTGAGTTCACACACCAGTCAGTGAAAGAGTCCAGATTCAAATAGGGGACATCTGGCCCCCAGGTCTGTGTTCTTCATCTAGCTGTGTGTCCCCAGAGCTGACACATTATTGACACGCACATGTGCATATGCAGGCATGTATGCACGCCCCTCCCTGAGATGCTAACGCCAAGCCTACAGTGTGGAATTTTCCCCACAACATGGGATTCTTTCTTTCTTTGCTTATTCTTTCGTCTGTCTCCCCCGACTCGATTGGAAGCCCCAAGAGGGCAGGGTCTGTCTTGCTCCCTGCTGTACCCCCAGCACCTGTCACAGTGCTTGGCACACAGTAGTTCCTCAGCAGACATGTGCCCAGTGAAGGGAGGCAGGAAGCAGGTGTCTGGTCAGAAAGCTCTCATCCAGAATCAACAGGAACCATTTCTCCCCGTCACCTGGCTTTTCTAACTTGAGGTTCTCCCCACTTTGTGGGTAGAGGCAGTTAAGGGGTGGCCCGAGGGCCCAGCCCCTATTCTGGCAGGCTGCTGGGCAGGAGTGGGTGTGGGTTGTGCTCTGGCAGCTGGGCTGGCAGCTGTCTAGGTGCCCGCCCCAGCTGGCCAGCTGGGCCCCGATGCCACCCCCCAACCCCATGACACAGCAGAAAGTGAAACTGGAGTCTGCCTCTGCCCAGCGGGCATCCAGCGCTTACTGCTTCCCCTCCAAGCCACTATTCCAGGAGTGGGCGGGGAGCTGGTGCACTGGCCAGGCACAGCGGGGTCTGTTTGAGGAGTCCCCCTCCAAGCCGAGGGTACTGCTGTGCCCCCCTGCCCATCCCAGGGCTGCTGGTGCCCTTTGGGACCCATCAGAGCTGCCTGATTGAGCCCCTGCTCTGACACAGAGGGTTTATTATTCTCCCCATTTCACTGAGAAGGTGCCTTGGCCGGGAAAGAGGGCACTGGGGCATCATGGTCCTAAAATAAGAGAGAAATAAGGGCTATGGGTGGGTGTAGGGGCCGAGATCTGAGAGGTCTCATTGATGTTGGCGAGCAAGGAAGGGGTGGGCCCACTCCATCAGGGAAGACTTGTGACACCCAGGTTGTCAGGGTGGAACACACCCCTCCCCACCCCAACTACATGGGGTCATCTTGAAAATCCCTAAAGCAAAAAAGAACTCTAAAGTAAGTGGACCTAGGAAACCTTACAAGCTACCATCTTGACTTCTGCTCCATCCTCCATACCGCCTGTATTCTTTGTTTAATATTTTTCTTTCTAGCAACTCACCCTTTCTTACTTACATAAATTGATGTAAAAAAAGGGGGGGGGGCTTCTATCTCTACCTTAAATTGAGAACCAATCAGTTGCCACGAATATAAATTAGCTATTCAAAGAAATACCTGTTAGAATAATTTAGCCAGGTGCCACATCAGACTTGGGAAGCTTCTATTCCTAAAAGTGCGTTTCGTATATGAGAAATGGGGGCTCAGAGAGATTGAGTCACTTGTCTGGGGTGACACAGAGCTGGGGGTGGCTGATTCCAGAAACCAGAGCTTGTGTGGGCTGCAGTCTCCGCTCCTGTCTGAGTTGTCTTGGCATATTCGGCACGTGTTAGTAAATAAACGCTCGCACTAATACCTTCCATGCTGAATGCTTTAACGGCCCCATTTTCAAAGCGCCTTCACAGCTGGTATACCAGCTTGAACTCATTGTAACATTGGGAACAACCAAGAACCCTTTGAGACCAGAGCAGGGGCTGTTGCCCCTCCCTTGGCAGGTAGGGAAACCGAGGCAGTGAGTGGTAAAGTGGTCTGTCTCAGGTTGCAGGTGAGCAAGCCAGCACTGCCCAGGGCCCTTGCCAAGGTGAGGATCCCAGAGGCCCTGCTGGAAGGTACCAGGCAGAGTGTGAAATTCACCTTGTCAAACAGGTAGCACCTGTTTCTTTCCCACTTTCCCCACCTCCCCCCAGGAACCCCACTGCAAATGCAGACAGTAGCCATAGCCACCCCGTTTCCCAGGCCTGATCTCCAACATCCTGTCCCTGCAGGGCAAAAAGCATGTGTAGCCACCCGTGTCTGTGGATGGTGGTAACCATCTGAGCACTGTGAGGGGAGATCTGTCAGGGACCAGAGGAGAGAATTGGGGGTGGCGGCGGGGAGCATCTCCTCTCTTCCTTTAGTTGCTGGAGGAACTCAGACCTGCCATCTTCCCAGCCGTCCGGGGCCAGCCCAGGGGCCCCCGAGGAATACTGCAAGAGCAATAAGGATTTTTAGGGGCATTATGATAGTGGAATGGAAACACATCTGCCCCCAAAAGTCCCTCATTTTCCCTGCGGTAATGAACCAGCTGGGCAGGAAGTGGTGGCTCTCTGAGCACCAAGAGCCAAAACTAAAAAGGAAAAAATGTACAAAGTTAGAGCAAACTTTCAACAAGCCAAGGCTTTCGTGGTGTACGGTGGCTCCACCCAGGCCCCCAAAGGCTGATCATGATTGGCTGATATTTGGCTAAACGCGTCTCCACACAGCGGCTTCAATGCAGATGTGCCGCCTCTGTGCCCAGAAAACCAGGATCTGGAACCTCAGAGCAGGTTCCAGGGGTCATTCCCCAGTGCCAGGCCCTTGCTGGACCCTGCGACGTTCCCCAAGGCCCCAATGGTCATTCCAAACTCTCGCTAATGATCTAAGACTTAGATTCTAAGTGAACCAGGACTCCATCAGGGCCTCCTTCCCCGGAATGTGGGAACGTTAGTCAACTGGGAGACCCGGATGAAAATATCTGGAAAGCGAGCAGCGGTTTCCACGGCCATCCAACCGACAGAAGGGTGAAGACTTGTTTAGGGGAGACTAGAGGCTGTCACTGATGGGGCAAAAAGGCTCAAAAATCACTGCTCAGGGCCATGCACCATCCCTCCGGGCCCACCACTAACGACTGAGGACGGAGGAAGGAGTCCAGGGCAGTGGCTCCCATGGGGCACGTGGCCCCTGAGGTCTCCACAGGCAGGGCCCCTGTGCCTGCCAGCACCCCCGGCTGTGAAAGGGTTAACCCCTCCCACAGTCACTGACACCCGAGGAGGAGGCTGCTCACTCAGCAAGCTGGCATATCACACTGGGCCATCGCAGGAGAGAGGGACTCAAAACAGCCTGTGTGAGTTCTGTGAATGGAGGCGTCCTTATCGCCAACAGAATGAAAATGGGGCGAAAAGCTTCCCGACACAGAACCAACTACCGGGGCACTCGCTGGCTTCTTGGCACCTGTCGCGTGGCTCTGGATCTCTGGCGGGGACTCCGGCACCGATGCCAGCGAGCACCCGGCCGGCCGGCCGTCTGAGCCAGGCCTGTGAGGGAGCAAGTCTACCCTGGCCATGTGACAGCCAGCAACCAGAGCTCTTCTTTCAAGCAGCACCTAACATATTCTTGGGTGAACCTAAGGCTAAATATGGCATGGCCTGCGAGGGCCAGTCTGGACCTTTCAGTGCCATGCTAAGATGCAGTCAGGAGCCCACGAGGCCTGTTGGTGGCCGGGTATCCAGTTGCTGGGGCCAATGGGAGTCCCATGGGAATGGCTGACTCAGAGCTGGATGTAACTTCCTTCCCCAAGCGGGTTCCTGCTGCTTCTCTCCCAGAATGCTCATCCAGTTCTTTCTCTGGGCACCCTCCCAGGGGGGCTCAGATGGATGTCCCCTCATCTGCCCAGCTGGCCCACCGATGGTCCCCCAAAGCCTTCTCCCCACTCCAAGGCTACAACCTTGCCTTCCTTGCTGAGGTTTCCCCGTGATAAGAGGGCTCGGCGCCCGGTGGATGAGAGGCCCGCTGGCCGGAGAAGACAGGAGCAAACACACACAGGTAGCTTGCAGGGGACTTAGCTGTGTGTGTGCTTTGTTGCTGCCCCTGGACCTCACCCCCTTGCCCCCCACCTCCATCCCCCAAGGGCAGGATCCCTGGGGAGCCCTGTTGCTAGAGAGCAGAGAGCCTCAGCCTGGGCTGCAAAAGTACAGCTCTGCTCCGGGACCTTCGAGACGAGGCAGATTTGCTCGGAGCCCTTAGGACCACCCCATCTGTTTCCCTTCCAGCGTTTGGGAGACTGTGCTTATTTCACAAAGTGGGTTCTGCCCTCACCCGAGCCCACGTGGTAACTGGACAGTGGACCCTGCAGCGTCTCAGAGGAGGCTGCTCGGGGAGCCCAACACCCCGCTTTCTGGCCAAGAAATGCTGTGGGCTGGGTCCCAGGAGGAGAGACCCTCGGGCACCTGTCTGGGGCTTGTTTGGGCTCCAGCAGTGGCTCTGAGGCCACGTTCAGGCCTGCGCTGGCAGCGGTCCAGGCTGTCTTGGGCAGAGATGCCAACAGGCCTGGGCACTGACCTCACCCATGATTCCGACAAGACAGCCTAGCTTGCGGCACACCTCGGAGGAAACTTTCACACCAGGCTGCACAGCTACCCGAAGGCTCAGGCCAGCCACGCACTCCTCTCCCTGCCTGGGCCAGGTCCTCTGGCGGAGGCTGAATCTGCCCCCACCATCCCAAGGCATTTTTTAAATGGCTTTCTGGTGACACCAGCATGAGTTTCCATTTCCTAGGTGTGTCTCCCTTTCATCTGCTGGTGCAGCCATTCAAGGACACGGAGAAACAATTTGGCTTTGTGTATCCTTAAGCTCAAACGTTTTTATATAAGGAAGATGACATAAAATCAGAAACGCTTTCTAAATATTTGCTCATGCCCCTACAACTGAGGACGCTGAGAAAGCAGCATCTGATGGTTGGCTGCTCTGAAAAGAGACCACAAGGAGGGCTCGAGGCCTCGGGGTGATGAAGGGACCCCCAATTCCACTCCTTGCAAACTCTCTTCAACACCCCCCTGCCCTTTGGCCTGAAAAGCCTGCACAGCTACTAGGCCTGACAAGTCTACGGTTGTTTACATCATGTTTGTGTAGGTGTCTCTATCCAGGGTTCATTTGCACCTCTTTCCAAAAATAAGAAGCAAGAAGGACTTTACATTTTCCTGAGTTTGGGACGCTGGGAAAGACAGAAATTTCCAGCTTCAATAACTCCAGCCAACAATGTTTTATTTTGTTTGCGGGCGCCCCTGTTTTCTGGCAAGCGACTGTAAGTACGGAGTCGACTAACTTTTCCATCAGACTAATTTCTATTCTCACGTCTGAAATAGCTGTATTTACAATCCCAATTAAAAGAGGGTGAGCCAGCCTATTAGGAAGCCGTAAGTTTATTATCTGGCAAGAATCTTCTTTCTGTTCTTAATATAAGGTGGGGAGGGGGGCCTGGGAAACAAGAAATAGAGGGAGTGTTCCCTCGTGGGGACTCTTCCAGCTTTCATTGGTTTGAGTCATACACACATGTTTTATTTTTAAGGAAGTATCAGTTTCACTGCAGCAGCACCTCTAAAAATGTTACCCCCAGCTATACCATATTCTTTCCTTTTGAAATATTTTTTCCCCTATGAGATTCGCTATGGCTTGTGTATTGCTAAAAACGAAATTCAGAGTTGCTATTTTTTTTCTCCTAAATCCACACTTCTTGTGGGGAGTGGGATAGCAACTGCTTAATAAATTTTACGCAGAGGAAAAAAGGCAAAAGGTAATCAGTGTGTACATCAGTTCCACGTTTAGGTTTTTTTTCTTAGTGGGTGGGGGGAGGGATGATGGTAAGACTATGAAAAGAAGCTGTGAGTCTTTGCCGAATTAATGACAACTTCTCACTTGCAAAGTACTGATTTATAATCTCTTCATCATACTGCGTTGCCTGTTTCCAGACTCGGAGGGGGGCGAGGGGGAAGTTTGCTAAAGGTATTCATATAATTACATGCCCGGTTTCAGAGGGCTGAATTTAAGCAGTGACTGTACTGAGCAAACGCTCGCATTCCCATTTAGTACTAAATCCTGCCTGATTTTCCACACGTAAACATTCAGTAATCTCAACATACGGCTTCATCGCCTCGATTATAACTCAGGATCTTGGCGTAACATTCCGTGTTCCGGCCTGGGTAATTCACGGAAAGCGCCCTCTTTGTAGAAGTATCATTAAAGGCCAATTTGGTGAGATATCCTTATTTAGCAGAGCAAATAGGATCTGACAGTCAGCTCCGATGGCAGTGACGATTCAGCAAAGCACAAGCACTCTTTTACAGTGTGACAATTTCCCATCGCCCAGCCTCGCTGGAGGAAGAGCTCTGGAAGTAAAGAAGTGCTTTTGCTAAGACCGGGGTGTGCAGTCTCCGTCATCTGCGTGTCCATGTGCCCTGTCCACTAAGCACTGAACCTTTTCAGGTACCTTACTTTTCTATTCCCTGTTGTGCACACTTGATTGAAATCCAGGCTTGCAAATAAATTTAAGGTACATGGATATCTGTAGGTTACAAATAAATGTCAGGGATATGTGTGTGTGTTGTGTAAATTAATGCAACTTAATAAGGTTAATGTTCTGGGAGGGACATTTGTCCTCCGCCATCCTTGCCTTTGGAAACTCCTTGTATGCAGTTTCTTATAAAACGACTTAGAGTGAGGCAGCAAGGAATTGCAAAGGAATATTGTGATTCCACGTGGAAGCAAGCAGAGTGCTGCTCCTCTGACAGATCTGAAGGCAAATCTAATATAATTATGATTCATGGTTTCAGCGCTGTTTGATTTTGGGGGTGTCAAGCAACCAATGTGCCACTCATTTCCTTCAAATCCTATCCATGAAAACATCTCAGCAAACCACTGAGGGGGGGTGGGGGTTGGGTGGGTGGACTGTACTTTTGCCTTCACATATCTCCTTTTGGCCTTCCAAGCAGAGGCCCTGAAAAACACAGCAGGTTGAACAAACTGAGAAACACACACACACACACACACACACACACACACACACACAGGACTAACCCCAACACAGCCTTTCACTTTTACCCAAAGTAGTACACCTCCCCACTTCCCTCTGACTTTCAGAGGCGCAGCCTGGGGTGTCAGCTTTCTCCCTCACTCTCCCGGGGCTGCTGGGACCTGAGTCCCTCGCTGTTGAGAATGACCCCAAAAGCGGGACTTTGTGGGCCAGTTGGATAAAACATAAACTCATCTCGCCCTCAAAACCCCGATTCTGGGACCACAGCCTTCAACATCTCCCTTCTGGAGAAGTGACCCCTCCCCAGCTCACAACACTGGGGCAGGCTGTGTTGGAGGCAGGATTTAGGAGAATCCTGGATAAGTGAAGGAATCATTACAGGGTTTTCCTGCAGACATGACAGTTCATCACGGGGAAAAGCTGGGATCGTGGTAGCGAGAGGGTGTATCTGCCCACCCCATAGGGGATTTTTTCCCTCTGCTGCCCCCAGATCCACAGTTGGGCCTGAAATTTCCCGGGTAAGACTCTGGGCAGCCAAAATGTCCTTTAGCAAAGCGCAAAGGGAGTGCCTGTGGTGCCTGGTACACTTCCACCTCCATCCAGCTAAAGTTTAGTTATTCGTGCCTTAATTGTCTCTCATTAAAGTCAAATTTGCTGCTTGCCCAGATTGGGGGGAATTATCTGCATCTTAATAGCTCAATTAGCCTCTGGGTTCTGAAAGGCCACCCCCGCATATACACCTTTTCTCCCCCACCTTAAACCCTCGCCCTTTTCCACAACTTCTCCTAAAAATAAATTATAAATATGGATGTGTCCTCAGAGGATCTGAGCGGCACATTCCAATGCTCCTCGGGAGGGGATTGGAAGCGGGAGAAACCAGAACCGCCACTCCCCCGCCCCCAAATCAAAATGTCTTTTGCTTCTTTCTCCCCTAACTTTTGCCAGAGCAACTTGGTTGGTCTCGGGCCCTGACACCCCGATCCGCACCCCGGAACCTAGTTTTCTTTGACTCCTGCCCAACGAAAGCTAAAGCCAACGTGCTATGGCCGCCCGCTCCGGGGAGGAAGGGAGGGACGCAGGGAGCGGGCGGCCAACTTTACTTCGGGAAGGTGGTAACTCTCCGGGGACCGTCCTCCCGGCTCTCCGACGTCCCCAGGAGGGAGGCGCCGGCCCCATCCGTGCCAGCGCAGCCCCGGGCGCACGTGGAGCGGCGGGCGCAGAGGGCGCGGACCCGCGAGCCGGCGGCCTGCTCTCCGCACAGCATTGCTATCGGGGTCACGCAGCGAGTCAGTTTCCCCATGGGCTTCCCGGGGTGGGGGCGGGGTGGCTGCCTTTCCAACCGCCTCCTTAATTTCCCAGCCCGAGCATCTGGGAGGTGGGGGGCTGCCTCGCCCCCATCCCACCTCCCCGCCTAACACTTCCCTCTCGGGAGCCAGGGAGGGGGCTGGGGACAGTCCACCCCACCGCTTCGGGGGGCGGCGGCAGCGATCGCAGCCCAGCGTCTAACCAGGTCCCGGGAGAGCCACGCGAGGCTCCGGCCGCCGCCTCCCCGCTCCGGTTCCCACCCACCCCCCAGGCGTTCGCCCCGCACCCCTCTTCGCTCCATGGGCCTGGGCACCCACCTGCCGCGGCCACTGCCCTAGCCCGGGGGAGGGGTGCCATGGAGGGAAAAGGGGAGACTCACCGTCGCTGCCTCCTCCGGGGGTGCAGGAGGCGCCCTGGGGCTGCGCCTTTCGGGGCTCTTGGGAGGCGTGCGCGGAGCGGTGGGGGGTGGGGGTGCCCCGCGGGCCCTGCAGCCTCCGCCTTGATTGGAGCCCAGGCTCAAATCCTTCTCCGTGGGGTGGGGGGCAGACTTCCAGAAAAAAATCCCTCCCCTCCCAGACAAGATCCAAGTGATGGGGGGCAGAGGAGGGGGGCTAGGAAACCCTTCTCTGCAGAGAGCGCGGAGCGGACGGGCTGCTCCCGGCCTCCACGGTCCGCGGCCGCCACAAAGCCGCGCCCCTGTCCCCCGCTCCGGGCCCGGCCCCCTCCCCCGCTCCCCCCACGCCCTATGGCCGGCCGGGGGCGGGGGCTGGGCTGGCCCCGGGTTGGCCGTGCTGGGGAGGCGGCGGTAGTGGATCTGGCGGCGGGGCGGCTCCTCCCCGCCGGGTCGGAGAGAGAGGGCAAGAGTCTGCGGCTGAGCGCGCTCCCTGCCTGGGGTGGGGGCTGTGGCTGGGACCCGGGGTGCCTCCCTAGAAACCCTCTCCAAATATAGTCAGCGGATAGGGGCATTCCTAGAAATGCGGAGGGGACGACGTCAGCCTCGCCCCGTGGGGACAGACTGGGGTTCTCCAAACTGGGGGGCGATGAGAGAGGGGGGGGCATTCCCCACTTGGCTGGGAGGAGGCAGGAGGAGGGAGTCCAGGCTGGGCTCCATCCTGGGGGTGGGCAGGATTCCTCAAGATGCGCTCCAGGGATCCTTCAGATGGGGGCGGGTAGGGGTGCCCGAATGGGGACACATCTACTTAGGATTCAGACCCGCCCCCAGATCTGCCTCCTCCTTTTGGGAACACCAGTGACAGAGCCAGCAGGTGCTTTTAGCCCTTCCTCCCATTTTCAACACTCCCCCTACCCCCCATGAACAAACTGTAGAAGTTGAGCAGCACCCAGACTGTCCCCACACCTGCCACCCACCCCTTGGTGGCCCCCAACCTCCTTTGGGAAGACCAGAGTCCCCTGGAAGCCTCAGGTTTGAAACAGGACTGACACCCTCTGTTCCCAAGAACTCCCAAAATACCAACTCCCCTTCAGGCCCAAAGAGAACGACGTGCTTCCCCTTCCCCATGCTAATGTCCCGTTATTGCTGCTTTCACAGCGCCAGGCTCTGAGAGATACTTGGGAAATTTGGGGTGGGGCATGAGGTTGCCCTCTCCACCTGGCAAAGATCTGGCCTCTGGCGCTGACAGCTGCCCCCTCCCCCATAAGCTACTCCCCCTCCATAAAGTACATAAGGTTCCAACAGTAAAGCACCCCCCAACACTCAGCCGCCTCCTGCAACCCTTGCCCAGGGACCTCCAGATCATGGCAGAAGCGTCCCCTCCTGCCTATAGATGATCCAAGCAACTGAGACATGACTTGTCCCCTTGACCGCCCAGCCTCTTTTCAAGTGAACGTGACTGGACTGCGCTTCCCAAGATCATAAAAAATGTAAGTGCTGTCCTCTGTTGGCCGATGGGTGTCACACTCAGAAAACGCAACACCCAACCCAGTGGGCACTCCTGATGCCATCAGGATAGTCCCAGGGACCCCAGCCAGAGAGTAAGCCAGCCAGCCCCTACCCCTTCTGCACCAGTGGCACTCCTACCCCCGCCCCCTCCGCATGGGGCAGGGGAAGGGTGGTCCTGGCTTTCATGCACTACACAAAATGTTGACCCACTGACATTGCTCGTGTCCCTTCTCCCTTGTTGAGCCCCAATTCCAGAAGCCTGGAGGGCCCTGCTCAATGGGAGGCAAGAATGGCTACTGTGGGGGGTCTCTGAGTTCACTCTGGGCTGGGGGACCCCTAGAGGATGATTTCTTGAATAGCAACTTGGAGGGGAAATGTGGTCACAGGGGAATAGATCAGACCCCTCTAAGGCACAGGGTTGATCACTGATAATTATTAGTCCTCATTTTTTCCTGAGGACCTACTATGTGCTAAGCACCTGAAGTATACTATCTTGCCAAACCCACCCCATTGTTCAGATGGGAAGACTGAGGCTTAGAGGTCAGTTATTCACTGAACTAATGCTTGCTTGCCCTTCATGTGCCAGGTACAGAGCTGATGCTGGGGCCACAGTGGCAGACAGGACAGGTCCCTGCCCTCAAGGAATTCATGGTCCCAGGGAGAGACCCAAGTCAGTAGGTGATTACCATGCTGCCACTGTGGTCTGGAGCCCAGCTGCCATGGCTCAGGGCATCATGAGAGACCAAGGCAGGGCAGGGATATCCCACCTGGGCCCTCCCTGCCAGTCCCACTTGGGTTCTGTCTCCATCAAGGCGGCATTGTCCTCGCTGTCCCCTTGTCCACTTTTCACCAACTGGGTGACACTGGGCACTGCTTAGCGTTTCTGGGCCTCAGCTTCCTCATCTGTAAAGTAGGAATTATGATACCTGCCATACAGGACTTTCAGGGGCATTAAATGAGACAAAGTTCGAGTAGGGGTTTTTGGCAATTTTTTTCCATTTCCTCCTGTACATATTTTTATTTATTCTGTGTTTCGAAGTTGCAGTTTCAAGTACTATGAACAGAAAATACATAACAAAAGATTCCTAACAAGTGAAAAAAATAATTACACGTGGTGGAAAATTTGGCCTCATTAACATATTTAGCCTTGTAGTTAATACATGCTCCATTGGAAATTGATTATATGACATTTATACAAGAGTTAACATTTCCAAATCCCTCTGAGTAGTGAGCGCTCCAGCTATTCCCAGTGTAGAGAGTCACTCAGTGTCTGAATGCCATTTGGACAAGCAGCATAAATGGCCACTCTGAGCTACTGTTGACATCTTGTTCTGTTCCTTCCCCTAAAGATGCTTCTGTTGTGTCTTCACACATCTTTCCCCTCCTTGTTCTGATCTTCCCGCAGCTTCAGAATTATGTTTTGGGTTTCTTCTCTTGTTTTCATTCTTGGGGTAGGAAACCAGTTTGCCAAATTCATAGGTAGCTCAGAATTCAGAATTCGATTTTTCTTAGAATTTGAACAACATCTGACCAAGAAGGCCTTCGGAGTGAGTTCAGGAGATGGTTGGTTGTTCTTGGTATTATTACCTGGAGAAGGGGTTGGGGGTGGGGTTCTGAGCTGACACTGGAAAGAGAAAAAAACTGGGCCAGTGGGAGGGGTGGAGTCCAGGCAGCGGCACGTGCACAGGCCTCGCTGGCAGTGGAAATAGCTCCTCCTGCCTGCGCAGCACCGGCACCGGCTCAGGGTCTTGCAGGAGCTGAGCCCCACCCACATGAGTGCCCTGAGCCACGGGAACTGGAAGCTCACCTCCTCACCCCAGTTCAGACTGGATGCAGAAGAAAAAAGGCTCTGGTGAGACCAGCAAGGGACTCTGAGTGAGGCCCCACTGAAGGCAGCCCGGACCCTGCCTTTATCTTCCCCTTTGAAAGCCCCCAAGCTCTGGTCGGGTGGCTCAGTTGGTTGGAGCGTTGTCCCTACACCAAAAGGTTAGGGGCTCGATTCCCAACCAGGGCACATACCTAGGACACAGGTTTGATTCTCCGGTCAGAGGCAACTGACCGATGTTTCTGTCTCACATAAATGTCTCTCTCTCTCTCTCTCTCTCTCTCTCTCTCTCTCTCTCTCTCTCAAAAAGTCAGTGAAAACATATCCTGGGTGAGGATTGAAAAATATTGTATATATGTAAAAAAGCCTCCGAAAGATGCCCCCTGATCCCGCTGAGGCCTGCCTTTGCCCTTCTGGCTCGGCTTCCCATGACTCAAGCTAGTGGCAGGCCTGCAATCCAGTTAAGCACCGGAAGCGCCGCCAAACTCCGGAAAAGAACCTGCTCTGGGCCGGAGGCCCTGGAGGCCACTCTGGCCTTCTCCCAGGAAGAAGCCGCACCCGCACCCAGTTTTCTGGCCCAAGGATGGTGCCAGGACCCGCCAGAAGCACAGAGAGGCCACACTAAGCAGGAGCAGCCTCTGGAAAAGGCCTGGACTCCTGCTCCCAGGCAGAGAGAGAGAGAGAGAGAGAGAGAGAGAGAGAGAGAGAGAGGGAGAGAGATGCAGGTCTCTCAAGTTTGCCAACACTAGCCACTGCCATCTCCTGAGACTCTCAGAATATCAAAAGTGAAACACTTCCAAAGCAGGCATACAAAAATAATTGTACCATAAAGTCTTAAATGTTTACATTAAACAAATGTATGTGTTTAAACAAACAAACACACAAATAGTAATGCAGTCATAGCAATGTAGTTATGCTAGCCACGGGACGATGGCAGGATTTACAGCGGGGCCCATGGACACAAATCTGAAGTGGCCTGATGGCCGTCTTCCTGCCCCAAGCCCATCAGGAGGCCAAGACCACCCCTGTGATGTCTTCCGGAGATAATGTTAAGTATGTAGCCTAGAAAAATCTTTCTGAATAGGAGGATTTAGGCCAAATGGTCCTTACAGGTTAGGCACCCTGAAAAGCAGAGGTCACCCCACCTTTACCCCACCCTAGCCTCTGACCCTTGACAGGATGTCGAGTGGTGGGAGCAACTCCGAGGCCTTTCATTTTGCCCTGCTGCTCACCTGCCACGATGCTGCCTGGGCCCCTGGAAGAGACAACAGTCATTGGGGTCAAGGACAGTGCAGGGAAACTGCAGTTTCTGGGACCCCAGCCCTGAGGCTCTGCGATGCCAGGTGGAGAGGCTCCTGGCCTGCCCGAGTTTTTAAAAGGCCACCCCGAGCCGCAGGTCCCTGTGGGCCCACAGCCTTGCATTTCTTTATGAAATGAAGAACATTGGCAGCCTACATCCCATCTGTGAGGATGTCGAGGTCCCCAGGAGGTGGAGAACTGCAGGTCCGAGGTGGACAGGAAGAGAAACTGCCTGTGGTAAGATGGAGGGGCCTGTGGTTCTGGGTGGGCTGGGAACAAGATCCTTACCTGCTCAGGTGATCGTGATACAGGCACTCAAAAGGCTGGTTGAGAAAAGCTTTGCAATGAAAAGAGAAGCCAGAAATCAGGCTTGGATCTGGGGCAGGTCCTTACCCCCTCTGAGTTTAGTTTCCTCATTGACAACAATAGGGATGTAAAAAGGATTAAATTGCATGATTTGCACCAAGTGCTTGTCTGGGCCTGGCACATCCTAAGTGCTCAATAAATTGTAGAAGTTGCCATTAGCTATTAAATGGAGGTGATGAATTGGCTAGGCCTGTGGACGCTGTGAATAGCTTTACAAGGGTGAGGGGTTCTTCCTTCTAGCCTTTAAGATGTGGTTGGTATCCCTGGCATCGGTTTCATCTTTGCCCCTCAGCCCAGTGGAACCAAAGCGAAAGTGGCCCTGGGGTCTGAGTGCGTCGCCAGCTTGGCCTGACGGGAATGGTCACCTAGAAATGCAGAGTTGGCTTCTTGCTTTACACATTCAACCCAGAGAGAAACGAAAGAGTTGATCAACATGTCCCTCAGCATAGAACTTTCTCTGGAACCCACATGACTATGGCCCTAACACCACCTCTCAGACCAATACCAACTTAAAAATAAATGCTCTTGGCTTTGAGTTTTTTGACCAGAGGTTGCAACTGGCAGCCCACAGGCGAACTGGAACCCACAGATGTGTTGTCTTTGGCCTGCAGAGCATTTAAAATTGTAATAATAAATTTGATTTGGTTGCCAACATTTTTAAATCAGGAAATTTCATTTTGAAAAAACCCAGATTTTTGGCTTCTCTTTAAAAAATCAGATGATCAAACGATTTGGCAGCTCCGGGCCTGCATTCCCACAGGGCAACAGCTGGTTGGAGCAGAACAGTGGATAATAGAATATTCGTTAGGGAAGGCTAGCTGCTGTAATGAGCAACCCCAAGCTTTCACCAGCTTACCGCAATACAATTTTATTTCTTGCTCATATCACAGTCCAAGGAAGTGGGGCGGGGTGGGGGAAGCAGCGGTGTCCACAAGTTATTTTAGGAACTCAGGTGCCTTCCATTTTATGTCTCTGACATCTTCTATGACTTAATTTTTTAGGCATTGAGCTGGAGGGTGGTGAAGGAGGTTGTGGGGAAAGCAGAAATGTCCCACACTGGTGAGAACCCGTCACGAGACCCAACAGGGACCCACCGGGGCTGCAAAATGTGGTGCCTGGCTCAGGGGCCAGCAGGAAGAGAACACAGAGGCTTAAAAGCATCAGTATCTCTATTTCAAGTGGCTGCCCTACATGCTTTCTCTGCTTGGACATGCAAGTTCTATTCTTCCCATTGTCCTTCCTCTCCCCTCCTCAGCACAGTCATTTGGCTCAGGGGAAACCACCAGTCATTGGCTGAAGAATGGTCATATGATACAATCCCAACCAATGAGAAAAAATGAATTTGGATGTGACGCCTGGAACTGCAGCAACTATTCTGGGACCAGCCTTGGGTTGAAGCCAACACAGTGATGGCAGAGAAGAGAGATGGAAGGTACCTGCATCGCTGGTGGCCTGGTGGAGGTGCTCAAGCAACCAATCCAGAAAACCACCTATCTCTATACTTCCTGATACATGCATACTAAATTCCAGTTGGAGGCAGGGGAGCTTCTGTTCATTAAAGTATCCAAACTGATAAGAGAGCAGTCCCTGCCTCAGTGGAGTCACAGAGGTCACCTGCTGTTAGGTATTTGAACTTTGACCCCTTGACTTAACATTTTTTCTCCCTCCAATGCAGAGCTGAGGTCAAATTGGCCAGCCCTGACCTTGATGGCTGGTGCAGAAATGACCCAGTGTCTACCACCTGAGGGTGCAATGTGCAAGTATCTGTGCTTCCTAGGACAACGTGGTCCCATCCAGGGTCTGGATCTCCACTTGCATCTTGGGTACACAATCCACGTGTAACTCCGACCACACGATGAACAGGTGTGGATTTGAGTGCGGGCTCCACCACGCCTTCACTGTGTGAACGTAGGCAAACCAGTTAACCTCGCTGATCTTCAGTTTCCTCAGCTGAACACGAAGCTAGAACTTGGATTGCTGTGATCATTACCAGAGGTTCAATGGCTCGACACGTAAAGGCTCTTCCCCAAGGCTCAGCACACAGAGTGCTCACAGTAGATGTTGGCTGGTGGTGTGGTCACTGTCCAGCAGCTGAGACCACTGAGTGACCAGATGGTGGAAGGTTTGCTGCCAACTGCTAGGTTATTAGGGGAGACCTAGCCCTAAAACACGAGACCCCTGTGGCGGGACGAGGTTGGTTTTAGAGCCTGAACAGAGGTGGCCTTCGATAGCTCTGAATAACCTAGTACAGTGGTCGGCAAACTCATTAGGAAAAGTTGTGAGCCGCAGTTTGCCGCCCACTGACCTAGTAGAAATGTAATCCCTTCTCACTTTTCTTAAACTCCTCCTGATCTTGTGAAGGAGAACGTCTCAGTTGGTGCTGCTCTGTGTTTAATACCTTCCCAACACTTGCCAAGCCCCTGTTAAGAAAGGGAGCCCAGGCTCTGGCTCGGAACACACCCCGGGTGGCAATATCAAGATGGCATATGAACAGGGTTTTGTTTGTGTTGTTTTTAAATAATTACCATCTATTTATGGCAGATGGTGCTCTTTTCCATTTCTGGAAGTGAGATCAACTTTTCCTTTGAAGTAAAATGTCCAGGTTATAAAGGTGAGTTCAATGAAATGAAAGTATTAGTGGAATAGAGTGGTACAAGGTATGGCAGAAACCTACAAGGTGGGGTGTGAAAGACTCAGCGGGGCCCTCACCTGAGAAACCACAGCGCCTGGGGTCCAGCATGGGCAGGGCCCTCCTGGGCGGTCGGAGGCTGGCGGCCATTCCTCACAGGAGTGATGAGAGCTGCGGAGGCCTGTCCCCGAGCCTCTTCAGAGAGGCCCTGAGATGACATTCTCACTGGCTCCCTTTGGAAGGAAGGTAGGTAGGGTGACCCATCATCGGGGCCACTGGAAGCTGAGGGGTTTCCAGGGTTATTGGACTTTCAGTGTCAAAACTAGGAAGTTAGTCCCAGGAAAACTGGGGCAGTGGGTCAGCCTACCAATCCTGAACAGGGGGTGCCGGAGGAGCAGGGGAGGCGGGAGGTTCAGGTCTGTGAGGGGGGCCTTCATTGTGAAAGGAAAGAAAGCAGTCTCTTTTGAATACCCACAGCCTCTCCCCAAAGACCCAGAAGAATTCTCTCTCAGCATTGTGAACAAGGCTTGGTATGGCCATAAGACTAATGGCTGAGGGGACCAGTCAGAAGGAACGCAGACAGATTGGAGGTCCATTGGGACAGGACAGGTTTGAGGAGAATAGATCATCTAGGTCAGTGGTTGGCAAACTACGGCTTGCGAGTCGCATGTGGCTCGCGAGCCGCGGTTTGCTGCTCTGTTGACTAATGAGTTTGCCGACCACTGACCTAGACTCTTGATTCCAATAATTACAGGCTGTTGTTGTTTCCTTGTGATTAAGCCCCTATCCCAGTTGTTGGCAAACTCATTGGTCAACAGAGCCGCAGTTTGCCGACCACTGGTCTAGGTGACAAGTGTGGAGCTGGGCAGGCAGAGAGCTAGCCAGGCTGGGTTGGGACAGAGGCCGGAGAGAGGCCAGAGGTGGCTTCCTACTGAGGTGGGCAGCCATGGAGAGAGGCGTGGGGTGTTTTTAAAGCCATTGAGTTGTGTTATTATTGGGACCCCTCCCCACCAACACCTGCTCTGCTATCTTCTGGAAGTCCAGAGTGGAGATGGGAATGCCACTCAGTTCCTTTTTGATGCTGGGCTGGTGTGGCCCGGGGGTGCCACATCCTGCAAAGGCCTGCCCAAACCCGACCCGGGAGGGCTGCTTCTGGGGGAGGCCCAGGAAGGGCCGTTTCTATGTTGCCCACACTTCTCCAACCCAGTAGCCAACACCAAGGAATCTTCCGGAACCTGGGAAAGTACCTCCTCGCTCTTCCTTTCAGTTACTCCATTTGGAAAATGAAAGTAGTGTTTTTCTCATCATTTATGTGCCAGGCTCTGTGCTGGCTCAGGTCTGTGAGAGTGGTAAGGTGAGTAGACCCTCTTTTTTATTTTTATTTTTTACTTTTAATTATGAGATATTTCAGGCCAACCAACCAATAAACAAACCAACAAACAAATATCCATGTGCCTACCAGCCAGCTTAATTAATACATAAATCAAATCCATATTCAACTAAGACTCCTCGAATGCCCTTTCTCCATCTCAGCCCTTTAAAAAAAAAAATCCTCACCTGAGGATATATTTTAATTGATGAGAGAGAGAGAGAGAGAGAGAGAGAGAGAGAGAGAGAGAGAGAGAGAGAGAGAGACATCAATGGGAAAGAGAAACATCAATCAACCTGCTCCCTCACACACCCTGACAGGGATGGAACCTGCAATCTGGATATGTGCCCTGACCAGCAATTGAACCCTCGAACTTTCGGTGCATGGACAATGCTCCCATCAACTGAGCCACGCTGCCAAGGGCACAGGCCATCTTCTGACATCCCGTGGAGGGCGCCGTCCCGAATTTAGATCTCAGTACCCTCAGTCAGGCATTGGAGCTGCTATTACCTGTGTAGACAGAAACAACAAGTAGGGCATTGTTGTATGACGCTGACTGTGTAAACGGTCTCGTGGCGTACCATCTTTCTATGCCTGCCCTCGTTCTGTCCCACGTTTCGTGACCATGTTTTTCCATGTTGAGTGATGCAGCTACAGTTTACTCATCTGAACTGCTGATCCGAATTCAAGTCTGTGAGCACAGCAGTTTGCTCTTCCATGCTCCTCGGTGCTGCGATGTACACGCAGGAGAATTTCTGTGTGGTTTACATCTCAGAGTAGGATTCCTGGGTCTCGTCAAAATGGGGTTTTCAGAAACAGAGTGGCCTTTAGCCTGGCATGTGGTTTTTTTATTTTTATTTTTATTTTTTTTTTAAAATAAATCTTTATTGTTCAGATTATTACAGGTGTTCCTCTTTTTTTTCCCCCTAGGTCCCCTCCACCTGATTCCCCACCCCACCCCATGCCCTTATCCCCCGCCACTGTCTTCATCCATAGGTGTAAGCTTTTTGTCCAGTCTCTTCCCGCACCCCTCACACCCCCTCCCCCCTGAGAATTGTCAGTCCACTCCCTTTCTATGTCCCTGATTCTATTATATTCACCAGTCCATTCTGTTCTTCAGATTTTTTATTCACTTGATTTTTAGATTCACTTGTTGGTAGGTATGTATTTGATGTCATTTTGTTGTTCATAATTTTTTATCTTTACCTTTTTCTTCTTCTTCCTCTTCTTAAAGAACACCCTTCAGCATTTCATGTAATCCTGGTTTGGTGGTGATGAACTCCTTTAGCTTTTTCTTGTCTGTGAAGCTCTTTATCTGACCTTCAACTCTGAATGAAAGCTTTGCTGGGTAGAGTAATCTTGGTTGTAGGTTCTTGCTGTTCATCACTTTGAATATTTGTTGCCACTCCCTTCTGGCCTGCATAGTTTCTGCCGAGAAATCAGCTGACAGTCGTATGGGTGCTCCCTTGTAGGTAACTAACCGTTTTTCTCTTGCTGCTTTCAAGATTCTCTCTTTGTCTTTTGCTCTTGGCATTTTAATTATGATGTGTCTTGGTGTGGTCCTCTTTGGATTCCTCTTGTATGGGGTTCTGTGCGCTTCCTGAACTTGTAAGTCTATTTCTTTCACCAGGTGAGGGAAGTTTTCGGTCATTATTTCTTCAAATAGGTTTTCAGTATTTTGCTCTTTCTCTTCTTCTGGCACCCCAAAAATTCGGATGTTGGTACGCTTAAAGTTGTCCCAGAGGCTCCTTACACTATCTTCATATTTTTGGATTTTTTCTTTTTGTTTTTCTGGTTGGGTGTTTTTTGTTTCCTCATATTTCAGATCTTTGGTTTGATTCTTGGGGTACGTTGATCTACAGTTGAGTTTCGGTATATTCTTTATTTCAGACAGTGTATGCTTAATTTCTGACTGGTCCTTTTCCATTTTTTTGGCATTCTCATTAAGGTCCTTGAAGGTCTCATCAAGTTTCTCGGCGGTTTTTAGAAGATTCTTGAGTAACCTTATAAATGTGGTTCTGAACACTATGTCGTCCATTAGTTTGCTTTCCTCCATTTCTCTCTTTCGTGACATGTTTCTTTGTCTCCGCATTTTGCTGCTTCCTTATGTTGATGGAGTGGCTTTGTGTGGTAGGTGACCTATAGGGGCCAGTAGCTCAGCCTCCCCAATCACCTGAGGTGGACGCCTTTGGTACACTCCTTTATGGGCTGAGTGCAAAGTCTTGGTGTAGTTAAGCCTTGATTGCTGTTGGTACACTGGGAGGAATTGACCTTCAGGCCAATTGGCTGTGAGGACCCGCTGTGTCTATAATGGAAGAACTGCTGCGCTGGAGACAAGCTTATGGTGCAGGGCTTGTTTCAGTGGGGCTTTGGTGCTCACTGAGTCTGCCTCTTGAATGTATCACTTATGGATGTGAGGAGTTAAAATCTGGTGTCTCACACTGACCACTAGGTACACTGGCTTCTGGATCTCCAATGGGGTGCAGGTCAGCTACTGTCTGAGGCCACCCAGCAGGAGCTACAGCGAGAACTACAGTTTTCTCCTCTTTGCTTGGAGTTTGGAGGTTTTGGAGCTGTCTGACCCAGGCTGCAAGTTTGCTAGGTTAAGCTGCGATAGGGCAGGCCATTCATATGCTAAAGCTGCTGCTTGGAGCTTGGGTGGGTTCGTAGATTGTGCAGGGCGGGGTCTCAGGGCGTGACTAGGCTAGGGCGTGGCAAACAGCGATGGCTGCCAGTAAGCCGGCTCTGCAGCTCCGACCCTGTCCCCGCGTCCCGTGCCCCAGCACAATAAACAATTGTTCCTGCGCGCAGCCCTGCAAGCAAGCCTCCCTCACTTTCCAACCCCACGGCAGACAGTCCAGCTTCTCCCTGTAGGAGTTTGGGTCCCCCGCGTCTCCCCAGAAACGAGTTCGGAGTAATCGGGAGCTTATCTCCCTTTGGGTTGAAAACAGCAGCGCTTTCAGTCACCCGTCACCAGCCCAATTCGCGCGTCTCCGTACCTCAGCTTTTCAGCGCTTGTGCACCCCTCAATGCTGTTTGCTCTTTTCTTCTAGTTGTAGAACTTCCACTCAGCCAGCTTTCCCGTGGTTCTGGGTGATAGACGGTCTGTCTTTTAGTTGTAGTTTTGAAATTGTTGTGCGAGGCAGCAGTTTAGGTGCTTACCTATGCCGCCATCTTGGTTTTCCCCTGTTTTTTTTTTTTTTTAAAGACGTTTTCCTCAGTCTCCAACTGGTCCCTGTTGCCTTACACTCAAGTGCCTTTATATGTTCACATGGTCTGTCTGGCTCCTGGGGGCACTGACGCTCTCACCGCTGTCTCTGGGGCGAGAATATGGGAATGTAAGCTAGTAAATGTAATACCTTGTGATAGATGCTAAAAAAGTGATAAACCCAAGGTGCTGGTGGTACATGGAGCAAGTAGCAACTAACTGACTGAGAGGTCGAGGAATGATTCAAATGAATAGTTAATGTAGTAACAGTAAGGAAAGGTTTTGTGGCATGAGTAGGAGTTCTCCGAGACGATGTGAGTGGAGAGAGGACATTGTAGGTAGAGGGACACGTGCACAGGCACCAAGGACTAAGGAACACACTGAAGTGAAGGCATAACAAAGGCCGTGGTGCCCAGAGCAGGAGGAAGCATGGAGGGAGCACAGTGGGTCTGGAATGCATGATAATGCCATAAAGTGGGATTTATCTTGGTGGTGGTGAGCCTCTTGTGAAGGACCAAAGCATGAGAATGACATGTTCACTGCTGTGTTTGAGAGAGGTCAGGTGACAGAGGAAGGGAGGGGGGTGGAAGAGAGAAGACTGAATGCAAGGGACACTAGTTAGGAGTCTACCACAATAGTCCAGACACCAGACATCAAAGAAGAAATGGCACAGTGAAGGCTTGAAGCAGCACAGAAGGGACTGTTTGGAGAGAGCATTAGGTAGAGACCCATTGCACGAGCAGGTGAGGATGGAAGGGTGAGTCAAGGGTTGGGGCAGGCAAAATAACGCTTTCCCAAACATGCCCACACTCTACTTCCTGGAACCTATGAACATGTTATGTTTCGTGGCAAACGGGACTTTGCAGATGTAAGTAAGGGGTTAGACCTTTCAACAGGGAGCTTAGTCTGGGTTCTCTAGGTAGACCCAATCTAAGTCCACGAACCCTTAAAATCAGAGCTTTCTTCGCTTGCCTGAGAAAGGTGCAAAAGAAAGGGAAGGCGGAGAGCCTGGAAACATGAGCCACCAATGTGGGGACGGGCTGTGATATGCAAGGACTGGAGAGAGGCCCCCAGGAGCCAAGGAAGCAGAGAACTCAGTCCCACAGGTACACCGAACTGAATCTGGCCCACAACCCGGGCAAACGTGGACAGGGATCCTTCCCAGAGCCTCCTGATAATAGCCCAGCTGGTCAGCACCTTGACTCTGAACTTGTGAAACCCAGAGCAGAAAAACCAGCCAAGCCAACCTGGACTCCTGACCTACAGAAACTGTTGCACAAGTTGTTTCAAGCCGCTAAGGTTGTGGTAAGTTGGCGAGGCAGCGGTAGGACATGAACACGGGATGAAACCCAGGAACATATACACAGGCACCAAGGGCTCGGACAGATGTCAGCCTGACCCATGGCGGGACTGGATGGAAGATCGGATGTTGCCGTTCCATCTCAGACTCTTCCTGTGTTAGTTATCTATTGCTGCATAGCAATATCACCACAACTTAGCAGCTTACATGACACATAAACAACACACATGTATTCTCTGCTAGTTTTGGGGGCCAGGAGTCCAGGCACAGGTTAGCTGGGTCCTCTGCCAGGTTGCAGCGAAGGTGTAGGCTGGGTTCACTTCTGAACACTCAGCCAGTGTCTTGGTCAGGTTGGGCCACTGTAACAAAAGTGCCACAGACGGGGTGGCTTACACGAACATTTATTTCCCACAGTTCACGAGGCTGGGAGGCTGACATCAAGGTGCTGGCAGATAGGGTGTCTGGGGAGCCTCTTCCTGGCTTGCAGACGGCTGCCTTCTCACTGTGTCCTCACCGCGTGGGGAGAGAGACAGAGCTCTCATGTCCTGGCCTCTTTTTATAAGGCGGTAATTCTACCAGGAGGGCCCCACCCTCATGACCTCATCTAACCCTAATCACCTCCCAAAGGCCTCACCTCCTAATGCATTGGGGATTATGGCTTCAACATATGACGTTTGGGAAGACACAAGCATTCATTCTATAGCAACCAAGGAAGGCCTTGCTCTCCAGCTCAGAGCTATGGACAGAATTCCGTTCCTTGTGGCCCGTTGGGCTGACGGCTTCAGTTCTTTCCTGAAGATGCCAGAAGGTGCCCTGTTTCTTGTCAACATGGGCCTCCCAACATGGCCACTTGTTTCACGAAACGAGGGAGAGTCTGCTAACAAGGTGGGTGTTGCCATCTTATGTAACAGACAAGTGACACCACGTCACCTTTGCTGTGCTCTCTCGCTGGGAAGCAGGTCACAGTCCCACTCCCACGTAAGAGGAGAGCTACCCAAGGGTGTGACTACCCAAGGCCGGGACAACTGGGGAGATCTTGGAGTCTCTCCGCCAACACTTCTCAGAGGAAGATGCGGGTTCCTTCTCTGGGCGTGTTTCAAAAATTGTGAAGAGATTTTTGCATCCTGCCAGGCCTCCGCTTCAGGGGTTCTTTTTGGCCCACAGTCAGTAATATATCAGCTCCGCTCACCTGAGTTTGAAGGGCAGGGAGGGGGCCCCAGGGAATGCCGTCTCAGGAAACGCTTGTCCTGCGCCAGCCTGGTGATTTGCTCAGCAAAACTCAAGTTGATGTGACATAAACAATGTCTGCTGCTGCCAGAGGCCTGCCACGATATTTTCTTCTAAGTGCTGCTCACGCCTGACATACGCTTCTGATTCTGAAATGCGGTTCTCAGTTCATGCATGCGGACAAACCACTCACTCCCTTATTAAGAGTCCCGTTTCTTATTCTTTAATGTAGGTTTTCTGAGCGCCTGATGTCAGCGCGGAGGGGAGACGTGCCAGGGCAGTGGCCTGGAGGCCTCTCCTCGGAGTGGGTCAGTTTGGACGACAAGAGCCAGCTTTTCCGCTGCAGACTTGGCGTCTGAGCCTGCAGTGCCAGCTCGGTGTTAACATCTGTGCTCTCCACAGCCCTGACATCTGCTCGCTCATTACATTTTCTCTCTTTCCTGTTGTTCACTATATCCTTTTGCTGCAAAAACAGTGAATCCAAAAGCAACATAGACCCTCTTTCCAAAGCCACAATATTAGGAATGACAATATTAGGAAAAAAATTAGTAATTTACTGTGCCATTTCTCTCCACCCCTCACCCCACCTGAAGGTATTCATTGTCAATAGCATGACAAGGAACCATCCGTGTGGGATGTGGACTTCCTTTACATTCTGAGAAACCAATGTACACATCCACATGTGTATTGATAAACATGCTTATTTACTTTTACAAAAGCAGGACATCCACTGAAGTCACTGTGATATAAGATGAGTAAGTTCTAGAAACAGAGCCCATACTTAACAATACAAATTTGTTAAGAGGGTAACTGTCAAGTGTTCTTATCACATATGCAAAAATATGCAAAGGGATGCAAGAACCTTGGAGGTGATGGATATGTCTGTTACCTTGACTGTGGTCATGGTATCACAGGTGTATGCATGTAGCCCAAACTCACTAAATTATATACATTAGAAATATGCAGTTTTTTTGTTGTTGTATCAAGTATACTTCAATAAAGCAGTAAAAATCAAAACAGGACACTTAATTGTATCTCATTATCACCCCTTCAGATCAATAAATCAATGATCTTAAGAGAGAGGAAGGGAGAAACATTGATTTGTTGTTCCACTTATTTATGCATTCGTTGGTTGATTCTTTTATGTGCCCTGACTGGGGCACAACCTTGGCATATTGGGGTGACGCTCTAACCCAGCGGTTTGCCGACCACTGCACTGCTCTAACCAATTGAGCTATCCAGCCAGGACAATCTTTTGTTTTTGTTTTTTTTTAAACATATTTTTATTGATTTCAGAGAGGAAGGGAGAGGGAGAGAGAGAAATAGAAACATCAATGATGAGAGAGAATCATTGATCGGCTGCCTCCTGCATGCCCCACACTGGGGATCGAGCCCGCAACCTGGGCATGTGCCCTTGACTGGAATCGAACCCAGGACCCTTCAGTCCGCAGGCAGCGGCTCTATCCACTGAGCCAAATCGGCTAGGGCAGGGCATTCTTTTTGACGGCTGCCCATGATGCCATGAGATGGATCGACATTTACATCCTGGCCGGCGGATGTTTACAATGTTACGGTCAGAAGAACTCCATGAGAGGGAAGCGAGTGATTATGTGTCATTCCAATTTTAGAATGGGAGAAACTGAGGCACAGAGAGGATCAGTAGTGGGTGAGTGGCTCCCAGCAGTTCCTGGCAGAATCGATCTAGCTTTTGCTTCATGCTGCCACAAGGAGGCACTGTTAAAACTTGCTCCCGAGCAGTCTGTTGACAAACAGCCCCCTTCCTTGCTAACATAGGATTCTGGACGCCCCTCTTCGGTTTCAAAAGTCCAATTAAACCTTTTCCTGCCACTGACCATCATGATCTATCTTAATTTTGAATAACAGGAAGATGGGTTGGAAGAGTTTAATTTCTTCTTTCCCAGAAATTCCTGGGCTCCTTATACAAATCCGTTTTCTCCCCAGTGGAGGAGTTTGCCCAGGGAGGTCTGAGAGGATCCCAGGCTCAGTTTCACCTTCCTCTCCTCCCAAACCCAGCATCAGGGACCTTCTTATCTTCTCTTTACATATCTAAGGGAGACCCGAGTCTGATTCTTCACAGTTCAAAGACTGCCGACTTCTGGCTGTTTTTTGGATTATACATCCATTACCCCTTTGTCTATCAAGGTGACTTTCAGACATGAAATTCATACAAAAGTTATAGAACTCCAAACACAACTTTATATATCCATGAACACACGTGGCTTAAATGAACATATAACATCTTGCTCACCCAGACACATGATGAGTTTTACACATTTAAGTGCATACAGGACCCAAATTCAGGATTTTGCTCACTAGTTTCTGATTCTGCAGCCTGTGCCAAATTGGTTTTACAGCTCTGTGGAGCCCCAGCTTTCAAACAGAGGTGACAGTTTTGAGATTTGTATGTAATCTTTCAGTCTCAAAAACAGCTAGCAGGTCTCCACACATGAATATATATACCCTTGGACATTTGGGGCAAATTTTTTTTTTTTTTTTTTGCATAAATGGTACCTATAGTACATTGTATAAACTGCTTTTTTTGTAAAGTCCATTCTTCACCTGTGGCAGAGAGTGGAGTTGGGGCAATGGGGGTGTGGGTGACAATGTTTTTTTTTCTGAGGATAATGTCACAGGGAGTGCTGCTTCATTCTGGGGAGCACAGGAAGATCTGAGTGGATAGGCTCCCCAGACCCTGGCCTACCTGTCAGGGGCAGTGTGGTGCTTTTTATTTTTATTTTTTAATGAGGAGGAATACAATTGTTTAGTGGCACTCTTAAAAATAAAGAGACAAGTGGATGCCCTAGTGGAGAGAAGAGAACACTGTCATTTATGTCTTAATTCTGGATGCTTCTAATTTGCCTGCTTTCTCATAGGTTATCTTTGTATTTGTGGGCTTTGGAGGTTATTCTGGAAAAAAATTGCACATGTAATAGAGACGTATGCAGAAAATCCAAGCAATGTGAAAATTTACAGAGTAAGGAATCCTTTCAACAGCTCCTTCCCTCCGCAGAGGCAACAACTGTTACTCAGGGGTGGATCCTTCTCTCCCTGGCTACTCAGTGAGGGCGGGGACCAGGCCCACCAGCATCGCCCAGACCGGCAGAGTCAGAAACTGCATTTTAACACGATCCCCAGGTTGAAGTGTTCACTGTTTTTATGTATTAATTGACATATTTGTATGTGTGCAGACACGTGCTCCTGGGGTTAGAATGTGGTTTAGTCATGGCTTTCGGGACACTAGCAACAGCAGCGCTATATGGGAGGCAGTTAGACAGACAAAAGATCAGGTCCCAGCTCAGAATTACTGAATGCAGACGCAGTGGAGGTGGGCACAGCGATCAGTGTTTTCACAAGTTCTCCAGGGGTGCTGATGAACTCCATGAGAGGGGAAGTGCGGGAACCACTGCTGAAAAGTGGGGACTCTTACCCGCTCTCCTGCCAGGCTCCCGCCCCCCATCACATCCATCACCCCTTTGTCTATCAGAGAGAGCCCTTCTCTGTGGCTTGCCCAGAACTGGCTGGCCCACCGAGGTGCCGCCAGATCCAGGAGCTCCGTGAATACTTTCTTCAATTAGGTATCTGGGGCTAATACAGATTCCTCCAATTTAGGTCAGGCTGTTTTTCGGATTATACAACTTCTGGAGGCTGATGGAGGTCGTGGCATAATCTCCATAAACTCATTCGAGCAGGCCCGTGTATTCTTTCCTGGTGCAAAGGAAACAGGTGCCATACGGCCGTATCTCCTTTTACTTAAACCTATCTCTGGCAGCTGGCTTCAACACCAATGCTGGAAAGAGACCCATTATACAGAGGGGCAAACGGAGGCCCAGAGAGAGGGTTCAGTTTTCATGTCACAGCTGCTGCAAGTCTGGGCAGGATTTCCTCTCTGTGATGCAGAGCCTACGATGGATTTCTTTTTAAAATAACAAGCCACACGCCAGCTGACTCCGGGTGTGGGCTCGGTGTCAAGCAACGGCAGTTCGAGGGTAAAGTTGGACTTCAGAGCGCGGAAAAGTGCTTAGTGGCTCTTAAGCCAAGTGCCATCAACTGTAGGTGTCTTGCCCGAAGGGTGTTGAGCCTTCCCGCAGCTCACGGTTTCCAGGTGACCCCTGGGCCAGTGGAGTTTGTGACCCCTCCCACCGGAGACCCACCTTCCCCAGGGAACGAGCCGCCCGGGGATGGAAGGGCCGCAGTGCCCGGCGGGTCGAAAGTGCTGTGCGGCGGCTGGGCGGGCCTCCCAGACTGCTGGGGGCGGGAGTAGAGTTTGAACGCAAACTGAGTGAAAAGGGTTGGCCCGGTCGGAGCCTAGAGGTAAAGGTCTGAACGCGGCACCAGCCGGTGTAGACTACTGATGAGCTCTGTGAAAAGTAGTCCCACCTCTAAAAAGTCTCCTGCAAAGAAGGCTAAACCCAAGGCACGGACGGGGTTCGAACCCGTGATCTTCGGTTTACGAGACCGACGCCTTACCACTTGGCCACCGCGCCTGCGTTAGAATGGCGGCTCGGGGAACGTCTATCCTGTCTTCGCTCCCGTGAGCTCGCCCCGCGGGCACGAGCGCGGGCACGAGCGCGAGCCCGAACGCCAGGACGAACGCGAGCACGCCCCCGGCTCGTGGCCCCGCCCCTCGGTTCCGCCCCCTCGCAGCGGGCGGGGGGATAAGGCGGGACTCCACGCCCGGCGCTCCCCGCGAACTCGGGGCCGCCCACCCAGCCCGGAGATGCCCCCCGCCGACGTCCTCGGCCCCCGCACGCCCGGGGCTGCGTCTCCGGAGTCGCCACGACCTGGTCTGGAGGCGTGTCTGGAACTCGGAGCAGGCCGGACGCTCGCCGGCGTCTCAGAGCCTGGGGTTCGAAACCCAGCTCCGGCAGTCTCTCTCCGCGCCCTCGGACGTCCGGCCTCTGAGCCTCAGTTTCCCGGCTAGGGCGAGGCATCCCGGAGGCGGAGGTATGGTGGCAGTTCTTACTACGACCCCTGGTCTGTCCACGGCTGCCCTGCACCGAGCTGGCGCTCTGCAATGTTGTTAATGGGATGAAAGCTTTCTGAAATCAAAAGCCCAAGCTCCCCTACCCCCAGATTGCCGGTGTGGCCCAGGGACCAGCAGCATCACCTGGCGGCTTGTTAGAAGCGCGCTTTCTCCGGCTCACCCAGACCTGCAGTCCAGCAACTTGGGTTTCCACAAGTCCTCCAGGCCATGCTGTGAGCGCGAGAGGCTGAGTCCCAAGCATATTTCTGTTTATGTATTCAAACGTGCCCCTTTATTTTTAGGCAAATGGGATGACTTCACAGTTCTCCGCACTTTGATTTTTCACGAATGACGTCTTAACATACAATGGATAGTAGTACATAATACAATATAATCACAATAAATAATAGCATATATTATTAAATATAACTCCATTCTATTCATTAATGTGAATAACAATATTGTATAGTAAATTATACATATAGCAGTATATACTGTAGTATGATATTGTGCATGAGTACGTTACCTTTATTCTCTTTGGTAGCTGCGTGGCTTTCTAGTGAGTGGCTTTATCACAATTGATTTAATCAGGTTCTGGGAGTTAGGCCTTGGGTCGTCTGCATCTTTTTTGTTGCACAGAACATCTGCTGCATGTGTCTTTGCCGCCTGGCACCAGTGATGCTTGTAGGGTATATGGAGACATTAAAAACGTCCACAGCCCACCAGGCAGGTATGTAGGCAAATAGGAAACTTAAAAATACCAGGAACTTGTGCTCACCAAGTTGCTTTAAATGTCAAGGTTTGGGCAGTTGAGTGGGGAAGGCCCTGACATTTACCCTCAGACAGGAGCCCTTAGACACTGCCCCTGGAGTAACTGAGATCAGCATGCAAATCTCACTGCAGCTCCCTAATTAAAAAGAGTAAGTTGAACGTTTTCAGAATTAAAATGTGCATTACTGAGCACTGCTTCTGACTGGTTGATAAAATTGGTTCTGTTGTCCCCCTCCTTTCTTTGGTGTTCACTGAGTTGTTGAAATTATTGTGCAGAAGTGACAGGGGCTTATAAAAAGTGAAAAGAAATTAGCAAACGAGAGAACATTACATGAGCTGACCCCAGAACTAACTGGCAGGTGAAATGAGAGTCTAACAGGCGCTTTTATCAGCTTTGTCTTCTGAGGGAATGGAGGGAGCTGAATGAGAAAGGTGCAGTTGCACCTGGATGGGCAGGTGGGATGCCGGAGGTATGCAGGGTCTGGGGGGCCCTGAGAGAGGCTCATTCTCTAACCCTCGGTGAGTCCTAAAGTAGAGAGCACAGGTGCTGGGCGTTCTGACCCTACTTATCTTACAGGGTAAGGAGCCCGGAGAGGCCACAGATCTTAGACACCTGGATGGAGGATCTGCATGCCTTGGCTCCAGCGTCTGAGAGTGATGCTTGCACAGGTAGGTCCTTAAAAAGTATTGCCGTTTGTTGGATATTCTGGATACAAGTCTTTTGTCAGATGTATTGTGAATATTTTTCTCCTTCTCTGTGGCTTGCCTGTTTGTTTTCTTCTTAATGGTTTCTTTCAAAATGCTGAAGTTTTGCCGAAACCGGTTTGGCTCAGTGGATAGAGCGTCGACCTGCGGACTGAAGGGTCCTGGGTTCGATTCCGGTCAAGGGCATGTACTTTGGTTGCGGGCACATCCCCAGTGGGAGGTGTGCAAGAGGCAGCTGATTGATGTTTCTCTCTAATCGATGTTTCTAGCTCTCTAACCCTCTCCTTTCCTCTCTGTAAAATATCCATAAAATATATTAAAAAAATGCTGAAGTTTTAAATTTTGATGAAGTCCAATTTATCACTGTTTTCCTTTTGTGCTTTTTGTGTCCTTTCTAAGAAATCTCTGTCTACCTGGGTCAAGAAGGTTTTCTCCTAGAATTTTGGTTATTTTAGCTTTTATGTTTTGATCTGCTATCTGTTTTGAGTTAATTTTTATGTGTGGTGTGAGGTAGGGCTTGCTGTTAAATTTTCCCCATATGGATATCTAGCACCATTTATTGAAATGATTATCCTCTTCTCATGGAATTGCTGTGGTACATTTGTTAAAATTCAGGGGATTGTTTACGTGTGGTGTGTTCCTGGAGTTTGTGTTGGTTTCCATTGAATGTGTATGCCAGTTTTTATGGCAATTATCATATAGCGTTGATTATTGTATTTTATGGGGAGTACTGAAATCAAGTATTGTAAATCCTCCAACTTTGTCCTTCTTTTATAAAATTGTTTTGCCTGTCCTGGTCCTTTGCGTTTCTGTGTAATTCTTAGGATCAGCTCATCAGTTCTATAAAATGCCGGCTGGGATTTTGATTGGGACTGCATTGGGAAAGTTGCTGTCTTAATTCTACTGAGTCCTCCTGTCCATTAATATTTCAGTTGTTTGTTGCTGGTGCCAATGGGTCTTGGATTACCAATTCATTTCTTTAGCATTTCCTTATATGAGCTTCCCGTGTTTTCAGTGGGAGAGTAGCTGGAATATTTGTGGTAACTGTGTTCACCTCCTTTGGCTCTCTGTCCAAGCACAGATCCCTGTCACGTGTAGGGATCGTGTGGGGCCCCTGCAGGACACCCCAAGATAAGGTGTGAAGTAAGACATGTAGCCTGTGTAACTACTGTGACAAAATTCAGAAGAAGCAAACATCTCTCCGCTTAGAAAGAGATTTAATGATTGTTTCAACACTCTTAACAGATCATGCCGACTGTACCTAAAATGTTAAGATGAAAAGTAAATTTTTCTGCAGAAAAATAACAGTTGTACAGAATGCCTGGTATCTCCGCAACAAATCAATCTCAGAACCTTCAACTTTGGAAAGTGTGTTTTAATAGGTTCATTCTGGAGCCAGAATAAGATCAAGTTGGCAGCTAGGAATAATACAGTTTTTAGTTCTTTTTTCCCTTTTGTATTTTCAGATAAGCTTTAAAAGGTCAATCAGATCTGAGATACAAATTGGCAGGCAGAGTTGACAATTATTTTATGTATGTATATAAAAAGCAGTAGACAGTGACAGAATAAAACTGCTGTTTCTCTTATTATTGGATCTGCATTTAGCAGAGCATTCCTATTCTCCCAGCTCTCACTTCCCCCTACTCTTCCCTCCTTTTCAAAGTGACCATATTATCAGTTTATTTTGGATTTTTCCGTTTATTTTTCTTTGCTTTTCTGTTGATACATGTTTATACAAAGGAAATGTAGTGTCTTGGGTGGGATATTTCTCCCCACAAATGGTATTATATTGTACGTTTTTTGATGTCTTTAAAAAATATGTTTTTATTGATTTTAGAGAGAGAAGAAAGGAGGAGAGAGAAATAGAAACATCAACGAGAGAGATACATCAACACGCCTCCTGCACACCCCTTGCTGGGGTGTGAGCCCGCAACCCAGGCATGTGCCCTGACCAGGAATTGAACCCTGACCTCCTGGTGCATGGGTTGACGCTCAACCATCAAGCCAACATCACGTAGGCTTTTTTTAAAAATTCTACAAAGCATCGAAGGTCCAGCCCTATGATTCCCTCTTCCTTTTAACTGCTGCGTTCTAGCCCAGTGGGTGAAGTAGAGTTTTTACTAAATCCCCTATTGCTGACTACCTAGGTTGTTTCTGACTTTTCTTTTTTTAAAAATATTTTTGTTGATTTCAGAGAGGAAGGGAGAGATAGAAACGTTAATGAGAGGGACTCATTGATCGGTTGCCTCTTGCACGGCCCAAACTGGGGATTAAGCCAGCAACCCAGGCACATGCCCTGACTGGGAATCGATCCATGACCTCCTGGTTCCTAGGTCGACACTCGACCACTGAGCCATGCCAGCTTGGCCTGACTTTTCTTTATCACGAACACAGCTGCTCGTGCATCTTTGCACGTGCCTCCCTTTGCACGCACGTGAGGGTTCTTTAGCATAGACATCAGGGTCATTGCTTTCCCAGGTTAACTTTTCTGTTGTATTTTATTTTATTTTTTTTTAAATAAATCTTTATTCAGATTATTACAATTATTTCTCCTTTTCCCCCCCCATAGCTCCCCTCCACCCATTTCCCACCCCACCTTCTGCCCTTACCTCCCCACGACTGTCCTCATCCATAGGTGTATGATTTTTGTCCAGTCTCTTCATGAACCCCCCATACCCCTTTCCCCCTGAGAATTATCAGTCCACTCCCTTTCTATGCCCCTGATTCTATTATATTCACCAGATTATTCTGTCCCTCAGGTTTTTAATTCACTTGATTTTTAGGTTCACTTGTTGATAGATATGTATTTGTTGTTCATAATTTTTATCTTTACTTTTTTCTTCTTCCTCTTCTTTAAGAATACCTTTCAGCCTTTCATATAATACTGGTTTGGTGGTGATGAACTCCTTTAGCTTTTTCTTATCTGTGAAGCTCTTTATCTGCCCTTCAATTCTGAATGATAGCTTTGCTGGGTAGAGTAATCTTGGCTGTAGGTTCTTGCTATTCATCACATTGAAAATTTCTTGCCACTCCCGTCTGGCCTGCATAGTTTCTGTTGATAAATCAGCTGACAGTCGTATGGGTGCTCCCTTGTCTGTTGTATTTTAGCAGCCTTGAGAAAACGGTTCTGCAAATGCCTGCTTGCTAGTAATTGGGTCAACCATCAGTATCACTGGGCAACAGGAGTGATACTTGCTCTTGCTTGAGTCTCTCCTTTTTAACTTCGTGTGGAGTTGGTTGGGGGAAGGCAGCAACAATCAGCCACCCATTTAGTGCGACGGCATGGCTGAGGTCTACCGAACAGATAGAGACCAAACTGAACAAATTTCTTGTGTTGTTTTCAGTACTATGAGCTTGTAAGAAATAATATGTGAATGTCCCAAATTGGTCCCTTTCACCTGTTACCACTTTATATAAAGTGGCACCAGCAACTCATACATGAATGATACATAGTGCGTGTTTCTCAATACAGCAAAGAATCATTTCTTTTCCTGTAGATTCATTAGTGTTACATGATATTTCAAAAACTCAATATTAACTCATATTAACCAGGAAGTCATTTTGGCAGACAGATAGATTGATAGTGACCTTTAGCTAGGCCTTCTATTTTAAGATTATTTGTTTCATAAATGACACTTGACCTAATGGGTTGCAATTTTTTTTTTTAACCAGTACAGAGCTTTGATGAATTAATGCTTGCTAATGGTCCATATTCCACATACATTGCGTTCTCTCTTTTAAAAATCTAGGTGTTAAAGTAGCATATACATGGCTAACGATGTTTCTTTCTCATTGATGTTTCTATCTCTCTATCCAAAATAAATAAAAACATACTTAAAAAAGAAAGAAATATGTATATGAAGTGGAAAATGACCATTTAAAAGTGCCATTTCCCATAATCAGACACCAGTGATCATATTCCCACCGTTTGGCATGGGCGGTGGTTATTCCCAGGTTTGTTCGTGGCAACGTGGAAAAGATAAGTGGGTGGGAGGAATGGGAGCAATGTGCTGATAAACTGACTTACTAGTAGAGATACACCTTCCACATTTTCCCTGTGACTTGGCTTTAGTGCTGCTAAATGGTAAATGTACATGTGAAACTCGGATGTAAAAATGTCTAACAAGATACAACATGTTCCCTTCATAGACATCGTAGAATTTCGTATGTGGAAACATGAATAAGATTTACTGAAACATTTTGTTGTGTCCCATTTCAGGGCTCCTGAAAAGCTGTCACTGTGTTTCTTGCACTGCTTTCTGCGTCTGTAGCTGCTTGTCGGGTGTCAGCAAGGTGCCCTGGAAGTGTGAATGGCTTTCTCTCGCGTTTACCTCCGTGTGCTTGCCAGTTGTCACGATATATTAGTGAGCATATTTAATCCTATGTTATCTTAAAAATAACCGGGGAAAATATTTAGAGAAAGTGCACACATTACAGCCAGACCTCAGCTTATCTATAATAATAAAAGAGTAATATGCTAATTAGACCGGACGTCCTTCCTGACGAAGCCGAAGCCAGGGCTGCGAGGGAAGCCGGGGTCCTGGGTGCCAGAGGGAAGCCGGTGCCGGCAGCTGGGGGAAGGGAGGCCTACTCTTGCACGAATTTTGTGCGTCGGGCCTCTGGTCTCAAATAAAAGCCACTAATTCCATTCAGGTAAAAATGCCTGTGGAATCCAGGGTGGCTTCTTTCTTTTGAATGGGTTGTTTGATTTATTTGTTTTTTTCATGCCTTTTGTAATCCTTCTTCCCCCTGCCCTCCTCACAAAACCACCATTCTGCTCTCTGTCACTCCATGTTAGTTTGCATAGCCTAGAATTTTATATAAATGGGATTAAACAATATGGTGGGGGTTTTTTGGTTTGTTTTTGGCTTCTTTCATTCAGCATAATTATTTCGAGATTCATCCATATTGTACATTATTGTGTAGCAAGAATTCATTCCTTGTTATCATGGAGTGGTGTGGACATTTGAGTTGTTTCCTGTTTTAGGCGATTACAAATAGAGCTCTGAACATTCATGTGCAAACATTTGAAAGGACACTAAACGGTTTTTATTCCTCTTGGGTCAATACTTAGGAGTGAAATGCCTGGATCATCCATTTTTCTTTTAAAGAAATTGACAAATTGTTTCCCAAAGTGGTTGTGCCATTTTGTATTCCCACCAGCATTAGAGGAGAGTTCCCGTTCCTCCACATCCTCGCCAATACTTGGTTACGGTCCATCTTCTTATTTAGCCATCGTAACAGGTATGCAGTGGTATTTCATAGTGGTTTTAATTTGCATTTTTAAATGACTAATGATGTTGAGTATTTTTTTGTGTATTTATTTACAATTTATCTCTCTTCTTTAGAGAAGTGTCTGTTCAAATCCCTTATGCATTTTTATTGGGTTGTTTTCTTATTATTGAGTTTTCAAAGTTCTTGATGTATTCTGGATACAAATCCTTCATCAGATAAATGATTTTCAAATATTTTCTCCCAGTTTGTGACTCTTAATGGTTTTTTGTTTTTGTTTTTTTTTAGAGCAGAAGTTTTAAATTTTGATAAAATCCTATTTATTTGTTCCTCCATGCATCACTCTTGTTATATCTAAGACTAGAGGCCCGGTGCACAAAATTCATGCATGGGGGGGGTGGTTTCCCTCAGCCCAGCCTGCACCCTCTCCAATCTGGGACCCCTTGAGGGATGTCCGACTGCCCGTTTAGGCCTGATCCCACCAGGATCAGACCTAAACGGGCAGTCGGACATCCCTCTCACAATCCAGGACTGCTGGCTCCCAACTGCTCACCTGCCTGCCTTCCTGATTGCCCCTAACCACTCCCCTGCCAGCCTGATCACCCCCTAACCACTCCCTTGCCAGCCTGATTGACCTAACTGCTCCCCTGCCAGCCTGTTTGCCCTAACTGCCCTCCCCTGCAGGCCTGGTCACCCCTAACTGTCCTCCCCTGCAGGCCTGGTCTCCCCACAACTGCTCTCCCCTGCAGGCCTGGGTCCCCCCCCAACTGCCCTTCCCTGCAGGCCCAGTCACCCCCAACTTCCCTCCTCTGCCGGCCTGGTCACCCCTAACTGCCCTCCCCTTCAGGCTTGATTGCCCACAACTGCCCTCCCTTGCAGGCCTGGTCACCCCTAACTGCCCTCCCCTGCAGGCTTGATCGCCCACAACTGCCCTCCCTTGCAGGCCTGGTCACCCCTAACTGCCCTCCCCTGCAGGCTTGATCGCCCACAACTGCCCTCCCTTGCAGGCCTGGTCACCCCTAACTGCCCTCCCCTGCAGGCTTGATCGCCCACAACTGCCCTCCCTTGCAGGCCTGGTCCCTCCCAACTGCCCTCCCCTGCTGGTCATCTTGTGGTGGCCATCTGGTGTCCACATGGGGGCAGGATCTTTGACCACATGGGGGCAGCCATCTTGTGTGTTGGAGTGATGGTCAATCTGCATATTACTCTTTTATTAGATAGGATAGCTTTACCTAACTGAAAGCACAAAGGTTTTTTCCTAAGTTTTTCTCTGGAAGTTTCCATTTAAAGTTAGTTTTTGTTTCATGTAAATTATCATTATTAAGTGTGATGTTAGCTGTGGGTTTGTCATAGACATCCTCTATCTGGTTGAGGAAGTCTCCTTCTATTCCTACTTTATTGGGGATTTTTTTTTTTTTTTTCAGAAAACAGAAATGAATAGGCTATTATGTTAATTGCTATTTCTGTGTCAATTGAGATGATCCTGGCTTTTAATTTCTTAGTTTGTTAAGGTAAATTACCTTGATTTTTCAAATGTTAAACCATCCCTACATTTCTTGGACAAACTCCACTTGGTCAGGATGTGTTATCTGTTTTATATATTGTTGGACCCAATTTTCTAAATGTTTGTTAGAAATTTTGCATATTCATGAAGGATATTGGTCAGTAATTTCTCTTCTAGTAATGTCTTTGTCTGGCTTTGGTATCAGGGTAATATTGGCATCATTGAATAAGTTGGGAAGAATTCTCTCCTTTTCTGTTTTCTAGAAGAATCTTTGTAGAATTGGTATTATTTCTTCCTTAACTGATTGGTAGAATTCTCCAGGAAAGCCATTTGGGCCTTGGACTTTCCTTGTGAAAGGTTTTCACTATTGCCCTGCTGGTGTGGCTCAGTTGGTTGACCATTATCCCAGGCACCAAGAGGTTGCTGGTTGGATTCCTGATCAGGGCACATGCCCGGGTTGTGGGCTGGTGTTTGCCAGTTGTCGTGATGTATATTAGCGAGCACTATTTAATCCTATGTTATCTTAAAAATAACACAAGGGAAAATATTTAGAGAAAGTATAAACATTACAGCTAAACCTCAGCTTATCCTATCTAATAAAAGAGTAATATGCAGATTGACCATCACTCCAACACACAAGATGGCCACCACAAGATGACCAGCAGGGGAGGGCAGTTGGGAGGCCTACAAGGGAGGGCAGTTGTGGGTGATCAAGCCTTCAGGGGAGGGCAGTTAGGGGTGACCAGGCCTGCAGGGGGGGCAGTTGGGGGGGACCAGGCCTGCAGGGGAGAGCAGTTGGGGGGAACCAGGCCTGCAGGGGGGGCAGTTGGGGACCAGGCCTGCAAGGGAGGGCAGTTAGGGGCAAACAGGCTGGCAGGGGAACAGGTAGGCATCAATCAGGCTGGCAGGGGAGTGGTTAGGGGGTGATCAGGCTGGCAGGCAGAAGCGGTTAGGGGCAATCAGGCAGGCAGGCAGGCAGGCGAGCAGTTGGGAGCCAGCAGTCCTGGATTGTGAGAGGGATCCCATATTGGAGAGGGTGCAGGCTGGGCTGAGGGACCCCCCCCCCCATGCACAAATTTCGTGCACTGGGCCTCTAGTCTCAAATAAAAACCACTAGTTCCATTCAGATAAAAATACCCATAGGGCATCTTTGCACACTAGGGGAGTGCAGGTGGCAGCCAATCAATGTTTTTCTCTCCTTGATGTTTCTGTCTCTCTCCCCCTTTCCCTTCCTCTCTCTCTCAAAAAAAAAAAATCAATAAAAACTTACTTTTTTTAAAAAAAAAGGTTTTCATTATTAATTCCAGCTCTTCTATAGATATAGGACTAATCAGTTATCAATTTCTTCTAAGTGAGCTTTTATACTTTGTATCTTTCAAGGAAATTGTTTCATCTAAGTTGTTGAATTTATTGATAAAAAAGTTTTTCATACTATTATTGCCTTATTATCCATTTCATATTTGTAGAATCTGTAGTGACATCACCGCCCTCATTCCTGATATTGGTAATTTGTGTCCTCTCTTCATTTTCCTGATTTTTCTTTTAATAAAGGCTCTTCAATTTTACTGATCTTCCCCAGGGACCACCTTCTAGTTCCATTGATTTTTCTCTATTACTTTTCTGTTTTCTATTTCATTTCTGCTCTGACCTTGATCATTTACTTTTTCCTACTTTAGCTTTAATTTGCTTTTATATTTTTAGTTTTGTTTTTTTTTTAAAGGTGGACACTCAGGCCATTGATTTGAGACCATTCTTTTTTAATAAAGGCATTTAGTGCTGTAAAGTTTCCTTCATGTACTACTTAACAGCATAGTACACCTTTGGATATGTTTTTATTTTCATTCAGTTCAAAATACTTATTTTCTCTTTTGACTTGTTTTTTGATTCACAGATTACTCAAAAGGGTATTTTTTTTTGTTTGTTTCCTGATATTTGTGGAGTTTTAATAAGACCTTCCTTTTGTTGATTTCTAATTTAATTCTATTGTGGTAGGGAAATGTGTTATTTGAAAAGAATGTGTATTCTGCTGTTGTTGGACAGAGTGTTCTATATATGTCCATAAGGTCAGATTAGTTGCTAGTATTATCAAATCTTAAAAAAATCCTTTCTAATTTTCCGTTGACTTGTTATACCAATTACTGAGAGAGGATATTGAAATCTTTGGCTGTAATTGTGGATTTGTTGCCGAAACCGGTTTGGCTCAATGGATAGAGCGTCGGCCTGCGGACTGAAAGGTCCCGGGTTCGATTCCGGTCAAGGGCATGTACCTTGGCTGCGGGCACATCCTCAGTGGGAGGTGTGCAGGAGGCAGCTGATCGATGTTTCTCTCTCATCGATGTTTCTAGCTTTCTATCCCTCTCCCTTCCTTTCTGTGAAATATCAATAAAATATATTTAAAAAAAAAAAAAAAAAAAAACAGGGGTCCTCAAACTTTAAAAAAAAAAAAAAAAAAAATTGTGGATTTGTTGCTCTCTCCTCCTTGAGTTCTGTAATTTCTTGTTTTGTGCAGCTTGAATCTGTTATTAGGTTAAATATTTAAAATTCTTTTGACTTCTTGATGAGTTTATCATTATGAAATGACTTCCTTTATCCTGGTAATATTCTTTTCTTTTACATCTATGAAATTTTGTATGATATAAATATAGCTGCTCCAAGAATTGATTAGTATTAGCATGGTATACGTTTTTTTATATATTTACTTTTAACCTATACTTGTGCTTTTGTATTTAAAATGTATTTTTGTTGTTGTTAATCATCACCTGAGGATATATATATTTTAAAAATCAATGGAAAAATATTTTTATAGATTTCAGAGAGGAAGGGAGAGGGAGAGAGAGATAGAAACATCAATGATGAGAGAGAATCATTGATCAGCTGCTTCCTGCATGCTCCACACTGGGGATCAAGCACGCCTACCATGCCCTGACTAGGAATTGAACCGTGACCTCCTGGATCATAGGTGGACACTCAACCACTGAGCCACACCAGCTGGACTCCATTGATTTTTTAAAATTGTTTGAAGTATTATATATGTCTCCTTCCCCGCCCCATTGACCCCTCCCTGGCCACTCTCACCTCCCAGGACAAGCCCCCACTGCCCCAGTGTCCATGTCCATTGTTTATGCTAATATGCATGCATACAAGTCCTTGGTTGATCTCTTACCCGCTCCCTCCACCCCAGCCTTCCCTCTGAGGTTTGATGGTCTGTTCTGTGTTTCTCTGTCTCTGGATCTATTTTTGTTCATTATATTCCACAAATGAGTGAGATCATGTGATATTTATCTTTCTACAACTGGCTTATTTCACTTAGCATAATGTTCTCCAGGTCCATCCATGATGTTGCAAATGGTAAAAGTTCCTTGTTTTTTATAGCAGCATAGTATACTGTTGTGTAGATGTACCACAGTTTTTTAATCCACTCATCTGCTGATGGGCACTTAGGCTGTTTCAAAACCTTTTCAGAGAGTGGAAGAGAGGGAGGGTTTGGAGGAGAGAGGGAGAGAGGGGGAGAGGGAGAGGGGGAGAGGGGGAGAGGGAGAGGGAGAGGGAGAGGGAGAGGGAGAGGGAGCACACACACGCGCGCGTGCCCAACCGGGGGCGGGGACCAAACCTGCAAATGATGCATGGGCTGATGCTCTAACCACTGAGCAACTCTGGCCAGGGCTAAAATGTATTTTTTAAAGGCAGCATACATTTTGCTTTTATAAGCCATCCTGAAAATCTCTGCCTTTGAATTGGTTTACTTAAAGCACTCACATTTAATGAGACTATTGATACGGTTATTAAAATTTTTTTAATGTTTTTATTGATTAAAAATATTTTTATTGATTTCAGAGAGGAAAGGAAAGGGAGAAGTAGAAACATCAATGATGAGAGAGAATCACTGATGGGCTGCCTCCTGCACACCCCCTACTGGGGATCAAGCCTGCAACCTGGCCATGTGGCTTGACTGGGAATTGAACCGGTGACCTCTTAGTGCATGGGATGGCACTCAACCACTGAGCCACAGCTGCCGGCGGGTTAGGTTTGAATTTATCATCTTACTGTTTACTTTCTATTTGTCCCAGATGCTTTTTGTTCCCTTATTTTCTCTCTTTATGTATCTTTTAACTTCTTGAAATTTTATGGTTCCGTTTACCCCCTTGCTTGGCTTATTAGCTATAACTCTTAGTTTTATTATTTTAGTGTTTGCTATAGGATTCATAATACACATTTTTAATTTACCATGGTCTACCACTAAGTGATATTATACCACTTCACATCTAAAATAAACATTTCACAATAGGATACTCCCATTTCCTCCACCTGAGTTTTATGCTATTGTTGTCATATATTTTGCTTTCAAATATGCTATAAATCCCACACAACATTGTTGTCATTTTAGTTAAACAGCAAGGCATCCTTTAGGAGACTTACATACTAAGTAAAACTGCCATGTACTTATTTACATAGTTACCATTTCTGGTGCTTCTCATTTCTTTGTGTAGATCCAGACTTCCATCTGGTATTGTTTTCCTTCTGGCTGAAGGATTTCCTTTAACATTTCTTGTTTGTTTTTTAAATCTTTATTGAAAGCATTACATATGTCCCCTTTCCCCCCCTATTGACTCCTTCCAGCCCACCCTTGCCCCTACCCCAGGCCTTTACCACACTATTGTCTGTGTCCATGGGTAATACAGAGATGCATACAAATTCCTTGGGTGATCTCTTCCCACCCACCCCTGCCTTCCCTCTGAAATTTGACAGTCTGTTCCATGCTTCTATGTCTCTGGATCAATTTTGCTCACCAATTAATTTTGTTCATTGGATTCCACATATGAGGGATATCATACGATACTTGCCTTTCTCTGACTGGCTTATTTCACTTAGCATAATATTCTCCAGGTCCCTCCATGCTGCCTCAAAGGGTAAGAGATCCTTCTTTTTTTATTGCTGCATATTATTCCATGGTGATGTACCACAGCTTTTTTAATCCACTCATCCACTGATGGGCACTTGGCTTTTTCTAGATTTTAGCTATTGTAAGTTGCACTGCTATGAACGTAGGGGTGTGTATATTCTTTCTGATTGGTGTTTCAGGTTTCTTAGGATATATTCCTAGAAGTGGGATCATTGGGTCAAATGGCAGTTCCATATTTAATTTTTTGAGGAAACTCCATACTGTTTTCTATAGTGGTTGCATTAGTCTGCATTCCCACCAGCAGTGTACTAGGGTTCCCTTTTCTCCACATCCTCACCAGCACTTGTCATTTGTTGATTTGTTGGTGCTAGCCATTCTGACAGGTGTGAGGTGATACCCTATTGACCTTTTAATATGTTTCTCTCTGATGATTAGTGATTTTGAGCATTTTTTCATATGTCTCTTGGCCATCTGTATGTCCACTTTGGGGAAGTGTCTAATTCCTTTGCCCATTTTTAAATTGGATTGTTGGTCTTTGTTAAGTTGTATGAGTTCCTTATATATTTTGGATATTAACCCTTTACCAGATGTATCATTGGCAAATATGTTCTCCCTTAACATTTCTTGTTGTAAGAATCTGAAGATGATTTGTTTCAGCCTTTATATGTCTGATAAAGTCTGCCTTCATTTTTGGAAAATATTTTCTCAGGTTATAGAACTTGAGATTAAGAGTCTCTTTTCTTTTTTTCTTTTGGTACTTTAAAGATGGTACTCCACTACCTTCTAGCTTGCATTATTTCCAACAAGAATTCTGCCATAATCCTTACCTTTTCTCCATTATATATAGCATGTCTTTTTTCCTTTGTGTTTTAAAAAAAGTTTAAAGGTGGTACAATACACATAATATAAATGTTACCATCTTAACCATTTTAAGTGTACAGTTCAGTGGCGTTAAATACATTCTCATTGTGCAACCATCATCATCTATCTCCAGAACTATTTTTATCTTACACTAAAGGTCTGGTGCATGGATTTGTGCACTGGTGGGGTCCCTTGGCCTGGCCTGCGGGGATCGAGCGAAACCGGCTCTCCGACATACCCTGAGGGGTTCCAGATTGTGGGAGGGTTCAGGCCAGATGAGGAACCCCATTGGTGCAAGATCGGGGCCAGGGCAGGGCTGTGGGAGGGCTCCAGGGTGTGTCCATCCCATCTCGCCCAGTCCCAATCGACCAGACTCCAGCAGCAAGCTAACTTACTGGTTGGAGCGTCTGCCCCCTGGTGGTCAGTGGGCGTCATAGCAACTGGTCAAACGGTTGGACACTTAGCATATTAGGCTTTTATTATATAGGATAACTAAAACTCTGTACCCATTAAACAATAACACCTGATTATCCCCTATGAGAACCCCTGGCAACCATCATTTTACAGACTGCCTATGAATTTGACTATAATAGGTATCTCATATGAGTGGAATTATACAGTATTTGTCATTTTGTGACTGGCTTATTTCACTTAGCATAATGGCCTCAAGGTTCATCCACATTGTAGAGTGTGCCAGAATTTCCTTTTTGAAGCTGAATAATATTCCATGGTATGTACCTACAACATCTTGTTTACCCATTCATTCATTGATGGACACTTGGGGTGCTTCCACCTTTTGGCTATTGTGAATAATTCTGCTATGAACAGGAGTGTACAGGTATCTTTTCAAGACCCTGCTTTTAATTCTTTTGGATATATACCTAGAGTGGAATTGCTTTACTATTTTGCGTATATACCCAGAGTGGATCATATGGTATTCTATGATTAATTTTTGAAGGAACTGCTATCTTGTTTTCCATAGCATCTGCACCATTTTACATTCCCTCCAATAATGAATGAGGGTTCTACTTTTCTAATACTCACCAACACTTATTTTCTTTCTTTGTGTTAACGTAAAAAAACCATTGAAACCTGTAAAGAATTTTTGTGAGTTTATTCGAGCCAAACTGTCGACATATGCCAGGAAGCAGAACCTCAAGGAATTGAGATAATGCTCCGGAGAATGGCGGGTTACATCTGTATTTATACATTGCAATCAAAGGAAGGGACGTAGGTGGATTACATGAAATCCATTGGTGATAGATTAGGGAGGCGGGAGAAAGCAAAGCGGGGTGGCGGGGGGTGGGGGTGGGGGGGGAAGGAACCCCTTGGATTGGATAAAAAGTAAAATGATGGATACATACTTAGGTGGGTGCAGGAACAATTAACATGAGAACAATGAAGGAATTTGTGGCATCTGTCCTGGCGCCCAGCACATTAGGTTGTGCCCCAGGGGGTCCAGAAAAAGGGAAGTTACAAGTTACCCAGACATTTCAAGGGTATGTTATTATAGATGCAAAGAGACAGATAGGCTCAGTTAAGGTAAAGGTTGACCTTGTCAGTGAAGATACTGGCCTACGATGTAACTACCCACCATAACTGCTTTTAGTTAAAGTTTAATTTCAGACCATCCTTTGTGGTTACTTGAGGTCTCTGAGTCTGCAAGACCGCCATGCAGGCCTCCCCTGAGCTTGTCAGGTCAGCATGTGGCCACTTTCGTCCACATTTGTTTTTTGTTTTTTTGACAGTAGCCATCCTAATGAGTGTAAAGTGGTATGTCATGTGATTTTGATTTGCATTTTTCTAATGATTAGTGATGTTGAACACCTTTTTGTGTACTTATTGATCATTAGTATACCTTCTTTGGAGAAATGTCTGTTCAGATTGTTTGACCATTTTTAAATTGTGGTGTTTATATTTTTTGTTGTTGGATTATGGGAGTTCTTTATATATTCTGTCAATATTTGCTTTATATATTTAGGATCTGTGGTGTTTGCATATTTATAATCATTATATTCTTGGTATATTGATTTCTTTATCATTACATAAAGTCTTTTTTTGTCTCTTGTAATAGTTTTGATTTAAAGTCTATTTTGTCTGATATTAGTGCAGCCAAACATTCTCTTGTGGTTACTATGTGCATGGAATAACTTTTCCTATCCTTTCACTTTTATTTTTTTAAATAGATACTAGTGGCCCGATGCACGAAATTCGTGCACATTAAAAGTGAGACCCAGAATCAAGTCCCTGCCCACCCACATGTGCCTCAAAATCGCATGAAACCCAGACCCGGCAGCCCGCCCCATTGAGCTAGATCCAGACTTGGCCAGTCTCACCCTTGTCAAGCCCCACCAGGCAGGGGGCATAGCCTCAGGTCCCCTGGACCGGCACCAGGATGGGGGCGTGGCCTGAGGTCCCCCAGATGGGGCGGGGGCATGCCTTGAGGTGCCCTGTCAAGCCCCGCTGGGTGGGCGGCCTGGCATGAGGTCCCCCGTCAAGCCCTGCCAGGCGGGGGTGCGCAGCCTCAGGTCCCCCATCAAGCCCCGCTGGGCAGGGGGCACGGCCTGAGTTCCCCCGACCCAGCCCTGGGGGTACACCTTGAGGTCCCCCATAAAGCCCCGCTGGGTGGGGAGCACGGCCTGAGGTCCCCTGTCAAGCCCCGCCTGAGGTCCCCTAGCCCAGTACCAGGACTGGAAGCGCACCTTGAGGTCCCTTGTCAAGCCCCGTCGGGTGGGGGTCAGGGCCTGAGGTCCCCGTCAAGCCCTGCCAGGTAGGGGGAGTGGCCTGAGGTCCCCCGGCCTGGTGCCAAGGCAGGAGGTGCGGCCTGAGGTCCCCCAGCCTGACACCAGGGCGGGGGGCACGGCCTGAGGTCCCCTGTCAAGCCCTGCTGGTGGAGGGTGCAGCCTGAGGTCCCCTGTCAAGCCCCATGGGGACGGGGGAGGGCGTAGGCTCAGGTCCCTGCTGATTGCTTGTTAAGGCTCCTTAAGGAAACTTGGCCTCAGCTGTGGGTGCAGCCATCTTTGTGATGGAGTGATGGTCAATTAGCATATTCCCTCTTTATTAGATAGGATTTTTATTGATTTCAGAGAGAAAGGGAGAGGGAAAGAGATAGAAACATCAATGATGAGAGAGAATCATTGATTGGCTGCCTGCTGCACGCCCCCTACTGGGGATCAAACCTGCAACCCAGGCATGTGCCCTGACCAGGAATTGAATGGTGACCTCCTGGTTCATAGCTTGACGCTCAACCACTGAGCAACACAGGCCGGGCATGGACCAGTTGTTTTATTTATTTATTTTAAAAATATATTTTTATCAATTTTAGAGAGGAAGGGAGAGGGATAGAAACATCAATGATGAGAGAGAATCATTGATCAGCTGCCTCCTGCATGCCGCCTCTGGAGATCAAGTCCACACCCCGGGCATATGCCCTTGACCAGAATCGAACCTGGGACCCTTCAGTCTGCAGGCTCTATTCACTGAGCCAAATCAACTAGTGCCCATCCTTTCACTTTAATCTATGCATGTCCTTAGGTCTAAAGTGAGTCTCTTATAGACAGTGTATGGTTGGATCCTGTTTTTTAATTCATTCTGCCAGTCTGTGTCTTTTAATTGGGTAGTGTAATCCATTTACATTTAAACTAATTCCTGATAGGGAAGGATTGACTGTTGCTGTTTTATTTTTCAAAATGTCTCATAGTTTTTTTTTGTCCCTCATTTCCTTCCTTACCACCTCCTCTTTGTGTTTAGATGATTTGTGTTTTTTTTCTTTATTTTTATTTTTTTTACTTCTTTATTGATTAAGGTATTACATATGTGTCCTTACTCCCCCATTACCCCCCATCTCCCACTCATGCTCCCACCCTCCTGTGGTCTGTGTCCATTGATTAGGCTTATATGCATGCATATAAGTCCTTTGGTGGATCTCTCCCCCTTATCCCCACTGTCCCCTACCTTCCCTGAGGTTTGACGTTCTGATTGACGTTTCTCTGTCTCTGGATCTATTTTTGTTCATCAGTTTATGTTGTTCATTATATTCCACAAATGAGTGAGATCATGTGATATTTATCTTTCTCTGCTTGGCTTATTTCACTTAGCATGATGCTCTCCAGGACCATCCATGCTGTTGCAAATGGTAGGAGTGCCTTCTTTTTTACTGCAGTGTAGTATTCCATTGTGTAGATGTACCACAGTTTTTTAATCCATTCATCTGCTGATGGGCACTTAGGCTGGTTCCAAATCTTAGCTATGGTGAATTGTGCTGCTATGAACATAGGGGTGCATATATCCTTTCTGATTCGTGTTTCTAGTTTCTTGGGATATAGTCCTAGAAGTGGGATCACTGGGTCAAATGGGAGTTCCATTTTTAGTTTTTTGAGGAAACTCCATACTGTTCTCCACAATGGCTGCACCAGTCTGCATTCCCACTAGCAGTGCACGAGGGTTCCTTTTTCTCCGCATCCTCGCCAGCACTTGTCATTTGTTGACTAATTGATAATAGCTATTCTGATAGGTGTGAGATGGTACTGCATTGTTGTTTTGATTTGCATCTCTCTAATGATTAGTGGCTTTGAGCATGTTTTCATATGTCTCTTGGCCTTCCTTCTGTCTTCTTTCGAAAAGTGTCTATTTAGATCAGTTGCCCATTTTTTGATTGGGTTGTTTATCTTCTTTTTGTTAAGCTGCATGAGTTCCCTGTAAATGTTGGAGATTAAACCCTTATCATTGATATTATTGGCAAATATGTTCTCCCATGCAGTGGGCTTCCTTGTTGTTTTGTTGATGGTTTCCTTTGCTTTGCAAAAGCTTTATATTTTGATGTAGTCCCACTTGTTTATTTTCTCTTTAGTTTCCATTGCCCTAGGAGCAGTATCAGTGAAGAAATTGCTTTGGCATATGTCTGAGATTTTTCTGCCTATGCATTCCTCTAGTATTTTTATGGTTTCCCGTCGTATGTTTAAGTCCTTGATCCATTTTGAGTTTATTTTTGTGTATGGTGTAAGTTGGTGGTCTAGTTTCATTTTTTTGCATGTATCTGTCCAATTTTCCCAGCACCATTTATTGAAGAGACTGTCTTGACTCCATTGTATGTTCATGCCTCCGTTGTCAAATATTGACCATAGTGATTTGGGTCGATTTCTGGGTTCTCTATTCTATTCCATTGATCTATATGTCTGTTCTTGTGCCAATACCAGGCAGTTTTGAGAACAGTGGCTTTGTAATACAGCTTGATATCTGGTATTGAGATCCCACCTACTTTGTTCTTCTTTCTCAGGATTGCTGTGGCTATTTAGGGTCTTTTTTTATTCCAGATGAATTTTTGGAAAGTTCGTTCTAGGTCTGTGAAATATGCCGTTGGTATTTTAATGGGAAGTGCGATGAACTTATAGATTGCTTTGGGTAGTATGGACATTTTGATGATGTTGATTCTATCAATCCATGAACATGGTATGTTCTTCCACCTGTTTACGTCTTCCTCTATCTCTTTTTTCAGTGTCCTGTAGTTTTCTGCGTATAGGTCTTTTACCTCCTTAGTTAAGTTTATTCCTAGGTATCTTAATTTTTTTGGTGCGATGGTAAATGGGATTGCTTTTTTAGTCTCTCTTTCTGTAAGTTCACCATTGGTGTATAGAAATGCCGTAGATTTCTTGGCGTTAATTTTATATCCTGCTACATTGCCAAATTCATTTATTAAGTCTAATAGTTTTTTGATGGAGTCTTTCGGGTTTTTTATGTACAATATCATGTCATCTGCAAATAAGGACAGCTTTACTTCTTCTTTTCCACTTTTGATGCCTTTTATTTCTTCTTCTTGTCTGATAGCAATGGCTAATACTTCCAGTACTATGTTGAACAGGAGTGGTGAGAGTGGGCATCCCTGTCTTGTTCCTGTTCTTAGGGGAAATGGTTTTAGTTTTTGCCCATTGAGTATGATGTTGGCTGTGGGTTTGTCATATATGGCTTTTATTATGTTGAGGTATGATCCTTGTATTCCCACCTTGTTGAGAGTTTTTATCAAGAAAGGGTGTTGGATTTTGTTAAATGCTTTTTCTGCATCAATTGATATGACTATGTGATTTTTATCTCTCAATTTGTTTATGTGATGTATTATGTTTATTGATTTGCAAATATTGTACCATCCTTGCATCCCCGGGTTAAATCCTACTTGGTCATGGTGTATGATCTTTCTGATGTGCTGCTGGATCTGATTTGCTAGAATTTTGTTGAGGATTTTGGCATCTATGTCCATTAGGGATATTGGTCTGTAATTCTCTTTCATTGTGCTATCTTTATTTGGGTTTGGTATTAGGGTGATGTTGGCTTCATAGAAGGAGCTTGGAAGTATTCCTTCCTCTTGAATTTTCTGGAATATTCTGAGGAGGATAGGTTTTAGTTCTTCCTTGAATGTTTGATAAAACTCCCCTGTGAAGCCATCTGGCCCAGGGCTTTTGTTTGCTGGAAGCTTTTTGATGACTGCTTCAATTTCTTCCATAGTTATCAGCCTATTGAGATTTTTAGTATCTTTCTGAGTAAGTTTTGGAAGGTTGTATTTTTCTAGGAATGTGTCCATTTCCTCCAGGCTGTCTAGTTTGTTAGAATAGAGTTGTTCATAGGATTTTTAAATAATCCTTTGTATTTCTGTGGGGTCTGTTGTTATTTCTCCTCTTTCATTTCTGATTTTGTTTATTTGGGTCCTCTCTCTTTGCTTCTTGGTGAGCCTGGCTAGAGGTTCATCAATCTTGTTTATCCTTTCAAAGAACCAGCTCTTGGTTTCATTGATCTTTTGTACTGTTTTTTTTTTTTTTTTTTTTTTGGTCTCTATATCATTCATTTCTGCTCTGATCTTTAATATTTCCTTCCTTCTGCTCACTGTGGGCTTTTCTTGTTGCTCTCTTTCTAATTCTTTGAGTTGTTGAGTTAGATGATTTATTACCATTTTTTCTTGGTGTTTGAGGTAGGCCTGTAGAGCTATAAACTTCCCTCTCAGGACTGCTTTCATTGTGTCCCATAGTATTTGCCTTGTTGTGTTTTTATTGTCATTAGTCTCTAGGATGTTTTTAATTTCTTCTTTGATCTCATTGATAACCCAATAGATGATTTGTTTTTGTACTGTTACCTTTTGATTCCCTCTCATTTCCTTTGTATATATTTTCTATATATCTTCTCTGTGGTAATGGGGATTAATATGACACCCTAAAGTTATAACAGTCTACTTAAACTGATAACTATTTAACTTCGCTCACAAACAAAAATTCTTCCTTTTTTTTTTTTTTTGTTTTGTTAATCCTCACCTGAGGATATTTTCCCATTGATGTTTTTCCCACTTTATTTTTATTTTTTATTGTTTAAAGTATTACAAATAGTAGTACATATGTCTTCTTTTCCCCCCATTTACCTCCCCCTGGCTTCCCCTACCCCCCAGCACATGCCCTCCCCCTCGCCCTCCCTCAGTGTCTTGTGTCCATTGATAGTGGAAGGGAGGGGGAGAGACACAGAGAGAGAAACATTGATGTGAGAGAGACACATAAATTGGTTGCTTCCTGCACATGGCCCAACCAGGGCCTGAGATTGAGCCTGCAACTGAGGTACGTGCTCTTGGCTGGAATCAAACCCAGGAAACTTCATTCTGTGGACTGATGCTCTATCCACTGAGCCAAACTGGCTAGGGCAAATTCTACTTCTTTATAGCTTCATTTACCCTCCTTTTGTTATTGATGTCACAAATTACATTATTATATTTATGTCTCCATTAATATAGATTTAGAATTATTTTTTCTTTAAAGTCCTATGAAAGAATAAAAAGTTAAGAAACAAAATGACAATAATGCAGGTTTTCATTTATTCATATATTTACCTTTAGTGGAGATCTTTACATTAAATATGACTTTGAGTTACTGTCTAGCATCCTTTCATTTCAACTTGAAATCCTCCCTTTGCATATCTTGTAAGGCAGGTGTAATGGTAATGAATTTCTTTAGCTTTTGTTTATCTTGGAATGTCAATTTCTCCCTCATTTTTGAATGTCACTTTGTCATATAGAATATTTGGTTGAGAATTTTTTTTTTCTTTCAGCATTTAAACAAAAATTTTCCTCCAGATTGACAAATAAAAACTGTATATATTTAAGGTGTACAACAATGAAATTTGATGTACATGTACATTATGAAAGAATTACCACTGTCAAGCTCGTTAACACAGCCATTACCCTACATAGTTACCCTCTTTTTGTGTGTGGTGAGATCTATTTTAGCAAATTTCAATACAGTATTATTAACTGTAACCATGCTGTGCATTAGATCCTCAGAACTTATTAATCTTACAACTGGGAGTTTGTACCCTTGACCAGCATCTCCCCATTCCCCCCACCTCCCAGCCCCTGGCAGCCACATTCTATTCTGTGCTTCTGTGAGTTTGACTGTTTTAGATTCCACATAATGAGTGAGACCATACAGTATTTGCCTTTTTCTGTCCTACTTTGTTTCACTTACCATAATGTCCGTTAGTTTACTCATGTTGTGTGAAATGGCAGGGTTTCCTTCTTTTCTAAGGCTGAAAATATTCCATTGGTGTGTATACAAATGTATATACAGGGTGGAGCAAAAGTAGATTTACAGTTGTTCGTATAGAAAATAATACCATAATAAATAAAGAATAATACAAGAATAAACTCTGTATTTTGCACATTCACAACTTTAAACCTATTTTTGCCACATCCTGTATGTATGTGTGTATCCTATATAATAAAGAGCTAATATGCAAATGATTGTCTCGCTCTCATGCTGGAACTATTCAGACACTCAACACTGGGGAGAGAGGAATGGGGACCAGCCAGGCTGCAGCCAGTAAGTGAGCAGTTAGGGGTGATCAGGCAGACAGGCAGAGGTGGTTAGGGACGATCAGGCAGGCAGGCAGGTGAGCCGTTAGGAGCCAGTGGTCCCGGATTGCGAGAGGCAGTCGGACATCCCCCGAGGGATCCCGGATTGGAGATGGTGCAGGCTGGGCTGAGGGACCCACCCCCTGTGCACGAATTTTGTGCACCGGGCCTCTAGTGCAGGGGTCCTCAAACTACGGCCCGCGGGCCATATGCAGCCTGCTGAGAACATTTATCCGGCCCGCTGGGTGCCGCTGCCTGTCCTGCTTAGCAGCCGACTCATCCCGGGCCCACAGTGCGCATAGGAATTTGTTCATAGTTTTTTTTTTAAACTATAGTCCAGCCCTCCAATGGTCTGAGGGACAGTGAACTGGCCCCCTGTTTAAAAAGTTTGGGGACCCCTGCTCTAGTGTGTGTGTGTGTGTGTGTGTGTGTGTGTGTGTGTGTGCGTGTGTGTGTGTGTGTGTGTGTATATATATGTGTTTACTCACTAGACAGTTAGGTTGTTTCCATATCTTGGGTATTGTGAATGAGCATGGGGGCGCAGATAGTCTCTTTTAGATACTGATTTCATTTCCTCTAGAAATATATCCAGAAGTGGGATTGCTGGATCATATGGTAGTTCTGTTTTTAAATTTTTGAGGAACCTCCATATTTTTTTCTGTAATAGCTATAGCCATTTACATTCCCACCAACAGTGCCTGAGGGTTTCCTTTCCTTCACACCTTTTCTGACACGTGTTATGTCTTGTCTTTTTGATATTAGCCATACTAACAGATGTGATGTGACATCTCATTGTGATTTTGATGTGAATTTCTCTGATGACTAGTGATGTTGAGAATCTCTTCATATGCCTTTTAGCCAATTAATTATATGTGCTATTTGGAAAAATGTCTGTTCAGGTCCTCTGCCCAACTTAAAAAAATTTTGTTTGGAAGTATATTTTTATTGATTTCAGAGAAGAAGGAAGAGAGAGATAGAAACATCAGCGATGAGAGAATCATTGATCGGCTGCCCCCTGCACACCCCCCATTGGGGATCAAGCCTGCAAACTGGGCATGTGCCCTGACCGGGAATGGAATCATGACCTCCTGGTTCATAGCTCGATGCTCAGCCACTGAGCCACGTCGGCGGGGCCTCTGCCCAACTTTTAATCAAATTTTTTGTTATTGCTATGGAGTTGTATGAGTTTATATATATATTTTTTTAAATAAATCTTTATTGTTCAGATTATTACAGGTGTTCCTCTTTTTTTCCCCCTAGCTCCCCTCCACCTGATTCCCCACCCCACCCCATGCCCTTACCCCCCGCCACTGTCTTCATCCATAGGTGTAAGATTTTTGTCCAATCTCTTCCCACACCCCTCACACCCCCTTCCCCCTGAGAATTGTCAGTCCACTCCCTTTCTGTGTCTCTGATTCTATTATATTCACCAGTCCATTCTGTTCTTCAGATTTTTTTTATTCACTTGATTTTTAGATTCACTTGTTGGTAGGTATGTATTTGATGTCATTTTGTTGTTCATAATTTTTATCTTTACTTTTTTCTTCTTCTTCCTCTTCTTAAAGAACACCCTTCAGCATTTCATGTAATCCTGGTTTGGTGGTGATGAACTCCTTTAGCTTTTTCTTGTCTGTGAAGCTCTTTATCTGACCTTCAAATCTGAATGATAGCTTTGCTGGGTAGAGTAATCTTGGTTGTAGGTTCTTGTTGTTCATCACTTTGAATATTTCTTGCCACTCCCTTCTGGCCTGCATAGTTTCTGCCGAGAAATCAACTGACAGTCGTATGGGTACTCCCTTGTAGGTAACTAACCATTTTTCTCTTGCTGCTTTCAAGATTCTCTCTTTGTCTTTTGCCCTTGGCATTTTAATTATGATGTGTCTTGGTGTGGTCCTCTTTGGATTCCTCTTGTATGGGGTTCTGTGTGCTTCCTGAACTTGTAAGTCTATTTCTTTCACCAGGTAGGGAAAGTTTTCTGTCATTATTTCTTCTAATAGGTTTTCAATATTTTGCTCTCTCTCTTCTTCTGGCACCCCAAAAATTCGGATGTTGGTACGCTTAAAGTTGTCCCAGAGGCTCCTTACACTATCTTCATATTTTTGGATTTTTTCTTTTTGTTTTTCTGGTTGGGTGTTTTTTGTTTCCTCATATTTCAGATCTTTGGTTTGATTCTTGGGGTACATTGATCTACAGTTGAGTTTCTGTATATTCTTTATTTCAGACAGTGTATGCTTAATTTCTGACTGGTCCTTTTCCATTTTTTTGGCATTCTCATTAAGGTCCTTGAAGGTCTCACTAAGCTCCTCGGAGGTCTCATCAAGTTTCTCGGCGGTTTTTAGAAGATTCTTGAGTAATCTTATAAATGTGGTTCTGAACTCTATGTCATCCATTAGTTTGCTTTCCTCCATTTCTCTCATTCGTGACATGTTTCTTTGTCTCCGCATTTTGCTGCTTCCTTGTGTTGATGGAGTGGCTTTGTGTGGTGGGTGACCTATAGGGGCCAGCAGCTCAGCCTCCCCAATCACCTGAGGTGGACGCCTTTGGTACACCCCTTTGTGGGCTGAGTGCAAAGTCTTGGTGTAGTTAAGCCTTGATTGCTGTTGGTACACTGGGAGGAATTGACCTCCAGGCCAATTGGCTGTGAGGACCCGCTGTGTCTATAATGGAAGAACTGCTGCGCTGGAGACACGCTTATGGTGCAGGACTTGTTTCAGTGGGGCTTTGGTGCTCACTGAGTCTGCCTCTTGAATGTATCACTTATGGATGTGAGGAGTTGAAATCTGGTGTCTCACACTGACCACTAGGTACACTGGCTTCTGGATCTCCAATGGGGTGCAGGTCGGCTACTGTCTGAGGCCACCCAGCAGGAGCTACAGCGAGAACTACAGTTTTCTCCTCTTTGCTTGGGGTTTGGAGGTTTTGGAGCTGTCTGACCCGGGCTGCAGGTTTGCTATGTTAAGCTGCGATAGGGCAGGCCATTCATATGCTAAAGCCGCTGCTTGGAGCTTGGGTGGGTTCGTAGATTGTGCAGTGCGGGGTCTCAGGGCGTGACTAGGCTAGGGCGTGGCAAACAGCGATGGATGCCAGTAAGCCAGCTTTGCGGCTCTGTGTCTCCCACTGTGTCCCCGTGTCCCACGCCCCAGCACAATAAACAATTGTTCCTGCATGCAGCCCTGCAAGCAAGCCTCCCTCACTTTCCGACCCCACGGCAGACAGTCCAGCTTCTCCCCGTAGGAGTTTGGGTCCCCCGCGTCTCCCCAGAAACGAGTTCAGAGTAATCGGGAGCTTATCTCCCTTCAGGTTGAAAACAGCAGCACTCCCAGTCACCCGTCGCCAGCCTGATTCATGCATCTCCGTACCTCAGCTTTTCAGCGCTTGTGCACCCCTCAATGCTGTTTTCTCTTTCCTTCTAGTTGTAGAACTTCCACTCAGCCAGCTTTCCCGTGGTTCTGGGTGATAGACGTTTTGTATTTTAGTTGTAGTTTTGAAATTGTTGTGCGAGGCAGTAGTTTAGGTGTTTACCTACGCCGCCATCTTGGATCTCCTCCGAGTTTATATATTTTTGATGGTAACCTTTTATTAGGTATATGGTTTGCAAATATTTTCTCCCATTCTGTATGTAGGTTACCTTTTCATTTTGTTGATTGGTTCCTTTGCTGTGCAAAAGCTTTTTAGTTTGATGTAGTCCCACTTGTTTATTTTTGCTTTTGTTGACTGTGAGTTTGATGTTGCCAAGGAACCTTTTTCTTATGTTTTCTCATAGAAGTTTTATGGTTTCAAGTTTTACAATTAAGGCTTCAATCCACTTTGAATTGATTATTGTATTTGGGCCCTTTCATTGTTTTGCATGTGGATATTCTGTTTTCCTGATGACATTTATTGAAGAGACTATCTTTTCCTTATTGTTTATTTTTGGCACCCTTTTCAAAGATTAACTATATGTACTAGTATGTGTGTGTGTAGATTTATTTCTGGGATCTGTATTCTGTTCCATTGGTCTATGTGTCTGCTTTGATGCCTGTACCATACTATAGCTTTATATTATACTTTGAAGTCAGGAAGTGTGATACCTCCAGTTTTGTTTTTCTTTCTCAAGGTTGTTTTGGCTATGTGTGGTCTCTTGAGGTTCCATATGAATTTTAGTACTATTGTTTGTTCTACTGGGAAAAATACTTTTGAAATATTGATAGGCAAGGCATTGAATTTGTAGATCACTGTGGGTATCATGGGCATTTAAATAATATTAATCCTTCTAATTCATGTACATGGGATATCATGATACCATTTATTTGTCTTCACAAATTTTCAATATCTTTCATCACTGTCTTATAGTTTTCAGTGTAGATTGTTCACCTCCTTGGATAAGTATATTCCATAGGTACTTTATTCTTTTTGATGCTATTGCAAATGGGATTGTTTTCTTAAATGTTTTTGGATAGTTCATTGTTAGTGTACTGCAATGATACTGATTTTACCATGGTTATTTTGCAACTTTGCTGAATTCATTTATTAGTTTTAACAGTTTTTGGGTGGAATCTTTAAGGTTTTCTATATAAAATATGTCATCTGCAAAACAGATGACTTTTTCCTTTTTATTTTGGATGTTTTTTTTTTTTCTTGCTTAATTGTTCTGGCAAGGACTTCCAGTACTATGTTGAGTAGAAGTGGTGAGAGTGTGCTTCTCTATCTTGTTCCTGATCTTCGAGGAAAATCTTTTAGCTTTTCACTGTTGAGTATGATGTTAATTGTGGGCTTGTCGTATATGGCCTTTATTATATTGAGGTACATTCCCTATATTCTCAGTTTTTTGAGAGTTTTTATCCGGAAAGGTGTTGAATTTTGTCAAATAGATGCTTTTTCTGCATCTATCTAGATGATCATATGATTTTTATCCTTCATTGTTAGTGTGGTATATCACATTTATTGATTTGCATATGTTGAACCAGCCTTGCATCCCAGGGATAAATCCTACTGGATGATGGTGTATGATCCTTTTGAGGTGCTGTTGAATTTGGTTGGCAAGCATTTTGTTGAGGATTTTTGCATATATATTCATCAGGGGCATTGGCCTGTAATTTTCTTTTTTTGTAATGTCTTTATCTTGCTTTGGCATGAGGGTAATGCTGGCCCTGTAGAAGGAGTTTGGAAGTGTTCCCTCCTATTCAGTGTTTTGGAAGAGTTTGAGAAGGATTGGCATTCTTTTTTTAAATGTTTGGTAGAATTCACCCGTGAAGCCACCTAGTTTGGGGCATTTTTTTTGTTGGAAGTGTTTTTTTTATTTTTTTTATTACTGCTTCAATTGCTTTACTTGTTATTGGTCTGTTCAGATTTTCTATTTTTTCATGATTCAGTCTTGGTAGGCTGTATGTTTCTAGGAATTTATCCAATATTTGTAGATTATGTAATTTGTTGGTGTATAATTGATAGTAATTAATCTCTTATGAACCTTTGTATTTCTGTAATATGTAATATCTTCTTTCATTTATAATTTTATTTGAGCTCAGTGTGTTATTTTCTTGGTTAGTCTAGCTAAATGTTTGTCAATTTTATTTTTTCAAAACTAACTCTTGGTTTTATTGATCTTTTCTATTATCTTTCTAGTTTCCATTTTATTTCTGCTCTAACCATTTTATGTTCTTCCTTCTGATAATTTTGGGCTTAGTTGTTAGTTTTCTTTGTTCTTTTTTTCTCGAGGTGTAAAGTTAGGTTGTTTATTTAAGATATTTCATTTTCCTTAATGTAGGCATTTATCATTAAAAACATCTTTCTTAGAACTGCCTTTGCTAAATCCCATAAAGTTTTGGTACAGTGTGTTTCCATTTTCTTTTCTCATAGAATACTTTTTGATTTCCCTCTTGATTTCTCTTTGACCCTTGATTGTTCAGGAGTATGTGGTTAAATTTTCAAATATATTTGAGAATTTTCTAATTTTCCTCCTGTTACCGATTTCTAGTTTCATGCCACTGTGGTTGAAACAAAAATTCAGTCTACTTAAATTTAAGACTTGTTTTTGGCCTAACATATGATCTAACCTGGAGAAGTTTCATGTCTGCTTGAGAAGAATCTCTTATCTACTGTTATCGGGTGGGATGACCTTTGTATGTCTGTTAAGTTCATTTGGTCTATAATGTCATTCAAGTCCACTGTTTCTTTATAGATTTTCTGTCTGGATAATTTATCCATTGCTGAAAGTGGGGCATGAAGTCCCTACTATTATTGTATTGCTTTTTATTTCTCTATTTAGTTTTATATATATTTCTTACATATATTTAGGTATTCCAGTATTGGGTACATATATATTTATAGTTGTCATATCCTGTTGATGAACTGACCCCTTTATCATTATATAGTGAGTGACCTTCCCTATTTTTTACTGAAAGTCTTATTTTGACTGAAAGTCTGTTTTGTCTGGTCTAAATATAGTTAACTTCTGTTCCCTTTTGGTTATCATTTGCATGGAACATCTTTTTCCATCTTTCACATTCAGCCTGTGTGTATCATGAAAGCTAAGGCAAGTCTCTTGTAGCAGAATATTGTTGGATCTTGTTTATTTAAAAACAATTTTAAATAATATTTATATTTTTCAAATATAGTTGACATACAGTATTATTTTTAGGTGTACAATCCAGTAATTAGACATTTATATAACTTACAAAGTGATCATCCCAATAAATCTAGTACCCACTTGACAACACACAGAGTTATTATGATATTACTAGAGGCCCGGTGCATGAAATTCGTGCATGGGGGGGTGTGTCCCTCAGCCTAGCCTGCACCTTCTCCAATCTGGGACCCCCTCGAGGGATGTCTGACTGCCCGTTTAGGCCCGATCTGCCCTTCCCTGCAGGCCCGGTTGCCCCCAACTTCCCTCCTCTGCCGGCCTGGTCATCCCTAACTGCTCTCCCCTGCTGGCCTGATCGCCCACAACTGCCCTCCCTTACAGGCCTGGTCCCTCCCAACTGTCCTCCCCTGCTTGCCATCTGTGGTGGCCATCTTGTGTCCACATGGGGGCAGCCATCTTGTGTGTTGGAGTGATGGTCAATTTGCATATTACTCTGTTATTAGATAAGATAGAGGCCTGGTGCAGGGGTGGGGGCCAGCTGGTTTGCCCTGAAGAGTGTCCCGGATCAGGGTGGGGTTCCCTTGGGGCATGGGGTGGCCTGGGCGAGGGACGTGTAGTGGTTTGCAGGCCAGCCAGGCCCCCCGGCGACACAAGTGGAGGCCCTGGTATCTGGGATTTATTTATCTTTTATAATTGAAACTTTGTAGCCTTGAGCAGAGCCAAGCCTCCTGTTCGCTCAGTGGTCACAGCCCTTTTTGTTGGGATTTATTTATCTTCTATAATTGAAACTTTGTAGCCTTGAGTGGAGGCCAAGGCAGGCCAGGGGAGGTGGAAAGCTTGGCTTCCTCCATTGCCGGGGAAACCCAAGCCTCCTGCTCACTCAGTGGCCGCAGCCATCTTGGTTGGGTTAATTTGCATACTCATTCCTGATTGGCTGGTGGGAGTGGCTTGTGGGTGTAGTGGAGTGATGGTCAATCTGCATATTACTCTTTTATTATATGCAAATTGACCATCACTCCAACACAAGATGGCTGCCCCCATGTGGACACAAGATGGCCTCCACAAGATGGCCAGCAGGGGAGGGCAGTTGGGAGGGACCAGGCCTGCAAGGGAGGGCAGGTGGGGGTGATCAAGCCTGCAGGGGAGGGCAGTTAGGGGTGACCAGGCCGGCAGAGGAGGGAAGTTGGGGGTGACTGGGCCTGCAGGGAAGGGCAGTTGGGGGGGGATCCAGGCCTGCAGGGGAGAGCAGTTGGGGGGGACCAGGCCTGCAGGAGAGGGCAGTTAGGGGCAAACAGGCAGACAGGGGAGCAGTTAGGCATCAATCCGGCTGGCAGGGGAGTGGTTAGGGCAGCCGTGGGCAAACTACAGCCCACGGGCCGGATCCGGCTGTTCTATCTGGTTCTCTTGCTCTCCCCTCCGCTCCTTTACTTTGAATTTATATTAGTTCACACAAACACTCCATCCATGCTTTTGTTCCGGCCCTCTGGTTCAGTTTAAGAACCCATTGTGGCCCTCGAGTCAGAAAGTTTGCCCACCCCTGGGTTAGGGGGTGATCAGGCTGGCAGGCAGAAGCGGTTAGGGGCAATCAGGAAGGCAGGCAGGTGAGCAGTTGGGAGCCAGCAGTCCTGGATTTTGAGAGGGATGTCTGACTGCCCGTTTAGGCCCGATCCCAGTAGGGGTCCCATATTGGAGAGGGTGCAGGCTGGGCTGAGGGATACCCCCCCCCCACCCCCCGTGCACGAATTTCATGCACCGGGCCTCTAGTTGACTATATTCCCTATTCACTTTACATCCCCATGACTATTCTGTAACTACCAGTTTGTACTTCTTAATCCCTTCACCTTTTTCACACATTTTCCAAACGCTTCTCCTATCTGGCAACTGTCAAAATAGTCTTTGTAGCTATACTAGTAAGTCTGTTTCTCCTCTGCCTATTTATTTCTTTTAGATCCCACATATAAGTGATATCATCTGGCACTTGTCTTTCTCTCTCTGACTTACCTCACTCAGCACAATACCCTCTACGTCCATCTATATTGTCGAAGATAATTTCATGCTTTTTTATGGCTGAGTCATATTTCATGTCTTCTTTATCCATTCATCCATGGGTATAACTTAATTGCTTCGATATCTTGACTATTGTAAATAATGCTGCAATAAACATATGGATATATGTCTTTTGGATTAGTGCTTTGGGTTTCTTCAGAAAAATACCCAGAAGTGGAATTTCTCTGTACTTCTTGGTCTCTTGTTATAGTATTTGTTTTAAAGTCTATTTTGTCTGATATAAGTATTGCTACACCAGCTTTTTGTTTGAGAAGCAACTTTGAAATCTATTTTTCCATCCCTTTACTTTTAGTCTGTTGGTCTCTTTTAATCTGAAGTGAGTCTCTTGTAGGCAGCATATGTAAAGGTCTTGTTTTGTATACCTTCAGTCACTATATCTCTGTTGATCAAAGTATTTAATCTATTTGCTTTTAAAATAATTGTTGATATATATATTTATTGCCATTTTAAAATTCATATTCTTGATCTTTTTTTTTTTCCTTCCTAAAAAAAACCCCTTTAATATTTCTTATAATACTGGTTTGGTAGTGATGAACTCCTTTCGTTTTTTGTCTGGGAAGCTCTTTATCTGTCCTTCAATTTTATTTTATTTTATTTTTTAATTTTAATAAATCTTTATTCAGATTATTACAATTGTTTCTCCTTTCCCCCCCCATAGCTCCCCTCCACCCAGTTCCCACCCCACCTTCTGCCCTTACCTCCCCCCCACTGTCCTCATCCATAGGTGTATGATTTTTGTCCAGTCTCTTCATGAACCCCCAATACCCCTTTCCCCCTGAGAATTATCAGTCCACTCCCTTTCTATGCCCCTGATTCTATTATATTCCCCAGATTATTCTGTTCATCAGGTTTTTAATTCACTTGATTTTTAGGTTCACTTGTTGAGAGATATGTATTTGTTGTTCATAATTTTTATCTTTACTTTTTTCTTCTTCCTCTTCTTTAAGAATACCTTTCAGCATTTCATATAATACTGGTTTGGTGGTGATGAACTCCTTCAGCTTTTTCTTATCTGTGAAGCTCTTTATCTGCCCTTCAATTCTGAATGAAAGCTTTGCTGGGTAGAGTAATCTTGGTTGTAGGTTCTTGCTATTCATCACATTGAAAATTTCTTGCCACTCCCTTCTGGCCTGCATAGTTTCTGTTGAGAAATCAGCTGACAGTCGTATGGGTGCTCCCTTGTAGTAACTAACTGTTTTTCTCTTGCTGCTTTTAATATTCTCTCTTTGTCTTTTGCTCTTGGCATTTTAATTATGATGTGTCTTGGTGTGGTCCTCTTTGGATTCCTTTTGTTTGGGGTTCTGTGCGCTTCCTGGACTTGTAAGTCTATTTCTTTCACCAGGTGGGGGAAGTTTTCGGTCATTATTTCTTCAAATAGGTTTTCAGTATCTTGCTCTCTCTCTTCTTCTGGCACCCCCATAATTCTGATGTTGGTATGCTTGAAGTTGTCCCAGAGTCTTCTTACATTATCTTCAACTTTTTGGATTTTTTTTTTTGCTTTTTGCTTTTTCGGTTGAGTGTTTTTTGCTTCTTTGTATTTCAATTCTTTGACTTGATTTTTGTGTTCCTCTTGTCTGTTTTTGGGTCTCTGTATAATATTTTTTATTTCAGTCAGTGTATGTTTAATTTCTAGTTGGTCGTTTTTCATATCTTCGAGGGTCTCATTATATTTATCAGCCTTTTCTAGGATGTTCTTGAAAAGCCTTATAACCGTGGTTTTGAATTCTATATCCAGTCGTTTGTTTTCCTCCATTTCTTTCGTTTGTGATCTGATTCTTTGACGCCGCATGTTCACTGCTTCCCTGAGTTGGTAGGGTAAATTTGTGTGCTAGGTTTCCAATATGGCCCAGTGGGTCTGCCTCCCCAGTTAACCTGAGGTGGACACTCTTGGTGCACCCCTTTGTGGACTGTGTGTACAGCCTTGTTGTAATTAAGTCTTGATTGTTGTTGGTATCACTGGGAAGAATTGACCTCCAGGCCAGTTGGCTGTAAGGATCAGCTGTGTCTATGCTGGGAGAAGTTTGGTCCTGGAGACAGCCTTATAGGATTAGACTTGCCAAATTGCAATAGCCTCTGTGCTCAGCTTGGATGGGGTGGAGTCTCAGTCTTGGCTTCCCGTCAGCCTTGCCCTTGCGCGCATGTGCGCGCCTTCAGACCTCTGCCTTCCCGGCTCCCGAGTCTCCGCCCGAGAGTCCAGACTCCCCCCACAAGAGCGTGGGTCCCCAGGGGCTCGCCTGGAACTGGGGTTCACTGCAGTCAGAACTGGGGCCCAGTGCAGTCAGGAGCCTCCGACTCCCTTCCACTAGGGAAAGCCTGTGGCAATCTCTGCAGCCTTTGTGCGCACTGGCACGTGTGCGCCTTCAGACTTCTGCCTTCCCCAGCTCCCGAGTCTCCGCCCGAGAGTCCAGACTCCCCCCACAAGAGCGTGGGTCCCCAGGGGCTCGCCCGGAACTGGGGTTCAGTGCAGTCAGAACTGGGGTTCAGTGCGGTCGGGGGCTTCCTTCCCCCTTCCGCCAGAGAAAGTCAGCCAGGCTCTCGGCCGCCCTTCCTCTCTGCGCGCACAAAGACCCTTTGCCGTACCTCCAATTCTCTGTGAGCTTTTCTCTTTCCTTCTAGTTGTAGAATTTTTACTCAGCCAGCTTTCCTGTGGTTCTGGATGGTGTCCGTTCTTTTTTTTAGTTGTAGTTTTGAAATTGTTGTGCGAGGCAGCAGTTTAGGTGCTTACCTATGCCGCCATCTTGGTTTTTTTCTCTGTCCTTCAATTTTAAATGATCGCCTTGCTTGATAGCATAATCTTGGCTGTAGATCCTTGATTTTCATCACTTTGAATATTTTGTGTGAATCCCTTCTGATCTGCAAAGTTTCTGTTGAGAAATCAGCTGACAGTCCTATGGGAGCTCCCTTGTAGGTAATGAATTGCTTTTCTCTTGTTGCTTTTAAGATTCTCTCTTTGCCTTTAAACTTTGGCATTTTAATTATGATGTGACTTGGTGTGGACCTCTTTGTGTTCATCTTCTTTGGGACTTCCTGTGCTTCCTGGACTTGTATGTCTATTTCTGTCATTATTTTTTCAAATAGGTTTTCAATTCCTTGCTCTCTTCTTCTGGTGCCCCTATGATGCAAATATTGGTACCCTTGATGTTGTCCTGGAGGCTCCTTAAACTGTTCTCATTTTTTGGATTCTTTTTTCATTTTCCTGTTCTGATTATTTTCTTCTAGATTGGAGATTTGATTCTCTGCTTCATCTGCTCTTTCTGTTGATTCCCTGTAACATATTCTTCACTTCAGTTATTATAGTCTACATTCCTGACTGGTTCTTTGTTTTCTGCCTCCATTTTTATATTTCCTATCTCTTTGTTGAAGTTCTCATTAAGTTCATCTACTCTTCCTCTGAGTTCCTTGAACATCCTTATAATCAGTCTTTTGAATTCTGCATCTAGTAGCTTGCTTTTCTCCATTTTATTAATTTTTTTTCTGGACTTCTGTTCTATTCTTTCATTTGGGATATATTTTGTCTCCTCATTTTGGCAACCTCCTTGTGTTTGGTCCTATACATTAGGTAGACCTGCTGTGCCTCCTGGTCTTGGTAGAGTGGCCTTATGCAGTAGGTTTCGTGTAGGGCCCTGTGGCATAGCCTCCCCACTCACCCAGGCAGGGTACTCCAGGCATGCTCCCTGTGTGAGCTGTGTGCGCCCTCCTGTTGTAGTTGATCCTTGATTGCTGTTGGCACATTGATGGGAGGGATCTACACCCCCAGGCCAGTAGGCTCTGAGCACTGGCCACCGTGGGGGATCTGCTGTGCAGGGGCAGACCCCATGGAGCAGGACTTACTTCAGCAGGGCTTTGATGCCTGTTGAGTCCACCCTTTCAGTGTGTCCCTTGTGGGGGATGGGTGGTGCTTTGACATGGTCTGAAGCTGTCCACTGGGTATGTTGGCGCATTGGCTCTCAGGCCTCCCAGAAGGTGCAGGCTAAGGTCAGCCGCTGTCTGTGCCCTGCCCTGGGCCACCCAGCATGAGCTACAAAGTGACCTGCCGATGGCTATTACTTTGCTGGGCTTGGAGATGCCTGGAAGAGGCTAAGCTGCCAACCAAGGCCAGCTGCTACTAGTGCCGGGCCTGGGACCTCTTAGCAAGAGGTATGGGGCACACTGTGGCCAGATGCTGCTTGTTTGAGGTTTTAGGAAAGTCGCAGCATGAGCCAAGACAGGGCGTTGTATGGAAAAGCCCCTGGAAATGGCTTTGGTGGGCCAGAAAAGTTGGGTGGGGTAGGGTCTCAGGGAATCACCAGGGCCAGAGGAATAGCTTTAGCCAGGTTGATGGAGACTCAGATATGGCACCACCCTGCCAGCTCTGTGGGCAGAGGGTTCAGCAAAGGAACAAAGGCCTCTACCAGCACTTCTTCCTGGGAGAAAGCTGCTCCTCCAGCCCTTGCCCAAAAGCCAGACAATTCAGTTCCTCGCCGTATGGCCCTGGTGCCTTTTGAGTTGCTGCCTGAGCACTGGAGCTCTAAGTCCATGCCTAGGCCCTTTAAGAGGGATGCCTGGGACTCTAGCAGCCCTCTGTCTCAGCCTTAATTCCCACTGGTTTTTATAGTCAGAAGTTATGGGGACTTCTCTTCCTGGCACTGCTGGAATCCTGGGCTGGGGGCCTTGTGTGGGCTGGGATCCTGGGCCCTTGGGCCTGGTGTGGGCCTGGGACCCCTCATTCTTCAGAGGGGATCTCCTCATTGGATCTCGTTTTGTAATCTACTCAGCCACTGTCTTTTGATTTGGAGAATTTGTTTTAAATGTAAAGTAATTATGGATAAGGAAGGGCATACTGTTGCATTTTGTCCATTGTTTTCTTAATGTTATATAGTTCTTTTGTCCCTTTCTTTCCATCTTCCTTTGTGGTTTGATGATTTTTGTTATTGTTGCGGTATGCTTTGGTTCTTCTATCTTTTGTGTATCTACTGTAGGTTGTGATTTGATGAGGGGATGTTGGGTTTTGTCAAAGTCTTTCCCTGCATCTCCTGGGATGATTATGCAGATTTTGTACCGTATTCTGTTCATATTGTGTACCACATTAATTGATTTTCAGGTGTTAGATCAACTTTGCATTCCTGGTATAAACTCCACTTGGTCATGGTGTATAATGCTTTCTGTATGTTGCTGGACTTTTTGATAGAATTTTGTTTAGGATTTTTATATGTATATTCATTAGAAATATGGGTCTTCTCCCCTGCCACCTTTGTGATATCTTTGTGTGGTGTTGGTATCAGGAAATACAAGCCTAGTTGAATGAGTTGGGAAATATTATTTCCTATTCTGTGTTTTTTTTCCCAGAGAGTTTGTAAAAAATTGATATTCTTTTTTAAATGTTTGGTAGAATTTGCCAGTGAAGCTGTCTAGGGCTATGCTCTTATTTGTTTGTAGTTTTTTAAATTACTATTCCATTTCTATACTTGGTAAGTCTAGTCCAGCCGTGGGCAAACTACGGCCCGCGGGCCGGATCCGGCCCGTTCGGCTGTTCTATCCGGCCCATGGAGCCGAAAGAGCGGAGGGTTCTCTTGCTCTCCCCTCCGCTCCTTTACTTTGAATTTATATTAGTTCACACAAACACTCCATCCATGCTTTTGTTCTGGCCCTCCGGTCCAGATTAAGAACCCATTGTGGCCCTCGAGTCAAAGAGTTTGCCCACCCCTGGCTAGTCAATTTTTCTATTTCTTCTTGAGTCAATTTTTGGTAGTTTGTGTCTTTTTTGTGTCTTGGGTCTAACATTTGCCTGTTTATCTTAGTTAACTATCTTATTAGCATGTAGTTGTTAATGGATTTCCTTTATAATTCTTTTTACTTTTAAACTAATCTTTTTTTTTACCTGAAATAGTCCCAACTCACAGAAGTCAACTGCCAGTAATGTTAATATAAGGAATTAAAGAAATAAAATAATCAATGTTAACCGAAGCCTACTTTACACCCTCCACAATCTATTCCCTTTTCTTTCCAGAAGTATTGTGAAACTTGCTATTGATGTGAATCCTTACCACCCGTTTTTATACTTTACATCTTTATGTATAGACAAATGCACAGCATTACTTGAATTATGTAGACTTCATGCTGTGCTTTCCTTTCCCTCAGCATTTCATTTCAAGATACTTTTACATTGTCATATTGGATTTAGTTCATTTATGTTAATGGCTATGTGTAAACAGTCTCCAAATGAAAGGCAGATGGGTTGTTTTCAATGTTTTCTTTGTAAATTAGTGTTAGTTCTTGCAAGTGATTGCCTGTGTGCATGTGTTTCTCTCAAGGATATGTACCAAAAAAGGTTGAGTTTCTGAGTCACAGAATTTATACCTTCAACTTTGCTGGATATTGTAAAATTGCTCAGTGACTCGGGCTTTCAGATGTGCTCAGGTGGCTGCTGAAGTCCCAGGCTAGATGGGCAGTGTTTCGTAATGAGGCCTTGTGTGTGGCCTGCTCAGTGGGCTTCCTTCAAGGTGCCCCAGTCTTGTAACCCAGGTTCTGGTGAGAGTTAAGCTAGTAAAACCTGTAACATGGTTACTTTTTAAAACCTGTGAGATAGAGGAGGCTGGAGAGACACCCAGTTGGGGTAAATGTCACAATGGACGTGAATTAAGTCAGCCAGTCAATTGAACTGGTATTTGAATGAAGACGGAGAGTTTTATGTAGTGAGTCTTCAGAAATGGTCTGAGTTTTGGCGTGTCAGAGCTGGGTCTAAAATTTACACTCTTCTTCCTTTGTAATTTCAAGCCAGTCATTTCTCCTCTCTGTCCTTAGTTGCCACATCTAAAATGGGGATAAGAGTTCCTAGTTCATAGACTGATAACTAAATGAGGTTATACATATAAAGTGTTTGGCACAGGGCCTGGCATCTAGCAGCACTTAATCCGGCTGCTGTTCTGTCATTCTGCCTCCAGTTTCATTCCTGTCCCTTGGCACTGTGTACCAGGAGTGTGGGGAGACGGGTAAGCAGCACTGGGTTATAGCACCTGTTTTTCTTGGTCTTCCAGTTGTAGCTTCTGTTTCTCTAGTGAATGTGATGTCCTGGTTCACTTTCCAAGTTGCTGAACAGACAATTTAAGAAAATGAGGGTACTTGTTTAAATAGCTTTGCAGACCTTTCCTCGCACTTAAAGGAGTATTATAACAAAACCACTGTAACCTCACAGAAATTCGTGTGCAGACAGCTTCGTTTGCCATTCTGCTTAGTGTGAGCTGGACTCCATCCAGCTGGGGTGAGAAAACAGAGGCCTATATTTGAGCCTCTGATGGGAAATACTTGATATTCTCAGGTATCAACCTGGATAAAAATCCCTCCGTCTTCACCATCAATCAAAAACTTCAGCTTTGGCCCAACTGGTGTGGCTCAGTGGTTGAGCAGCGATCTATGAACCAGGAGGTCACGGTTCAATTCCTGGTCAGGGAACATGCCCGGGTTGTGGGCTCAATCCCCAGTAGGAGGTGTGCAGGAGGCAGCTGATCCATGATTCTCATCATTGATGTTTCTCTCCCTTCCTCTCCTTTATTCTCTGAAATCAATAAAAATATATTAAAAAACTTCAGCTTTGGACAGGACAGTGCCAACATTTGGATGCGTCTGTCTTCTGTCTGCAGCACAGTGAGAGAACACAGGAGTTACCACCTGCAAGGCCATGTGCAGCGGTTTCTGTCACAGTCATATCAAAGAGGAATTAAAAAAGCTGATGCATGTCCTTGTTTTTTGTCTAATTATACAATATGAGTAGTTTTAATAACTTGTCATAAAAGGAGCAGGAGAGAGAGCTAGGATGTTAGGATGAGGTTTCTTTCTGAAAGTTACTACCCATCAGAAATGGAAGATAAGCTGTTTGCAGAAGGGGTGAAGGAATGGTGATTTAGGTGACTTGGGGCAATCTTCAGGATTATGTGGCACATGAAGTTGGACATTTCGTTTACATCTGTCCTGAAGTTGGTCTTGTGTTTTATTGTAATGTGGCCTAGCTGTCATTCATTTCAGCTATCACTAAGTGTGTAGGTGTCTGCATTTACAAATGCTTTGGTATTCACCTCAATTCTAGAGCAAATTGCTGTTATAAAGGTGCAAATGATGACTGTGTCCAATATCTGAAAAGCTTTCGAAGGCCCTGTATTACCCAATGTAAACAGTTATCTACAGACGACTCTAAGCCCCCAAGAACTGGGGTCCTTGAATGTGCGGCTGTCTCCACGTTTCCAGACGGTGTCTCAGCACTTCCTGCGTGGATTCTGTCTTACGGCCACACACTGGTATCTGCCAGCGGCCTGGTGAGCAGGGCCTCACCTCAACCACCATCTCTCGTTAACTTGGACCTCACCCAGCCTGCTTTCTCTGCTTGGAATGTCCTCTCCATGTTCCAACACCATCTCTTCCCGCTCAGTCCCTTTCTAAGCACCCCTTGGCATAATTTTCTCTCCTCGAGGGCAGCATCTTGGCTGGGTAATAAGTGATGTTACAAATATTTTAGCAACTTGAAAGCATCATCCACGTACTGGTCTAGTGAGGCTGTTACTTTTGTCTTTTCAATGTCACGGATAGTGAACATTTTGTTGTATTTAGGCAATCAGTGATCTTTTCTCCTCTTCCTGTGGTTGATACAACACCCATTTTCCTAATCAGATATTGATAATGAAAGTTGTCAACCAAGTTTACTCACTATTTTATTTCATCAAAGCAAGGAGGAAAATGCAAAGCTGTCCTCCTCAAAACTATTTTAACCATGGGCTTTTGGGTTGAAAATTAAATGCCGTCTTACCAAAATAATACAGAACTCTAAAGACCTTTTTGTATGCTCTATAAAATAAATAGTTGCTTTTGAAACTTGGCTAAATTGAAAGATTATCGGGTCTTCCAGGAATTTTGTTGGAGCTGCAGGTATTACTATCAGAGTGTGAGTCAGTCTTCACTGTGCATGTATGTATCTATCAACCCCCAGGGGAACTACATATTTATCATGTCTTGAGTCCAGTGCTTCCCTATGATGTGGAAGAAAGAACATGATTTTGGTGTAAATCTTGTCAGGTTCCAGTTCAGCTAACACCTGTTTCTAGTCTATATCCCTGGGCCTGGGCGAGGGTTGCTCACTTGATGTGTCATCTACAAAACCTGCCCCGATGAGTCCTCTTGTTTTATGTGGTGACTATCTGCTGTGACATGTGTCCTAAACTTGGTGTCTCCATCTCCCACCCTCAGGGCTACAATGGCTCTCCTGACCCAGAGGGTGGTCTTTTCTCTGTATAGCAAGAATCATAGTACATCAAAATGTTTTTTTATTTGAGACACAAAAATGCAAAATTGCTGAGATATCAAACATTTTCCGATCCGCTACAATACTGCCACTATGTACAAAAGATCTGATGATAAATGTGCACACATATAAAAATACAGTATGCATTACCTATGTACAGTACATGTGCAAAACATATGGCATTCAAACATGATATGGAATTAATTTCAGGGGTGCAAACAGCAAATACAAAGGCATCATGGTTTTTCTTTTAAAAAACAACATAAAGGCAATACATGAATGGACCCCCGATTGCCATAATTTTTTGTTTCTTAAATGAGTGCTTTAATAAGCAGGGCTCTGTAGATTGGTATTTTCTCCTTTTTTTTTCATAAAGTGAGATGCTAAGACATAATGTGACAATGAAAATAAGAGAAACACCTATCACGTTGCATTTCTATTGCAAGCAAGAAAAGAAGAAAACTAAGTTGTACATAGAAAGGAAAAAACTTTGTATTACTACTAAATATGTACTACCCTAAACCAACAAAACAAATCTATACCATTTTACATGAAAACGATAGAGAAATATCTACACCTCTGAAAATTATAACCTTAAATGGATAATACATTTTTGGGACTGATTTTTGAGATCTCATTAGTCTCAAATTTTAAATAAAAGTGCCTCCTTTTGGCAAATACTTGGCAATGCCTTTGGTTCCTTTAAAGCAAGTTTGCATTACTATTGGTTACTTGAGGTTAAGTACTTTTGGTAGATACTAAACCCTTTCCTAAATGCTTCTTCCTCCTACCAAATCAGCAACTTTTCTTACAGCGTAATGTAGAGAGGTAATTGTTATGAGTCTCGGTGATTCATGAACTTGGTTAAAGCTTTGACTTCGTAGTTGGCACAAAGCTCTGTTAAACACGACAGCTGTGTTGATATCGCCACTGACAAGTTTTATCTGATTCCAGACAGCACCTTGTAGATCTGAGATTGCCATCCTGTTGTTACAAGACTGTGACATTTTTTTCAATAACGATTCACAGAGCAATGTGTTTGTGTGGAGGGTTAGAGTGCTTTTGTAAACATGTGCAGCTTTTGAAATTACAGGCCTCAAATCAAAGATTTCCGGTAGAAATCCTTTGCAATGATGCATTCCCTCGAATGCTGGCAGAAGGGTGAGCAGGGAAGAACATACGTTGCCATGCAGTCACTTCACATGTAAAAATGTAGCCTGGAAAGATCACTGAGCAAGATCTCCAAAGTTTGAGAAGGAATTAATACATCTGAATTATTTTCCAGTTTTGACTGAAGCCACTTTTAAAAGATGAGCTGAAATGCAGTTAGGATGCTCTCCAAACACACACGACCGCACTGGTAAGCTGTGTTTCTTGATAAACCTGACCTTCCAGTTAATGTTTTTGGTAATTTGGGCTAACTCTGTGGCCTGAAGGGCAGTGGACAGTCGGTTTTGTATTCTGCTCTGCTGCCCGTAGCCAGGATTCATGTTTTTGGTGATGGATGGAAAAATGGAGGGTTATTGTGAATGTGGTTAAATGGACCTGTGCTGCTCGGCTGGTAGACTCCTGATAACTATTCTCCCTAAAGTTCTCTAAAAGTCCCCAGCGGTGCTGGGCGCTCCCCACCTGACAGCAACTTGGGGGAGGCTTGCCACCAGGCGGCCCCTGGGAACGGCGTGTGGTGTGCACTGGATGCTGCCAGAAAGCTTTACCACTTCTCTCCGGCCAGTGTGTCTGCAGACAGTAGAGGGACTGTCCCATCACTTGTGGGTACAGCTGTCTTGTCAGCTGTCGTGGCTGGCCAGTGGGAATTCTGAAAGGATGAAGCAAGCTGTGTGACCTGGAATGATCTGGGGTTGAGGGTGAGGAAGCCTGCGTCAGCTCTGGTGACAGAATGGGTGACATGCTCCTGACACAGCTCTCAGTTGCTATCCTATTACCATCACTTTGCTTACAAGAGGCGGCAGTTTGGAGGCAAAACCAGACTGCCATGGCCACTCCACTGTTCTTAAACGGCACTTACAAAAGTGTCAGTTACATGGGTCACAGGACTGTGCAGTTTTTAAAAAGGAACTTTAAATAAGATCTCTTTAGTATTATAAAAATATTCATATAAAACAAACACAAATAGTATCTGAATGAGAAATTCTATGACTTCAGAGTACATCTATGTACAAATACATGGCAAGTACTATACAGTAGATTGCACATTTCAGGAAAAACACTAGAACTCGAACCACTAACACTGTCCCTAAAGTTTCTAGCACATGCTTTGCTGAAATGTACAAGACAACTACACACTCTAGACTTCCAAAGACTGTGTAAGAAGCTTTGGTATAACCTCTGTGCATCCCACCCCCATGACATGACTGCTTACCTATATACACCAGAAAGGTAACTTGATACTACTGTGTTTCAGGAATATTTAGGGAAATAAGACTAGATGTGAGAGAATACGTTTCTAGGAGTTGTTTTCTTGGCAATAGGATATTCTGCAAGATGCTCTACAACAGTACCTGTAGCAGTACCTCCTCTGAACTACACATCTGCATACGAAAATCCAACCGGCTGTTCTGACGTGGGCTTTAAACCTCACCTCAAACAACACAAATAACCTCTTTAACACACACCTTTCCCACTGCATTTACCCCCAAGTACATTGATTGGGGCGAAGGAGCCTTGATTAGAGTATCATCTTTGGTCATGTCACATGCACACGATCTGTGTCCTCCCTCTAACCTGGAACATGTAGCTGGGATCCTACAGATGCCCAGCTTGCTGCTCAGGCCAGGAGGGCCCAGCGGAATGGTGTGAGTAGGTGGCTGGTAGACTTAATAACTGGACTCCTTGCCTTTCTTCCTCTTAAATCAGTGGTCGGCAAATCGCGGCTCGCGAGCCACATGCGGCTCGCGAGCTGCAGTTTGCCACTCTGTTGACTGAGTTTGCCGACCGCTGTCTTAAACGAAATGCTGGTACATGAAAGACTGAACACAGATGTAAAGTGGGCACACTAGCAACACGGTCCAAAGAGAGCAGGCTGATGAGGCGGCATTCTTTGCACTGCAGTGTGTGTGGAGAGCAGCCTTCCTGTGGCATGTTTCAACAGGGGGCTGGGAAACGACCTATGCACACAGCTTAGAAAGACGGAAACACAAAGTTCTTCAGCGAGTCAGCAGCACTAGCTGTTTGGTTGCCTCCTCAGTCCCACTGATGTCTGGTGCTAATAAGCCATTTAAATCTGAATAAAGATGATGCTTAGAGTCCAAGTAGGGACCAGATAAGCTCCAGACAAAAACCCATCTCGAAGACCTGCCCAAAGAAAGTACCTTTCTGAGTCCACAGCCCTGCCCCGGAGACGGGCGCTTCTGAAAGGAGTGACTCGAAGGTGCACTTTGTGCCCACGATGGTGACGGTGACACTCTTGCTGGGTTTGGATAGACGGCAGCATGCTGGATCCCACACGTGGGGGGATGACCAATTTCTAACAAACTACTCACCACAGACTACACTGAGCATACCGCCTCTGCCCGGAACCATTCAGAAGCACTTCAGGTTGGGAAGGGCCAGTTAACAGAGCTCCAGGGTCCTGGGCGACTGAGTTCTGGAAAAACGGACTTTTCTTACATGTAGTGAAATTTACAAACTGAAATAAAAATTTGAAATAAGATCAGCTCTTAGGCAAAACACAAACCCAGAATGATTCACAAGTTCTTTCCAAATAATGGGTCAGGTTGCCTCTACATGTCACCGTGGGAACAATCACCAATGACCCAGAGAGCAACTTGACCCCAGGGCTCACACAGGTGAGGTGGAGAGCACAAGAGTATTATTTAATGAAAACCTCTACACTTTTTGGTAGATTTCAGGGTTTTTTCAGTTTTATACGTTTTGTCATATACTTAAATGACTATTTTGAAATTATTTTAGAAATCCTGTGATAGTTGGCATTTTAGAAAAATCTTAAGAAATTTGATTTTTACTCAACAAATGTGATAACTTTTTGTCTATATAAAAAACGAATAAAACCTCCAGTTTTTCAATCTTCGGCTTGTAAAGATAGCGAGAGCTCAGGTATGACATCCAGTTTCAAACTGTAAAGCAATGACAGGATGAGCGGCAGAAGAGGCAGCCGGAGGGGGAGTCCGGAGGCCAACTCGGCGACAGGCTCACCTGTAACCGGTGTGGGAATGTCCGGGAACAACAGACTCCTCCCTGCCTTCGCTTTGCAACTCACCAGCTCAGAAGGATATTTTACACTAAAGCCTTGTCTTGGTTCTTTGAGATGGGTCTGGTTACCTGAAAGTTATTTCTTAAAATACAGAAATACATGTGGCTCAAGTACTCTAGAAATATGTGACTTACTAAAAGTAGTAGGGCCACTGGATACCCAATTCCTTATCCCCATGTAGGCTGTACAAATCACAACATAGAGTGCACAAATACATGTCTAATTTACACATTAAGTCAATCTAATCAACCCAGAGGATTGCTAGCAGAATTTTCAGTGTTACCAATAGACCCAGACTTTTTACAGGGGATTGTTTATGAAGTATTTTGAAGACCTTGTCTGGTTATAGTGAAAGAACTTTCATTTACATTTGGAAGTCTAAAGTAAGATTCCAAAAATCACAAAATAAACTACAACACAAAAATATTACATTGGTTTATGAATGGAACCAAAAGTCTTCAGCTGGAAGCCTTTGCCGACTGGCTGGTGCTCTCCGCTGCCCTTGATCCCTGCTGCGTCTTGGGCAGGCTCAGGCCACGCTAGAAATACAGGTGCGATGATCCCTCACCTCCCTCACATCGGCATTCTTGTTTGAGTGGAGCTGTCTGCCTTGTATTTAGGGCCTGAAAGTGACCACAGAGGTTTAAATGTAGTTGATTACCAGAGAATCTGCATGTCGTTATCCTGCACACATTACTCTTAAGGTTTTTATCTAAAGGTACTTTGCATTCTTTACTGAAGTCTGGAGAAATGGGTCTTCTTTGACTAGTGATTTTTCAGAAGGCCCTGTGCTATATTAAAATGCAGACATTCACTGCTGGGTGCAATGAAACGTTCTCAAACTTCGTTTCCAGGCTGTGACCATCTATCCGTTTTTTTCTGTGACATCATGTTTTCATTGCAATGATGCAACTATAGATCTGTCTCTAAAAACTGACCTTTTAGAATTGTCTTCTTAAACCTCGTGAACTCAGACGAGAAATCTGTGATGTTAGTCCCATGGCAACGGCAGGTCTTGGGGGTCTAGGAAGTCAGCAGAGAACATGCTTGGGGCAGTGGCGCTGAGGGGAGTGAGTCCCGACGACGTGTTAGGCATGGTGATGTCTAACCACTCCATGTTGTCCAGGTTTGAGTCAGAGAGGTCAAGTGACAGACAGGGAGTGCTCGCAGCAAACTGGGCCTCGGAGGTTTCCATGGGCGAGTGTGAGGGGTCCAGCATGCTTGAGTGACTCAGCAGGTCGTTCTGGAGATCCTCAATCAGGGAGAAGGGCTCTCGGTCCTCGCTGCTGCTTTGTAGTGGAGTAATTTCATTGGCTGAAGGTAAAGTCCCATCCAAGAAAGCTTCCAGTTGGTTTTCTAAGCTGGCAGATAAACTGCTCAGAGGTTCTAAAGATATGGGCGGTGCCATTTGGACCTGGGGCGGAGGCCGGGACACCACTGTGTTGACTGGCATTGTGGTGATGCTGGCTGTCACTGGTCTCATTTTGGAAATAGGAGAAGGCTCTTCCTTTATAGGGAGAGAAATTTCTGTGCAAAATAAATAATTAGTAAGTAAACATTTACTGCTATTTACAATTTTTATTAATTACTGAGTTATTTTACTATTTTGCGACGACTTGATACACAGCCCATCTTAGGGGTAGGAAGAGAATGCTATTGGCCCTTGATGACCTTTAGGAAGATGGATCATTTTAAATAAACATTTACATTTATAGCATTCTGACATGCTTTCAATTCCTTTTAGTAAGAGTAAGCATTAAAAGAAATTATATCCCATCAAGTAGGATGATGTTTTTAGATGATGTGATCATTGGGTCCCATTCTCACACATTGTAGGTTTAAGACAGGGCTCATGTCTTACTCTCTACCACGAATCTGCGATCACAGCAGCACACTACCCTAAAGTGAATGTGGAAACGTGGGTGCTCAGTGTAATGAATGATCTAACTATATTAGTTGAACTATGTGTCCAGTTTAGCTATATCCATTCTATATAAAGTTCTGAAAAGATACAATGCCATCGTATGACCTGATTTAAGATGAGGTGGGCCACCTTATGTGTCTTGTTTTTTTCAGTTTATATAAAATCTTGAGGATTTGGTAAATGTCTTAAGAAGCACTAGTTATGTGTTTTTCCTTGCCAGATCATGTAGAAAATTAATGGACCAGTGTTCACTTAGGTATATATAAGAGAGTGAAAAAGATACTTTAAAAATACAAATGAGAATCTGACTTGATATGCAATACACTAAAAATTTTACTCAACAGCTCTTCCAACTCAGTGACTGGGCTGCATAAATAGGTGAGACAACACTGAAGATTCCTCTCAGCTGTGTGTGTTCCAGGACAGTTCACTTCTCATTACCTGTGAGTCATCTCTAGAATTGTTTTGAAAGCTGAAAGTGCAATTTATACTTATAAGTGCAACTAGTCTTATAATCAACGACTTAAATCTCTTTATCATTATTACTAGTATTAGTTTACAATAAGATGAAATAATATATTCTATTAGATACTTTGCCATAAAAAAAAACACATTCCTTTTAGAATATAACTCATTTCTATGTTTAGGTTGTAAAATTATTCTTTTTAATCATTAAAAAAAGTATTTTCACCAGATTTGGCAAAAAACATTTTTAAAATTTTAAATTCAAGGCATGGAATATCTGTTTCTCTAATTTCCATAGTTTAGCTATATCATGAGTTTAAATTATTTTGCAAGGTCGATATAGTTATTCGCAAAAAAAAAAAAAAAAGCTATTTGCACATGTAGATCTGTTGTCAAGTATCAAGAATTTTTATATTATGTCAAACACTCTGACAAGATCATTAACAACAAAATCAAATAGTACCTGGCATGAGTGGAGAAATTTTGATAACTATTTAAAAATCTGAATAAAACTCCTTTCACTGGGAAATTTAAGACTTTAAAATGTTCTAAAATAGCATTGTGAATTTTTGAAGTACTTATAAACTGAGGCAGAGATATCCTTGATTTTTTTTGTGTGTGGTTTATATTCCTTACCCCTTTTTAAGATGACACATTGTAAAATTGAAGATTTTCATTTATATGTAGAAAGAGTTTTAGAATTGCCTTTGAATATTAATCAAGTTATTAGACCCTAAGCTAGGTGACTTGGTTGTTACAAAATTAACTCATGAATTGGAATATTTTTATCCCATTGCAATGACTGATACCACACATGGAGCAAGTTTTGAAGTTTTCAATGTGGAATTTATATCTGTCTACTTTGCTATTTTGAGATGGTTTGTCTTTTTCAGCAGGTACATATCTGTGGGTAAATCTAACATTACCTTAGTATTTTAACCTGAAACAATGGCTTTCCCCCATTCATAAGTAAGTTGTATTAATGGCCTAAATGTAACAGATTTTAAAACAGGAAATGCAGTTAGAAGAATATGGAAGCTCTAGAGGAAAACTTACATATCCTGTGACAAGGGATTGGGGGTCTGATGTGACTTTTCACCTACCTCCACTCTTAATGAGGATATCAAAGAGGTCGTCCATCTGCTGACTGTGTGCATTGGAAACCTACAACCAAGGAGAATATAAATTAGCTTTCTTTCATACAAACCAGGAAGTGTCATATAACTGTTCCAAAGGACCTTATGGAACAGCTAGTTCTAATTAATCACTTGATCATTTTGAAAACACTGAGGTCCCCTGAGAAGTTAAACCATTCACCCATGTGTTACAGCTGGTTAGCTGACAGAACAAGAATGGGGCTAATACCCAGCTCAGATGACTTTTACACTGACTTGTATATTGAGTGCATTTTGAGAGGCTTCTCATATTTTAAAAAATGTTTTAACTCACTTGCATTCTGGTAAAAATATAAAGTATGTATAAAGGTGGCCATCTATATTTTTTCAGCTTTATTGAGAGTAAATTAACATACAATAACCTGCAGTTATATGAATTATACAATTCTATAAGTTTTGACATATGTATACACCCATAAAACTATCAGCAAAATCAAGATAATGAATATTCTATTGCTCCTAGCTTCCTCATGCTTCTTGTGCTAGCACTTCCTTCATCCCTAGGCGTCAATGACTTGATTTCTCCCATTACAGATTAATTTACATGTGTAGAGTTTTATAGAAATGGACTCATATAGTATGTACTCTTTTTACTAGTAGAGGGAGTGGCTTCTTTTACTCAATAGGATTTTGAGGTTTATCCATGTTGTAGATTATTCTTTAGGAATAGTTCATTCCTTTTTATCGCTGATAACTTTTTTATTGTAAGAAACAGAAATCTGATTGGATTGTTCCTACATTTTGGCTACTACAGATAAAGTTGGTATGAACATTTGTGTACAAGTCTCCGTATTTGTGTGTAAATACCGAGGAGTGGAATGACTGGATCATAGGGTAGGTGTTTAACTTTTTAAGAAATGGCTGTTTTCCAAAGCGATTTGCACATTTTACATTTCAGCTAGCAATGTATGAGATTTCCAGTAGCTCTTCATTCTCTTCAACACTTGGTACAGTCAGCCACTTTAATTTTAGACAGCTAATTGGCCTATAGTGGTATTGCATCGTGGAGTTAATGTGTATTTCCTAATGATTTGATGTTGCATCTTTTCATGTGCTTCTCTGCCATCTGTGTATCTTTCTTTGGTGATGTGCCTTAACAAATCCTTTGCCTATTCCAGACTTCTTATGCTGTTTTTATGGTTTATCTTTTTCCAACCATTTACTTTCAACCTGTGTCTTTATATTTAAAGTATGCTTCTTGTAGATGCACACATTAGTTATCTAATACTCTATTATAAAACTTCTAAAACACTTTGTGGCTTAAAATGCCAGACAATTATTATCTCACAGTTTCTGAGTCAGAATTTAGGAATGGTGTAGATGGGTAGTTCTGGTTTGGGGTCTTTCATGAGATTGTAGTCAAGATGTTGGCCAGGTTACAGCCATCTTCAGGCTTGGCTGGAGTATGTTCTTTTTTTTTTTATGCCAGTTATTATTTTTTTTCATGTGAGTTATTATTATCCTTATTGCTCATCTCAACTTATGGCATAAATTCAATAGAATAATACTTCAGTTGCTTTAAAAATCTGGTTTATGTAAAACAGATCCCAACTTTGCATATATATATATGTGTGTGTGTATATTATTATGCATTCAGAGATAATAATCTGGCCACTCAGTGTGTGTGTGTGTATATATATATATACACACACACACACATATATATGTATATATACACACACACTGAGTGGCCAGATTATTATGATCTCTGAATGCATAATAATCTGGCCACTCAGAGTGTGTGTGTGTATATATATATACATATGAGGCCTGGTGCATGAATTCGTGCATGGGTGGGGTTCGGCCAGCCTGGCCAGGGGGAGGGGACATGGGCGGTTGGCTGGCCTGCCTGCTGGTCGAACTCCTGGTCAAGGGGACAATTTGCATATTAGCCTTTTATTATATAGGATATATACCGAGTGGCCAGATTATTATGTGTTCAGAGATCATAATAATCTGGCCAGTGTATGTGTGTGTGTGTATATATATATATATATATATATATATATATATATATAGAAGGCATTTTATTTATTTATTTATTCCCAAATGGGAACTTCTTTTTTTACTTCAAGAAGAATGATTTTAAATATAATAATGTTACATGCAGTAAACACCAATTATTTAAGAATTATCTTAAATATAATATTACATGCAATAAACATTAATATTTAAACAAGGATTTTAAATATAAATATTACCAACACTGTACTAACATAGTATGATATCACAAAAGTTGTAGGAAATATTAAAAATCTGCAAATAACAGGATTACTTCCATTCTATTCTAAAATATTTTTCCCCCCCCTCTGGCTCTATTTTTGTTCCATCAATTTATGTTGTTCATTATATTCCACAAATGAGTGAGATCATGTGATATTTATCTTTCTCCAACTGGCTTATTTTGCTTAGCATGATGCTCTCCAGGTCCATCCATGCTGTTGCAAATGGTAAGAACTCCTCCTTTTTTACCACAGCATAGTATTCCATTGTGTAGATGTACCATAGTTTTCTGATCCAGTCATCTGCTGATGGGCACTTAGGCTGTTTCCATATCTTAGCTATTGTAAATTGTGCTGCTATGAACATAGGGGTGCATATATCCTTTCTGATTGGTGTTTCTGATTTCTTTGGATATATTTCTAGAAGTGGGATTACTGGGTCAAATGGGAGTTCCATTTTTAGTTTTTTGAGGAAACTCCATACTGTTCTCCACAGTGGCTGCACCAGTCTGCATTCCCACCAGCAGTGCACTAGGGTTCCTTTTTCTCCGCATCCTCGCCAACACTTGTTTGTTGATGATAGCCATTCTGACATGTGTGAGATGGTACCTCATTGTCATTTTGATTTGCATCTCTTGGATTAGTGACTTTGAGCAGGTTTTCATATATCTCTTGGCCTTCTGTATGTCCTCTTTTGAAAAGTGTCTATTTAGGTCCCTTGCCCATTTTTTTTATTGGATTGTTTAGGTTGTATGAGTTGGAGAATGTTCTTGTAAAGGTGGCTTACTACATGACTGGCAGGCTGGTTGTCGACAGGGGCAGGGGTGGAGTCGCTTCAATTCCTGTCCCCAGGGCCTCACAGCTCACTTTCCCTCACAGCCAGCAGTCTGAGAGAGAGCAAGGCAGGAGGAGTATGCCTTTTCTCTCTTTGTTTAGGCTGTCACACACCATCACTTCTGCCAATTCTATTCCTTAGAAGCTGGTCACTAAGTCCAAACCAGGGAGTAATATCTAAGAATTTGTAGACATACCTTAAAACTATTACACAGCATATAGTTGGTTCTGTTTTTGTGTGTTTTTTTAAATCCATTCTGATAATCTCTATAATTATACTGTTTTCTCTACTAGTGTGTCTTGTGTAATCATTGATATGGTTAAGTTTACCACTGTCTTGTTTCTATTTATCCTGTTTTCTGTTCCTCCTTTCCTGTCCTTTACAATTTAAAAGCTATGCTTCTTAACTGTTATCTATACAAAATACATTCTTAATTTTTCATAGGCTACTTAATGTTGCATATCCTATAATAAAAGCCTAATGTGCTAAGTGTCCGACTGTTTGACCAGTTGCTATGATGCGCACTGACAACTTGGGGGCAGACCCTCCGACCAGTAGGTTAGCTTGCTGCTGAGGTCCAGCTGATTGGGACTGGGCAAGATGGGCTGGGCATGCCTGGAGTCCTCCCATGGTCCCTCCCCAGCTTCTAAAATATTTCTTTTAATGTGCATGAATCCATGTAACGGGCCTCTGGTAAAATATAAAACCTATGTAAACATACTGATCCATTTATTTCCTGTATCCTTTAATAATCTGTATATATAAAAGGCTAATATGCTAAGTGTCTGACTGTCCGGGTAATGATGTCATGTAGCAATGCCCGGCTTCCTCTCCCTAGCGACTAGCCTCCATGCAGTTTCTTCAGCCCAGGAACATGACTTGATTCATAGCCAGCTGATGGCAAAGGTCAATGCTTACCTTGAGCGAGCCCTGTCCATTGTTTTTATGCATCTAAGATAACAGATCAGAGCAATTTTCTTTTCTTCCTAAAGGCGCAACCACTGGCACAAGACCATGGAATCCCTCATTGTTCCCTTGTTCCTTGCATACGATCTCTATGTGCTGTAAAAGAGGTATGTGTTTCTCTATATAATTTCTCCCGCCTCCTTAATCTACCAACAGTGGGTTTCAGATAACCCTCCTTAATTCTTGTCCTTTGATTCTAATGTATAAAGTTGCAAAACTGCTATTCTTGTGGTGATCAATTTGTCAGTTATAAAAATGTGTAAAAGTATGTTGCATACCTGAAAGTAATATAATAGTGCATGTCAATGTGAATGAAAAGTAAAATGAAATGGCCTTTCTAATCCGTAGAGATTTTCGTACCTGACATCGTGTGTTCTTTGGGAAGATAGATCCTCTCCTCTCCCTCCTCCCACCTTCCAGAAATCAATTACTGTATGATCCCACTTATATGTGGAATATAAACAAACCAAAATAAATGAAGAAAACCCCCCAGAAACAGACTCATAGATATAAAGAACAAGGTGGTGGTTGTCAATAGGAAGGGTTCAGGGGGATGGAAATAAAAAAAAAGGTATACCCACTAAAAAAAGTTAAAACAAAGTGAGTACTGTATATATCTTATTCAATAAACATTCATTTAAAAGACTGAGTTATGGAGTATGAGTCCAAATATATTTGAAAGATTTTATAAACATAAAAATGGGTTATATACAGAATATTAATAAAAGGATTCTGGGTGGTAGGACCATTGATTTTCTCTATTTTTTTATAATTAGAAAACAAGTTATGCAAAGATTTTTCAGGAGACTAGATGTGAGCAAAACATAAATGTTTAGTGAAACGTTAGTAACAAGCTCTTCAGGAACACAGGAGAAAACTGACATCAGATTGTTTCAAAACCTCAGACACATTGACATGTCTCTAAATCTAAGAGAACTTAGGAGACATGGTCACAGCTGACTTAGTTATGGAAAACGAAGAAAAATCTATCAACTTGTCTGTTTCCCTTAGAAGAGGATCTTATTTAGGAAAAAGAAAAGAGGGACCCGTGTAACAATCATATCTACCCTAACACAACCCATCCCTCAGCCCCAAAGGAGAAGTTAAAAGACAAACTCCGAATTTCCGAGTAATTGCAGGTTACACAGCTGTTGAAACCTGCTTGGAAGTTGGGGTCTTTATAGTAAAGGATAATGTGATTTAAACAACATTTAAAATGCAAACAAGGCTCCTAGCCATGAACTTAGTATCTACTGGGGCAAGTCCACCTTAGAAAAGGGATTCAATTTGAGGATGACATAGAAGCCACTGGCCTCACTTACCTCTGGAAGAGAGGACTGGGTACTGCGTGTCTGTTTGATGGCCTCCTCGTAGCGGGGAGGGTCTTTCGTCTTGGGGACTGGGCTCCCAAACAGAGAGTGCTGGACGACAAACTGCTGGGGTGGCGGGGGCGAGCTCGGCTGTGGCACACAGAGGAGGAGCATATGTCAGCTTTGGGCGGCAAGCTTCCTCATGCCCTGGCTGGGACCAGCTCCGCTGCTCCTCACGCATGAACCTCCTAGGCCGCTGAGGCTTCTGACCGAAGACCTACCTGGGAGGCTGTCTTCACTGTGATATTTCCAGCTATTTCCCCATGAATACTGATCTTCAGTCATTCCCAGCCTAAAGCTCTGGGCTTTGGGACGGCCTGTACCCAGTAAGCGTGTCATTGTAGCAGTGGCCGCAGGCTTACCTTGCTGGGAGGGCTCGGTCCGTTTTGCAGGGATGGAAGGGGTGCACTTCTGGACGTCTTGTTAACAAAGGGCTGCTGGACCGCTGGAGCGGGTGGTCTCTGATATGAAAGAACTGTATTGGATGCCGAGCTTGTGAAAACCTGTAATGAGTAAGTATTTTCCCATCAGTTTGCCCTTCCTACTAAAGAAAACCATGTTTTAAAACAGGTCGGTTAACTTTTTCTGCCAAGGGCCACAGGGTATACAGTTGAGGGTTTGTGGGCTGTGCTGTCTCCGTGGTGACCGCTCCTCTCTGCTGTTGTAGCACAGAAGTGGCCTGGACAACATGCAAATAAATGTGTGGGGCGGGTATGAGTACAACTTCATCTCCAAAAACAGGCAGGGCTGGATTTGGCCCACAGGCATGGTTTGCCACCCCATTGAGCATCAGTGGTCCCTTTGCTCGTCTTTGATGGCAGCATGACAGTGTTTTTGGGAAAGCAGCATTTCCTCAGCATAATTTCCCTAGTACAGTGGTCGCAGTTTGCCGCTCTGTTGACTAATGAGTTTGCCAACCACTGACCTAGACTCTCGATTCCAATAATTACAGGCTGTTGTTGTTCCTTGTGATTAAGCCCCTAGTAAATGACAGCTGAATTTCTTATATTCCTCACTAGGGTGATCGCATCTATTCTCCTGGCTTTACTGTTTACGATAAATCTAATAATCCCAAGCCCACCTCTCTCTTCCAACCTTGCTTCCAAGTTCCAAGTGTTTACAAACATAAATTTGGGACATCTCAAATGTAATATATTCCAAACTAAACTTTTCCCTTCTTCCCTCCATCCCTAGCCTCTGAGGGAAAGTAATTGCTGGTTTTGCCTTTATATTTCTTTAAACTTTAGTAAATAGAGCCACCAGTCTACTCTGCCTCCTCTCCTCAGAGCTCACATTTCTTAGAAATGACCCTTGGATCAGGCCTCTGTTCTTTGCTGTCCTAATCCAGGTCCTTATTATCTGCCACTGGGATCCTGCCCTAGCAACCCTCCATGACAATACAATCTTAGCACACACCTGATGGAGCGCTGCCATTCACCGGCTCCTCTTTCTTAGGGTACAAGCTAACGTTTGGCTGGCATGCAAACCTTCTCACCACCTGGCCCTTTTCCATGCTACCTGAAAGGCTACACGTGCTGTGGCCATGCTTAGTTTTCCAGTTGCCTGGAAATTTCTCCAAATCCTCGCAAAGCCCCATGTAAAATCTGCCTCTTTCTGAGAAGCTGTCTGACCCACTGGGCAGAGGTGAGATTTCTTCCTGTGGAACTAACTGCAAAGTGTTCTGGGTAAGGCCTTTTACAAATGTACGGCCACACTATTGATATTTAACTGTATTTCACAGAACTAGTTTGCTCATAAAAATGTTTAATATATTTTATGCCACTCGTATTCAGAGAGAGAAAAATTTATCCCCTGTATTTTTATTGTAAATATACATAAGTATTTCTTAAACATGAAAGTAGGTGTGTGTGTTTATATTCCTCTAAACAGTACAACTTCTCTGTCAACACCTCTTTTAAAAGGTTGAATTTCCTAATATTTGGTAAAACATACACAAAAACTTCTTCCTTTAAATTGGGAGTAATGATTCCTAATTCTAGTATTTTGAGATTCAGTGAATAAGCCCTTATTTATCCTGTCTAGATAATGTTTTTCTTTCCCCCTGAAACAAAGAAAACTGTCTCAACATTTGAACATCCACTAAGCTTATCACTACACTAATATGTTATTTTCAGCCCAAAATAAGTAATATGCAGCTAGAACTTCATATTTTTCAGAGGAGAGTCCAAAAGAGAACATGTGTGTTAATGTGCCTGTTCTGACCCGAGAGGTCTTTTCTGTCTGTCTCTCAAGCTCTCAGCCCAGATAGCTCACCCACCCTGGGGCATATTGACAGGTCTATATAGTTATCTAGGTTCCTTTATGTTAAAGATGGAAATTCTGGGACTAATACTAATTCTCAAGGTTTGTAATAGTTTAAGACCTTTCGAGGCCTTGGGATTTTTCTGGCAAGGAGATGTGCACACAGCTCCACCTACTGGATGGTGGGAAGTCTGGTAACTATTGGGGCTACTTAACAACAGAATTTTTAGGTGGAACTCCTTTAGAGGACAGTGAACCCTAGATCAACACCACAATTTTAAAGATGAGGAAACTGACAGAGAAAGACAGTGAACTGTGCGCAAGGCCCAGTTGAATCATGTAGCTGAACCAAAATGATAGCCAGACCCAGGCCATCTGGTTCTCAATGCATGAGGTGGCAAGCTCAACATATAGAAACATCTCACTCAAGAGATAATTTCAGGAAGTGTCTTTTTCATCTTCAAGTATATCTTCCCAGGGAACAGCACTTTCCCCTACAAAAATGGTTAATTTAAGAAAAATTTAAACCCAAGAAGATTCTACATATAAAGATTGAAAAAATACCTTCGAAACTTTTACTTAGAAAAGGAGTTGAACTGTTAAGACAAGCTATCTTTTAGTAATAAAGAACTCTCTTTCCCCAATACTTGGATAATCTGCAGACAAATGGCATCTGACCTGAGGCTCCTGTGATGGGAGATGGATCGTAGAAAGAACAAAGGGAGCTCCCCGGAGGAGGCTCCTGTGAAGATGCTGAGTGGTCGAGTAGATGAGGGACCAGTCAGCCCCGTCTGTCACCCTTTAGTGTTCACCAACCTTTCTGACTTGCGGCTGACTGAGCACGTGCGGTGTGAACGTGCCTGGTTGCTGAGGCCCAGTCTGTGCCAAGCCCGAGGACAAGGCGGTGGTTGCTATCTGAGGCTGAGTCTGGACTCCTGCTTGTGGTGGAGTCTAGGAGGCAAAATCAATCAATCAATAAAAATAAATCAATTTAATTGTCAAAATCAAAGTTAGAATCAAGAGTTAGGTGTGAGATAACTGTTCATTTGGGGGATCTTATCTAAAATGAAATAAGATAAAATGTTTACAGATACACACTTCAACTCATCGGTACCTAAATTTGAGCCTTAACAATTCTAAACCATAGAGTTAAACACCAGACCAGTTATTTTCATGCTCTTATTATTCCTTAAGTGACTAAGATGTTCATTTGAAAATTTTGTGAGAATAGAAAACTGAAATAAGAACCTGTAGCAGCTCTACACCTAATAGGTCAGGTGTTACAATAATTTTAAGAGTGGCAGGGAAGTTGTGAGGCCTAAGAGTCTAAATCCCTGCGTTTAAGCTGCAGTGCGTCCACTCTCTGGGGACAGTCAGCCACGTGCTGGCACATACAAGCCCAGAAGGAAATGCGGTTCTTCGACTAAATGTCAATCATCAGGGAAGATTTGGACAGAAAAGTTTAGGAAAACTACATTAAAGAGCAACTTTCCATTTCACAGACTCTAAAGGTGAAATGGGAATTAGGATTTTCGCAAATGCCAAGGGCCTGTGAGTCACCTCTGCTCAGGATATCTGGGTGGTCAAGGCTGAGGAGCCCTGCATGTGGCCCACAGTTTGTTAAAACCCACTGGAATCGTGTTACATAAAAACAACATACAGCCAATGCATAAAAGGAAATTATACCAGTAACGCTCCATGTCCTCAGTAACATCCTTACTCTAACTCTGGTGGTGGCCTTTTCCTTAGTGCAGGCACCTTCACATCGATGGTGCCTTTCAGGGACATGTGGGAGGCAGAATATCAGAGTGGACGTAAGAGTCAAAAGGCTGGGGTTTAAACACTAGTTCTGTCCTCAGGCAACTTGCCAAACCTCAAGGGCCTCAGTTTCCTTATCTAGAAATGGGTTTATCACTTGGATTTTCTGGGGGAAGGGAAGAGTAAATGAAGTAAGCTATTTAAAATACTTGAGGCTGTGCCTTGTGCATAAAAAGTACTCAGTAACAGTTATTATCACGATAATGTCATAGGTATGTAAAAACAACATTATGATAATGTGTTCACTAAAGGTAAAAGGTAACAGAAATAGAAAAGTACCCCCATTTTTTACTACCTAAAAAGAGTGCTGATGTCCTAATTTTTGAAAGTCTCCCCACTACACCCCCACCAACACAGTTTTCTGCTTCTGTGAAGCCTGATTTGGATGCGTCTATGAAAAAGCTCAGGTGTTTGTCCTGAGTGTCCATTCCATGTGGGCTGCGAGGCAAGTAGTTAGAAGACAAACTTCACACCTGGAGTTTGAGGCTGCCCACGGGGAGCTGCACGGAGGTGACACTGGAGCCCTGGATGGACACTGGCAGCAGCAGCTGAGCAGTTTGTGTGGTCAGCAAAGCCTGCGGCTGAGCGACAACGGCAGGCGGCGGCTGTCCCTGGGAACTCACGTAAAACTGTGGGACCATGCTCGGCTGCTCCGCCTTGGCCACAGGGACCTCTTGCTTGATCACTATAGCCTTTTTGGCGACAAGGGTCTGGCCGCCCGCAGAAACAGGCTGCCCCACAGAATGGCTGGCTCCCAGGACAGGCTGCCTGGGGCTGGAGCAGTCAGCGAGTGAGGTCTCATCTTTGACAGAGGAGCCCACACTGCCCTGTTTCTGCTCTGACTGGCTGACAGAATGAGCAGAGGCGCTGGGCTGGGAGTCCAGTGGCCGCCGCTGCTGCTGCTGCCCTCGTTTTTCAACCTCCAGTTGCATTTTCAGAACTTCCACGAGCTTTTGCTCTTGTTCCAGTTTCCTCTTTAGCTCTTCGATCTGCTTCTCTTTCTCCTGAAGCTTGCGATCCTTCTCAGCTGCATCCAGTTCCAGAGTGGACAGAGTGCTGCTGGTGGGACTCAGGCTGTCTTCGTTACTGGTCACTCTCAAAGGAGATGAACACAAGAACTGGGATGGAGACATCATGGTCATAATCTCAGTGAAAGTGTCGGCCATGTTTGTGTCCTCGGTGCTGAGACTGGACTGTTCGGAAGGAGACGGTGAGATTGGCAGAGGCGAATTAACATTTTCCACGTGGATCACGTTGCTGGTTCCAGCAGGGGGCAGTTCTGCCTTGAGAGGGGAGCCCGAGCTCGTCACACAGTTATGCAGGGTAGTGACTGGCACCGCCATGGTGACTTCTGGGCTACTGGTGACGACGGCAGATGTTGACACTGCCACGATGCCGTCAGCAGCAGTGCCGTTGCTGTTCATCTCCTGGTAGGGTTTCAGGCGTTCGATAAGGTTTGGTTTGGTGCCCGACACTGGAAGACCTCTTAGCTTCAGTTCTGTTTTCAGTTCTGATACCTGGAAGAACAAACACATCAGCTCTCTTTGTCTGGTATAGCTTTCTGACAAGTCTATAGGACACTTTTGTGGCCAGGACAACTCCATATTATTGCACAGCGGAAAGTGGGGCCATTTCACATTACAGCCCTAAAGAATTCGGAAGGCCAGTGATAATAAACAAGGGTTTTTAGAGGGCAATTCCTCTGTTGTGTCAAAGAAATGATTTACTACCAGAAATGGTAACAGCTACATTTATTGAGTAATTACTATGTGCCAGACACTGTTGGAAGTGGTTTATTCTTTCAATTAATCTTCACATGAGGTGTTGGTATTATTGTTTCCATTTTAAAGATGAGGAGATCAAGGAAAAAGAGGTTGAATCACTAGTCCAAGATACCACAGATAACAGAAGGCAGAGCTGGGGTAGAAACCCAGAAAGGCTGCCCTGGAGATCACATTCTTAACTGTTACGTTTCCCTGCTTCTCCCAAACTTGGCAATAAGCAGGGAAGGAAAAAATCTGCCTCTGGAGTCAGAACAGGTATGGTGCTGACACATAGCATATGCTTAATAAATGAGAGTTATTACTGGTCATTGTAATAACATTGTAAAATAAACTTAATGGACGTGAAAGGAAAGTACCTCTATAAGGGTTATCATATTGTTGGTAAAGTTGAATGTACACCGAGTGGCCAGATTATGATGATCTCTGAACGCATAATAATCTGGCCACTCAGAGAGAGAGAGAGAGAGAGAGAGAGAGAGAGAGAGAGAGAGAGAGAGTCCCGGTGCATGAATTTGTGCATGGGTGGGGTCTGGCCAGCCTAGCCAGGGGGAGGGGACATGGGCGGTTGGCCAGCCTGCCTGCTGGTCGAACTCCTGGTTGAGGGGACAATTTGCATATTAGCCCTTTATTATATAGGATATACACTGAGTGGCCAGATTATTATGCGTTCAGAGATCATAATAATCTGGCCACTCAGTGTATACTGAAAACTACCTGCTAGACAAATCTGGCAAATCATTTACACTTCTGTGGTACAATGGGTGAATAGACTCTACTTGGAATTATCACCTTTAAGTCATCCAAGCTGGGAGGCAGAGGTCCTGGCTTCCTCACAGGAGCAGATGCATTCTGTCTTGGTGTGTTAGGTGTGGTATTGTTCAAAGCTGAATTGCCACTGTTGTTATTTTTGTCATTGAGTGGCCTTCAAAAGAAAAAGAAAATTAGAGTTTATAATAAAACTAGTGGCCTAGTGCACAGATTCGTGCACAGTGAAAGGAAATTAGAAGAAATATTTTAATATTGCTATTTGCCCTTTCTCTATAATAGAAGTGTCAGAGATGAAAGAAAATTAGTAAGATGTAAATGAAAATAATATATAAATTGATTAATAAATAACATGACATAACAAAGACATGATATAAAAACAAAAACATGATATAAAAACAACAAAAACATGATATAAAAACAACACTGATAAAACAATGACTGATAAATTGATTAAACTTATTCTAATATCTCCCTGTATACCACATTAAGAGTAAAAACACTTTCAGAGTGCTTGACTAATTTCCCTTGTGATGAAGTATTTAAAAATTTAACATCACACTCTCTTCAAACTTGAGAGAAAGCAACATATAACTGACCATGTCCGAAAACAGGTTCAGTTAGGAATATTGCTACTCTGTCTAGAGTTTGTCCTTGTGATTTATTAATAGTCATTGCAAATGCTGGCATCACGGGAAACTCGAATTAATTTAAATGGGAGGCCAGTATCAGACGGGGACAAATCAATTCTTGGAATCAGGACAATCTCTCCTTCCGCAGATCCTATTAATACTTACGTTAGGTTGCAATCTTGTGATAATAAATCTAGTACCATTACAAAGACCCCACTTACTATTAAGATTTCTCAGTAGCATGATGATTGCACCTACTTTTAATTTTAATTTATGACATGGCATTCCTGAAAGAGTAATATTATTAAGAAATTCGATGGAAAAATTTTCCTTTTCGGCATCATCCGTTGACTCGATGGAATCACTTCCTTTCAGCTTCAGAGGTACATTATACCAATAATTGGTCTTCAGATACATTTTGTCAATGACACTGGCTTCTTTAGGCTTCAGAGGTACGCTGTGCCAATAGTTGGTCTTCAGACATATTCTGTCGACGACGCTGCTTTCTTTCAGCTTCAGAATGTCAACAAAAACAACCAAATTCATGATCGACAATGACAGATCAAAACACATGCGTATGATTGGTGCCAGTGAGAGCTTTATATGTATCGTGCATGCGCAAGTCAACGTTTGTTTTTAAATAGCCAGTGTGTGTCATGTACTGGGCTGGTTGGTCAGTCGCATGGTCAGTCACTTAGCCTTTCATATTTATAGATAATTTCTGGATTTGACATTGCTTCTGCTAAAAATTTGACTATTAAGTGAGGAGAAAAATACCATGGTCATGAATTGGAGGACTAGATATGGTAAATATGTCAATCAAATCAGGTCCCAATAAAAATTCCTGCAGGTTTTGTTTGCTTTGTAGAGATTTAGAAAGTGATTCTAACCTTTATATGGAAATGCAAAGCACAAAGAATGGCCATGGCGGCACTAAAGAAGAAAAGCAAAGCTTGGAGAGCCATACCACCAGATACCGACAGTTATTACAGAGCCAGCTTACTCACATGGTGTGGTGCTGGTGCAAGGACAAAACCACAGACACATCAAGATCAGAAAATGCAGAAACAGACCCCCACCTACATTGGCCCTTGAGTTATCACAAAGGTGACACCCACTGCAGTTCTATTAAATGGTACTGGCCACACTGGATATTCATACAGGAAAAAATACTGCTCCTAATGGACCCCTACCTCATATCATTTTCAAAAACTTAAATGTGGCCCTAGTCAGTTTGGCTCAGTGGAAAGAGCGTCAGCCTGCGGACTGAAGGATTCTGGGTTTGATTCTGGTCAAGGGCATGTACCTCGGTTACAGGCTCGATTTCCAGCCCTGGTCTGGGGTGTGCGAAGGCAACCTATCTATGTGTCTCTTTCACTTCAATGTTTTTTTTTCTCTCTCTCCCCCTTCCACTCTCTCTAAAAAAAAATCAATGGAAAAATATCCTTAGGCAAGGATTAATAAAAACAAACAAAATCCCTAAATGTGAATTTTGAAAACAATAAAGCTTTTAGAAGAAAACTAGGATAATATCTTCATAGCCTTTGGACAGAAAGTATTTCTTAAACAGGACACAAAAAGCACTAAATAAAGAGGGTGAAAAGATAAGCCAAAGCCACAGAAGAAATATTTGTAATACATTTTTTTTTTTTCTGACAAAGGCCTCATATCTACCATATACTAAGAGTCTTGCAGATCAGTAAGAAAATGACAGAAAACTCAATGAGAAAATCCTGGGTAAGCATATCACAAGAAGGTATACCCAAATGGTCAATAAACATGTGAACAAGACCTTAATCTCAACAGGTAGGAGGAAAATGCAAATGAAATGCACAACAGAACAACACTGCACATCCAGAAGGACTGCTGCTAGACCAACACTGCCAATACCAACTACTTGGAACAGTCAGGACTCTCCCATACACAATTGCCAGGACTGTGCACTGGGACAACCACTCTGGAGAACTATTTCACAGTATCTACTTAAAAAACCCATGCCTATCCTCTGACCCACCAATTCCATTCCTGACAGACACCTGACAAAGACATACATTTGTCAGCCATAAGATGCAGGCTAGGATATTTATTATGTCATTTTTCTTATCAGCCTCAATTGGAAGCAACCCAACTGTCCATCAAGAGTATGACGGATAGGTAAGTTATAGCATACTAGTCAGCAATAAAAATGAACTGCTATTTGCACCAGTGAAGATGCATCTCCCAAACATGTTGAGAAAAGAAGCCAGACACACATGTGTACTATAGGTTTGCATTTATATAATGTTCAAAAGCAGGCAAAACTAATCTACAGGATAGAAGTCAGGATAGTCACCGAGAGAGGGACTGATAATGTTGCCTTTCTTTTTAGAATTTTTTTATTTAATTTGAGAGAGAGGGAAAAGGAGAAACACTGATCTGCTGTTCTACCTATCTATGCATTTATTCGTTGATTATTGTATGAGTCCGGACTGAGGATCAAACCCGCAACCTTGGCATATCAGGACAATGCTCCAACCAACCAAGCTACTTGGCCAGGGCTAATGATAATGTTCCACTTCTTTTTTTATATTTTTAATTAAATAATTTGTACAATGTCATTTCTTTTTTAAAAAATATATTCTTGATTTCAGAGAGGAAGGGAGAGGGAGAGAGAAAGATAGAAACATCAACGATGAGAGAGAATCACTGATCTGCTGCTTCTTGCATGCCCCCTACTGGGGATCGAGCCCACAACCCAGGCATGTGCCCTTGACCGGAATCGAACCCAGGACCCTTCAGTCCACAAATCGACGCTCTATCCACTGAACCAAACTGGCCAGGGCATGTTCCACTTCTTGATGTAGGTGGTAATATGGGCATGCTTACTTTGGCATCAATTTTCACTTACAATTTATGGACTTTCTGTAAGATATACTTCATTTTAAAAGTTTATTAAAAATGTTGGCTAATCAGTTGTCAAGTTCCAAAGTTAGGTGCTTTTGTAACAATTTCCCTAAAAGCCTGTCTGCACCAAACTGAGGCCCCCCAATGACTTCTTTTTACTGTGCTACTCCTGGCATTGAAATGCAAACAATGGCATTTCCTTCTCTGGTGGCTGACACCTATTAAAGAAGAGGTGACAGGGTGGCTGATACCATGCAGTCAATTCCATTGAGGCCAAGGCTTTCCCATCATGTAAGCCATGGTACTGACACCAGTGAAACTCTGAATTCCATTCTGAAAGTGGGCTCTGAGGTGATGACAAGAATGGGTTGGGGTCCACAGCTGGATGATCTTTCTCAACTGAGATTTAGGAAGCCTGTGTTTGAAGCCAGTTCTGGCCTTATCAACAGCTAATTCACTCTTTACATTCACTTGAGTCTTTTTAACCTGCTTTATGTTTTGTTAAAGTTAAATACTTGAAATATTTGAAATGAAGTTTCTTAAAGTTTGGATGAAATGACAAATATTTTCTGTTATTCTCCTTTCTAAAAATTCAACTTTTAAATCTTATTTTTGAATTATGAAAACATTTTATTTAAATCAGAGTTTCTCACCCTTATCCTATATAATAAAAGCCTAATATGCAAATTGTCCCCTTGACTGGGAGTTCAACTGCTTGCTATGACTTGTGCTGACCACCAGGGAGTGGTGCGGAACACTGTGGGCATCGGTGACGTGCTGCAACCTCTCACCGGCTACCTGGGGGCAGGTGTGATGGGGACGGATGTTCGGTGAGAATATGGGGTGTCCACTGAGCTCGCTCTCACTCCCCCTGTTACCCTCCCCCAGGGCGCCAGGGCTTGTGCACTGGGGAAGCCTGTGTTCAGGTGCCGGGCGCCTGCGAGGAGCCCACCTGGCATCCGTGCGGCATCTTCCAGGTAAGCCAGGCCACAGCTGCCGGGACCACAGGGGCCGGTTAGGCTCCCCATGGGTTCGCGCAGGAGCTGGTCTGCGAAGTCGGTTGGGAGAGAGTGTGCTGCCCGCCCAGCTTCCAGGCGGTGCCGCTGGGTGGCACAGAGGCCCACGCTTGTGCCCAGGCCTGTGGCATCCGGCCACGCTCACTCCATCTCGTGTGGGGACTTGGGCGCAGTGACTCAGGTGGAGGGGGTGCATGGGGCCCCAGGGCCCCAGTGCTGCCCAGGGCCCAGAGGTCAGCTGGGACCTGGCCTTCCATGCCAGACACTCACACTTTGATTGCCGGCCAGGCCTAGGGACTGCACCCATGCACGATTTCGTGCACCGGGCCTCTAGTATTCAATATTGTCCCTGTAAGGAGCCTTTTTAGACACTGTTTCCTTATCGCTCTCCCTATGAAATTTTAATACCATGGCTATGCTGCATGCTTGTCTATGTATTGTATCTATGTATGTGCTTTATTAAATAAAAATGTAAGCTTCCCCTCAACCAACTTTTGGTCCCTTGTGAATGAGATCATCTCGAGAATACATAATTTCAGTGAATTATTCTATTCATGCTCTTTTTGGTTGAGATTCTACAATACTCCTGGTTACTATGATGAACAGTTCAGTATTTAATTCAACCTTTAAAGTAACGGAAATAAAGGGAAAACGTGGGGGTTGGGGGAGATGAATGTGATCACCGTGTGGATGAGAAACCTGAAGTTGAGAGAGATGGCATGACCTTCCAGGAACCTTCAGCCAGTGTGTGGGATTACAGCCCTGTGAATTCATGCTCTTGCTCCTTCCATGGTACCAAAGGCTGTGTTATCAAGAAAATCCCACTACTGCAGGTACTGCCGGACTTCCACATTTAGTTTCTCATAATGGAGTTTTGGTAAAAAATGTGTTAAAGCCAGCTCCATTTCTAGGACCTGGAAGCTAAACAGAACTGGTGTTCAGTCTTTGTGTGGTGAAATGGTACTGAAGAACCATGGTCTTGCCTCCTCCTGGTCCCTGGGTCTTCCCTGTGTGAAGTTTTCCTTGGACGGCTTGGCATGGTCACTGCAGTGGTGGGAATGTTTGTGGAGGACAGGGGACTGGAAGCCTTGGGAAAACCAAGAACTGTAGAGTTTGGAAGCCTACTCATCAGATGTATTCTTCTCATCTACAAAGCCAGTCCCATGCAGCCAATACCTTTCATTACAGGAAAGACTATTTCATAGACAGCACAAAAAATCCTTTTATGGGGTTTCAGTTGACCAGTTTCCTCGCCTGGGCATGGAATCAATAATATCGGTCCTTGTAGAGTAACCATGTGGATGACGATGATGTGAAGTGCTGAGCACACTGCCTGGGGCATCGTCAGGAGCACACGCACGTGAGCCATCGTTGCTGTTACTATCATGGAGCCCAAGGAGGACGGAGGCAGTGGGGATACCGCTGACGTGGACAGAGCAGCCAAGTGGCGCCGTTCGTTTCTGATGCTCTTTCAGCTCTTGGCCTTCCTGGTCCCCTGCCAATGTCAACAGCTGTCTCAGGCTTGCTTGCTCTTAAAATAATAACACGATACAAGATTCTTCCCTCCTTCATCTCTGTGCCCTGATGTTGTAAATTTCAGTGCTTCACAGTCAAGTCTGAATGACTAACTAGTCTAACCTTTCTTGACATATTTGGTTCTTGCAAGAAAACAGTGAAATGATAATCATTAGCATATGTGGAGGGCTTTCTTACAGAGAAGCTGCTTAGTGGGTCTTGTTTTCCACTCCCCGGGAGGAATGCTTAGCCTCCTGTAGAACACAAGTCCAGTGTCTCCAGATCATGTGATTACAAATCGAGGGGCTTGTACCAGAGAATAATTTTTCCTTGTATGAGATTGGATCTTTTTCTAGTTTCTTTTCCAAGTTGAATATAAATATCCCTTCCTCCTAAAACAGTGGTTCTCAGCCTTTCTAATGCCGCGACCTTTTAATACAGTTCCTCATGTTGTGGTGACCCCAACCATAAAATTATTTTCGTTGCTACTTCATAACTAATTTTGCTACTGTTAATGAATCGTAATGTAAATATCTGTGTTTTCCGATGGTCTTAGGCTCTACAGCAGCGGTTCTCAAATAAGACCACTGGAAAACACAGATATTTACATTACGATTCATAACAGTAGCAAAATTACAGTTATGGAGTAGCAACAAAAATAATTTTATGGTTGGGGGGTCACCACAACATGAGGAACTGTATTAAAGGGTCGCGGCATTAGAAAGGTTGACAACCACTGTCCTAAAAAGTGAACAAAGTGAAGGACGGGGGCTTTGCATTTTTACCTGTTTCCCAGAAAAAGCATTTGAGGATGCATAACTGGAAATTTCTTTTATTACATAATTAAAATAAGCCATGGATGTCTTGCTATGGATTCAATCGCAGAAACTGCCAGAACTCACTTCCTCTATCCCTCCCAATTGGGCTCAAACTGTGGAAACATGTTTCTTCTCCATGGTTGTTGATCACAAAGACTTTTCATTCACTGTCTTTTGGGACATCTATCCTGTTCCTTCTTTTCCATTATCATTGCCGTTTCATCTTCTGGGATCTACTTTACTGCAAAATTTCCAACTGGTTTTCCTATTTCCAAACTCCCCTTCAGTACTGGCGTCAAATGATTCTTTTCTGCATGTTGATTTTACCACATCATTGCAGCCTCTGAAACAACTACCACATCAAGATTAGAGTCGGCCCAATTTCAGGTTCCTGCAGACATTGGGCCTACTCAATTCTGTCCTCCACTTTCTTTAAAAACAAATCATATTTGTTATTTAACAGGCCATTTTTCTCACCATCCAATAAACAGGCACTGCACTCTGTACCTTCACTCACATCATTCCCCTTTGCTCAGAGGGCCCTTTCCATTTCAGGCCCTTTCCCACATACACATCCTGCCTTTTTCATAAAACTTTCTTTGACCACTCTAAGTTTTATGGTCCTGCTTTTTTTTTTTTTTTTTTAAACTGTTTTACCAGCTCTTTTGCTTTTCTCATAGCATTTACCACTAGGCAAATCTTTCTTGAATGTGTAATTGTGAAAAGTCACTTCTAACTTAAAAATTCAGAACCAACTTAGGAGGTAAAAACTGAGTGGCATGCAGGCTATTCTCACTGTGCTGACTTCAGACACTGTATGAGAAGCTTTGATGGTAATAAAATGAAAACGGTCATTAAGCACAAATAAATCACAACATCCAACCTTCAGTAACTAATGGATTCTCATAAAAACCACAGTAAAATCCACTTTAGAAGCCAGCCCCGCCCCCAGCCCCATACTTGAGTGGTGCAGGCAGGATGGTCTGGTAGTTGTAGTGCTGCTGCTGTTGGCTCAGGATCTGTAGTTGCAGGAACAGCTGCTGCTGCTGGAGCAGGCGGGCATAGTTGGAGTCCAGCTGCGGCTCACTCTTCTCACCTTTCTGGTCTGGTGGAATGTACTGGTGGTACTTCAACTTCTTTACCCGTGGTTTGGGGTCTTTGCATTTTTTGCTACGGTGCTTGTCATTTGAATTCTTGGGGTGGCTTTGCTATTTGTGAGAAAAAGGGAATAAGAACATTTTAAGAGATGCCACCACATGCAATCTATTTTACTGTGCCTCAGGATTTGGAATGAAAAAGCAATGCAGCTTCAGAACTGGTAGAGCCACTGTGGAAAGCAATATACCAGATACGTTTAGAGAGCCAGGAAAACATTCGCATATTCCCTTGATCAAGAAATGTTGCTCCTAAGAACTCATTTCTCCTGCTATCTTGTTCCCTCAAACTATGGGCAAGATGCTCAGCTTAGCATCATCCATTCACATTCAACAACAGTCACTCTCAGTCTTCTGTGTAGACACATTGCCAAGTGCTTCCATATATTATCTCCCAGTGAAAAACACGTTGTACATTAAGTATACAACAGAAAAAAGATTAGGTATATCCTATATAATAAAAGGCTAATATGCAAATCGACCAAACAGCAGAACGACTGGTCGCTATATTGCACACTGACCACCGGGGGCAGACTCAACGCAGGAGCTGCCCCCTGGTGGTCAGTGCACTCCCACAGGGGGAGTGCTGCTCAGTCAGAAGCTGTGCTCACAGCTGGTGAGCACAGCAGCAGTGGCTGGAGCCTTTCCCACCTCTGCAGCAGCACTAAGGATATCCGACTGACGGCTTAGTCCCGCTCCCTGTGGGGAGTGGGCCTAAGCCGTCAGTCGGACATCCCCTGAGGGCTCCTGGACTGCGAGAGGGTGCAGGCTGGGCTAAGGGACCCTCCAAATTTCATATACCAGGCCTCTAATTTCACTATAACTCTATAATATTTTATAGTCATTAAAAAACAATGGAGCCTGGCCAGCATGGCTCAGTGATTGAACCAGGAGGTCACGGTTTGATTCCCAGTCAGGGCACATGCCTGGGTTGTGGGCTCAATCCCCAGTGGGGGTCATCAGGAGGCAGCCAATCAATGATTCTCTCTCATCATTGAAGTTTCTCTCTCTCTCTCTCCCTTCCTTTCTGAAATCAATAAAAATATATTTTAAAAAAAATCAATGGAGCCGAAACCGGTTTGGCTCAGCGGATAGAGCGTCGGGCTATGGACTGAAGGGTCCCGGGTTCGATTCGGTCAAGGGCATGTACCTTGGTTGCGGGCACATCCCCAGTTGGGGGTGTGCAGGAGGCAGCTGATCGATGTTTCTCTCTCATCGATGTTTCTAACTCTCTATCCCTCTCACTTCCTCTCTGTAAAAAATCAATAAAATATATTAAAAAAAAATCAATGGAGAATATGCAAAAACAGAAAAATGCTTGTAATGAGAATCAAGTGGAATAAAGGCTATGCATTTCTATGGAAAGCACACACACACACAAAAATACTGAGCAATGTAAATATGTGCTTAAAATTTTTTTCAAAAATATAATTTTGAAAACTAGAGGCCCGGTGCATGAAATTCATGCACGGGGGGAGGGGGTTGTCCCTCAGCCCAGCCTGCCACCCTCTCCAATCTGGGACCCCTTGAGGGATGTCCGACTGCCCGTTTAGGCCAGTAGGATTGGGCCTAAACGGGCAGTCGGACATCCCTCTCACAATCCAGGACTGCTGGCTCCCAACTGCTCACCTGCCTGCCTTCCTGACTGCCCCTAACTGCTTCTGCCTGCCAGCCTGATCACCCCTAACCACTCCCCTGCCAGCCTGATTGATGTGTAATTGCTCCCCTGCCAGCCTGTTTGCCCTAACTGCCCTCCCCTGCAGGCCTGGTCCCCCTCAACTGCTCTCCCCTGCAGGCCTGGTCACCCCCAACTGCCCTCCCCAGCTGGCCATCTTGTGTCCACATGGGGGCAGCCATCTTGTGTGTTGGAATGATGGTCAATTTGCATATTACTCTTTTATTAGATAGGATGGTGTGTGAGACCCCACCTTATGATTAAGATTCAGATGACTCCTGAGTTTTCTTTCTCCTCCATTCATAAGTTATCAGATCACTTTCTACTTTTCAGTATTCATATTATAACTTTGTTTGAAAAAAAGAAGTCCACCAACAAAACAATAAGGTATAAGAAATTATTCCTAAGCCTCCTTAGGTAAAATACTCAGTAAGAAGACTTTTGAGAAGTACTACATTAAATATGGCTATTGGTATGATCATTTTATATGTGTTCATATTTGAGTTAGGAAATTAAAAAAATAAAATAAAAATCACCATATTCTACAGACCAGAAACCATCGCTATTAATATTTACTTTTTGCCCTCAGATATCCTCATGGCAACTCCCTCACCTCTTTTAGATCTCGCCCAAGCATGCTACTTGGAATAGAAACGTCTCTCCTTGTCTGCTTGGCAGCTCCAGTCCTCACTTTATCTTCACCGCCAGCCCTCTCTGTTTTGCTGTTTACCTTCCAGTCCTAATCAAGGTGGGGTGCTTTGTCATGTTTCCTTCACTGCTTCACTGACTCTATACCCAGAACAGTGCCTGGCACATAAAAAGTGCTAGGTTAAGTATTTGCTGAATAAGTTAATGATGAATGTGTATGCAATTAGAAATCACTTGAATTATCAGGCACTTACTACACATCACAATGTCAGAAAATATCCTTGCCCTTTAAAAATCCTCCTGTAATCTCACAATAATAATCAGTTCACTGTCATGTGCTTATGTTTTTATCAATAATACATTTTATTTCCAGTCTTTTCAAACTGAGCGTAACAATGAATGGGGTCTGGGTTTCAGAGCTGTGACTGTAACTGTTAGGTTAACGGTAAAACACTGACCCGACTGCGACCAGGAGGCTACCTGTTGACAAGGGAGGGGACACAAACACAAGAACCAGTGTTCCTCAGACCATGTCTGCTATTACCTATTTACCTATTAGCTGGAACGTATCTGTTCTCTCAGGAAGTGAGGATGGCAAACAGCTTTCCTCATAGAAAAAGCCAAACAATTGTGGTCTGTTTCCTAATATGTACCGTCCTTTCCTCCACTGGCAGAGTCCTAGGGTTACCGCCCCAACCCCTGAACCTCACATTCTTACACAATGACTGTTGCCGCAGAACCAAGGCCCTCCTTAAAGGCAGACATAGTGAAGAGCAGAACTTGGAAGAGTAGGAGAGGCAGAGAACAAATTCTCAATCTCTGCAGGGAAAGATGGGTTGGCATTCAAATGTTCTTTGTGCCATTGTGGTACATGCTTGGGGATGTGGGAGGAGGTAAGAGCTGATTTTACTGAAGCAATTGCCACTTGGCACCCTCTGGAATTTCTGGCTCTGATACTTAGCAATGGTAGATGGTGAAATATATTGCTATACCCTTGAAGCCACACTGACATAGAGAGCCAGGAGTAGAAAGAGAACCTCCTGTCAAGGACAAGGATAGGCCCGGGGGACAGATGGAGATGAGGACTGTGCCTCTGAAGAGTCCTGCAATGGGTTAACTGAGAAGGCAGAAAGAGGGCTGGCCTGGAACTTGGGAGACTGCGTCCTTCCTAGCCTGGTCACTTCACTTCTTTGGGCCTCAATCTCCTCATCTGAAAGGTGGTGAGAGGGTTAACTGGCTCCCTAATGTCCTTTTTTAGTTTGAGATCTGTGTTCTGCTAGTTTGGGCAAAAGCCACATCGGAATGATTAAACTATTCTGCAGATTATCCGCTACCCCTACTTTATTTAGCAGTTCTAAGTACACTTCAAAAAACTTGAAAAATGTACTATACAGCACACATTTTAATATTCTTTGGGACTTATTCTGAGTTATTTTGACCAAGTAAAACACTAGGGAACAGTGCCACAAATCTGAAGCTTATCTGAAGAACAAACCAAGCTTTATCTGGCCAAATCTGCTAAATCAAAAAACTGTGCTTCTTTAAACCTTTAACCTGTCATGTAATATATCTGGAATACCACTGAGTTTAACCTTGTGTAGAAAGTCCAGAATCATGTTACCATTAAAGATCTGTTTGTGAGATTCGGGACTCGCGAGCTATGTGAAAGCACCTCCATCTACCCTGTGTCCCTTGTTCCATCTTGATGGCCCCGGGTGGGGGCAGGACTGGGTGCTGCTGACAGAATGACCCCTACACCCTTCCTTGTGCCTCCAGTAGTTTATACACACATTTTGTGCTGTTCTGTGTCTGCAGAATAATAGGTCGTGTATTGAAGGTGGTAGTTTCAAATATTAAAGCCTGGTCTAGCAAGTCCTCCCATGCTTTTGTTTTCAAGGCTTCAGGCTGGGTGATGTGGACACATGCCTTTGTCTTCCATGTGTGGGGCTATAGACAAGAGTCACAAGATACTCAAACCAGTTTGTATGTGAGGTACCCACCTTTACCAGTGTTGGCCCAGGCTTTGCTGAGGACACAGTGTTTGAGGGGAGCACAGGAGCTGTGGACCTTGTGGGGGGCTGATCCGTAGTAGTAGGAGTTTTCAAGAATTCAGGAACTGTTGGGGACACTGTAGTAAACTGGTGGAAAAGGCAGAAAGGGAACAAGTCTGTGAAATCAATGACAGTAAAAATAGAAAAACCAGAATTATAAGGCAATGACCTCATTTATTTATTTTTTTTAATTGTTTGAAGTATTACAAATAGTAGTACATATGTCTCCTTTTTTTTTTTTTCCTTCCCCATTGACCTTCCCCCGGCCTCCCCTTCCCCCCAGTACATGCCTTTACCTGCCCCCTCCCCCCAGTGTTTTTTATCCATTGGTTATGCTTATATGCATGCGTACAAGTCCTTCGGTTGATCTCTTACAACCCCCCTCCCCGCCCCCCGCAACTTCCTCTGCCTTCCCACTGTAGTTTGACAGTCTGTTCAATGCTTCTGGCAATGACCTCATTTAAAAATAAATCCGAATACAAAAGAAACAAAAGGAAAGTATACTATTATGTTGGAGACCCAGATGGAGGAATAACATGCATTACCTCCGTAAAACCAATTATTTAGTCTTTGCCCCAATACTAGTATAATAAAGCTAACTCTAAATAGGGTTAGATTGATTAAACCCGTGGTCGGCAAACTGTGGCTCACGAGCCACATGCGGTTCTTTGGCCCCTTGAGTGTGGCTCTTCCACAAAATACCACGGCCTGGGCGAGTCTATTTTGAAGAAGTGGCGTTAGAAGAAGTTTAAGTTTAAAAAATTTGGCTCTCAAAAGAAATTTCAATCGTCGTACTGTTGATATTTGGCTCTGTTGACTAATGAGTTTGCCGACCACTGGATTAAACTATAGTGTTTTCTCAGGAATATGGTCAGAACCACCCTTTCTTGGCAGAAAAAAAAGTACAAGACTCTTGTAAAAATGGTCAAAACAATACATGGTATTCGTAAGGTTTTCTTGCCATACAGGTCACACTAATTGGGCTAATTCAAATGTCATCTTTAGTCTTTGTTTCAGGGCCTGATGAGCCCCTCGACCACACCCAGACCGACGGGTCAGGTGGCATCTGGGAGAAAGCTTCACTCCTGCAGGCCCACTCCTGCACGTGTCCTTAAGCTCACAGCTCATCCTCCTACCTCCAAACCCGACTAGTATTCATCATCCTCTCCCCCCATCTCTTGCAAAGAAAATATGGCGACTATTTCTGGTAAGATTGACCTGTTTCATGGGCAGCATCCTCACACTTAAAGCAAGAAGTTAATTTGTTACCTGGGCAATTATTCAATTTCAATTTAGGATCATATATTAACAAAAGAAACCACAAAAGTCTTGGCTAGGTTTTTATCAACCACCTAACAATCTATTCCAATTAGCACTCTACTTTAAGTATTCATTTACTAGAAAGATATATTACTATTACAATGAATCAGTCAAATGTTGCCTATTGATTACTACTTGGGTTTACTATTACCAGACTTATCTTAAGGAAAAGTTTCTTTATCACTTAACTTTTCCAAACAACTCTCAAATTCATTACAACAATCAAAGTCAGTTCTCTTGTTGAAGTATTTGGGCTTAAAAATAGCAAACTGTATTTTCCCTCCTTAAAGTAAATGACCTGAAAAGTCAGAGGGCTATTAGCTGCAAGAAATATGAAACTTGGCACATACTAGATACTCAATAAATATTTGTTTAATGGGTGAATGGAAATTCCTTGTGGCTTTACTCATGATAGGTCACACTCTCAAGCCAGCTGGGCCTGTATGTGTGTGAGTGTGCAATTAATTGTGCTGCCCATGTCAGCTCTCTGACATTTATTATTTTGCCATTGATTTCAGCTTTTAAGTAATTATCAGTAACCGTAAGTGTTGACAGTAGAAAAGACTTGCTATTTAAAAAATGGCTACACTCAGTTTCATTTTCAAACAGAAATGAAAGGAAGAACTTATCCTAAGTGTTGACACCTATGCTCCAGGCTGACTTCCACCCCCAATGGCCCTGCGATGCCAGCTCCTCGATGGACCTCTGGCACCAAGTGAAAGCTGACAGCCAGCTGATCACTGCTCTAAGGGATAGGGTTCTAAGTTATTTGTTTTCCTTTCACTTTGTACATTTTTGGGAAATGATACTTATCTCTGGGTCAATATTCACACAGGGGAAAAACATTCCTTGGCTATTAAGTAATTGGCATATGAAGTAGAATCAGATATTGAATTTTAAAATATATATTTCCTTGCAGATAATTTCTACTAACCTGGCAGCTATTTTACCAGTCTAGCCCCCACTGGCTGTTTTGATAGTAATGATGCATTTGAGAGCAGTCAGTGTTAATAATCTGAAAAATAACTCAGGAGCATGAATGTGGTGTTAACCGTAACATTTATGGAAACGTTTTGCCTATATTTCTAGACCTTGCCTAATTGACTTCAGCCCTGATTACTGACTGGTACTCCCATCTTCATTTGGTATTTCAGTGTGACTTTGCTATTCGGAAAACCACAGATTCCAGCATAATACAAGAATAATTCAACTGAGATACCAGTGATTAACTACCTAATCTGAAAATAAATTCAGTTAAAAAGGAAGAAATAGCTAAACTTTGCTTTACATTTTGCCAATCTGTTTCATGTGCCTTAGAAAGGACCTTCCAAAAACCTTGGACCATATCTAGATGTTAGAATCCTAGTGGCTAGAGTTACAAAAATAAAAATAAAAATGTAGATATTAATGCTTCTTAAATGATAGTATTAAAAAAGGATTAAGAGAGAATATCCAAGCAATAAAAAAATACACTTATTTTGTTTCACAGTAGGTTGAGCAATATGTTAAAATCTTAAGAGAATGCTTTAAATATGCTTAAACTGCCACTGAGACCTAAGTTCACCTTATGTATTATCAAAGTTCAGTCTCAAAATGATTCAGAATCTTTTCTCTAAAGAAACAAAAAAGCTGCAAACTTTGCTTTGTTTTACTGGATCTGATCACTGTTCTCATCACAAGTAATAGGTCTCATGACTACTAGTTCTGTAACTGTCATCATAACGTCATGAAAGGAAATTTCAGGAAACACTGTTGTCTAAGAGTGGATATTTATATGTTAAATAAAACTCAAAGGAAGGCACTTCAATCTTAAAAGACTGACCTTTCTCTTACTGGAAATTGCTATGGGAAAGTACTGATACAAAAGAAAAAAACAAGTCAGAGCAAATGTTTAAACTGAGTAAAGTTTCATAACATTTCAGGCGTCTACACTGATTCCTTCTGAAAAGATGATATACTTCCAAGGACCAATCACTGTTCTCTGGTAAGTTCCTTTTTCATTAGAATTTCTTTACACAATTTAAAGGGACAAAAACTAGATAATTAAAGACAAACGTTTTTTTTTTTGTACTGTTGATTTAAAATCTATAATTAATGTGCTTTTATTTTAGAATGCAGCAGAGATCTTAATTATGATGGTAATATGCAAATAGATTCAAAATGCAACTATTTAAAAAATATTTTTCCATATTCCAATTCCCAGACAAATAAAATGAACACTAGTGAATAAGTTGATTATAAATAAAAACATGTGCTTTGAAAATTTAATAGATGGATGGATATTTTATGTTTGTATTTAAACATTTCATTTTTAGAGCAAGTAGTTGAACATTAAAAGTGAATTAACCCATTAGCACAACATCACCCGAACAGTTAGTTGTTACTCGATTGCCTAATTAGCAGTGAGGATTTACATGTATCCCTCTCATTTAAAAAATCTATTTTTAAACTAAATTGTGGTAAAATATACATAAAATTTTCCATTTAAACCATTTAAAGTGGGTAGTTCTATGGACTTCAGTACATTCACATTGCTCTACAGCTATCACCACCACCCATCTCCAGAACTTGCACTGAAACTCTGTACCCATCAAACAAGTCCCCAGGCTCCTCTCCCCCAGCTCCTGGCAACCACCATTTACTTTATGTCTGTATGACTTGGACTATTCTTGATACCTCATATAAGTGGAATCATACAACATATTTCATTTGTGTTTGGCTTATTTCACATCTCATAATGTCCTCAATGTTCATCCATGTTGTAGCTGTATCAGGTTTTCCTTTTTTTGGCTAAAAAATATTCTGTTGTGTGTTTAAACACTATTTTATCCACTCATTTGTCGATGGATGGACACATGGGTTGCTTCTACCTCTGGTTACTGTGAATAATGCTGCTATAAAATGGGTGTACAAATACCGGTTTAAGTCCCTGCTTTCAATTCTTTTGGGCATATGCTCAGAAGTGGGATTGCTGGATCATATGGTTGTTCTATTTTACATTTTTGAAGAACTGCTATACCATTTTCTATAGTGATTGCAGCATTTTACAATCCCACCAACAGTGCACAAGGGTTCTAGTTTCTCCATGTCCTTGTTGACAATTTTTAATTTATGTACTTTTGGTAGTTGCCATTTTAATGGTGTGAGGAGAGATGATATCTCATTGTGTTTTTGATTTGCATTTTTTTAGTGATTAGTGATATTGAGCATTTTTTCATGTACTTATTGGCTGAATGTCTATTCTAGTCTTTTAAATCATGTTTTTTTGTTGTTGAGTTGTAGGAGTAATTTCTACTTTTTAACAACTGATAGCTCAATTTTGAAAATGAAATGTATTAAATAAACACTGCCTTTTTAATTATTCAAAGTGTGTGTATACAGTTTTTGGGACACCTTATATATTCTGAATATTAACCCCTTAAGAGATAAACAATTTGCAAATATTTTATCTCATTCTGTGGGTTGCTTTTCACCCTGTTGATATTATCTTTTGATGTATAGAAGTTTTTAATTTTGATGAAGCCTAGTTATCTTCTATTTTTTTTGTTGCCTTGGTGTCATATCCAAAAACACATTGCCAAATCCAATGTCATGAAACTTTACCCTAAGTTTTCTTCTAAGGATTTTACAGTTTTAACTCTTATGTTTCAGTACTTTGTCCATTTTGAGTTAAACTTCACATATGGTGTTAGGTAGGGTCCAACTTCACTCATTTGCATGTGGACATCTAGTTCTTTCAACACCATTTGTTGAAAAGACTGTCCCCTTTACCCACTGAATGACCTTGGCACCCTTGTTGAAAATCATTTGAAATAAATATTTATTTCTGAGCTGTGTATTCTATTCCATTGTTCTATGTCTATCTTTATGCCATAATCACACTGTTTGATTACTGCAGATCTGTAGTAAGTTTTGAAATCAGAAGTATGTGATATCCAATTTTGTTCAAGATTGTTTTGTCCATTAGGAGTCCCTTGAGATTCTACATGATTTTAGGATAAATTTTTCTACTTCTGCAAAAAATTATCATTAGAGTTTTGATAATCTACTGAATCTGTAGATTGCTTTGGGTAGTAATGACATCTTGACAATATTAAGTCTTCCAATCCATGAACATGGGATACTTTCCATTTATGTATTTGGTTGATTTTTTTGGTAGTGATTCTTTTCTCATTTCCTTTGTGGTTGCCATGGGGATTACCTATAACATTCTAAAGCTGTGACATCTAGCTTATATTGATAACTTTAGTTATATAGAAAAACTTCTTTACAGCTATGTCCCCCAACTGCCCTCCCCTGCCGGCCTGATTGCCCCCTAACTGCTTGCTCCCCCGCTTGCCTGATTGCCCCTAACTGCTTGCTCCCCTGCTGGGGCTGCGATGGCCAAGGCAAGCCACCGCAGCTGCAATGGCCGAGCTCCTTGCACGAATTTCGTGCATCAGGCCTCTAGTTAATTATAAAGGGGAAAGCTACAGTGGAAAAATCTGAGGCCACATTGAACTAAATCATCAAACAAAACATCAGTAATAATGTAACAAACTGCAATCACGTGCCTCTGGATATGATACACTGCCCTCAGCCCTCGCTTCTTAGCGCTGGCCCCGCCCCCGCCCACTTGTGTGTGGGGGGGGCATGATCTGGGGCCAGGCCAGCTGGGGGAGGGGCTCTGGGGAAGGGCTCTTCGGAGGCTCCGGGACTGCGGCACTGCTGCCTCTCCCAGTGCCGCCTCTGTGGAAGGAGGGGCTGCCATCTCTCCTGCGTCACCACTGTGGCTTTGTCCAGAAGACATCTGGTCTAATTAGCATATTACCCTTTTATTAGTATAAACTAGAGGCCTAGTGCACGAAATTTGTGTACGGGGAGGAGGGGGAGTCCCTCAGCCCGGTCTGCACCCTCTTGCAATCCAGGACCCCTTGGGGGACATCCCTCTCACAATCCGGGACAGCTGGCTCCTGACCACTTGCCTGCCTTCCTGCTGAATTACCCCTAAACCGCCACTCCCTGCTTGGCCCGATTGCCCCCAACTGCCCTCCCCTGCCGGCCCGATCGCCCCCAACTGCCCGCCCCTGCCAGCCCGATCGCCCCCAACTGCCCTCCCCTGCTGGCCTGATGGCCCCCAACTGCCCTCCCCTGCTGGCCCAATCGCCCCCAACTGCCCTCCCCAGCCGGCCCGATTGCCCCCAACTGCCCTCCCCTGCCAGCCCGTTTGCCCCCAACTGCCCTTCCCGGCTGGCCCGATCACCCCCAACTTCCCTCCCCTGCCAGCCCGATCCGGGACAGCTGGCTCCTGACCACTTGCCTGCCTGCCTGATCACCCCTAATCACCTCTGCCTGTCGGCCCGATAGCCCCCAACTGCCCTCCCCTGCGAGGGCCAAGCCCCTTGCGTGAATTTCATGCATTGGGCCTCTAGTATTCAATAATTGTTTTCACCATTAAAATCTACATCTTAAAGGAGAAATGTGTTGGTGTACTGTACTGTCCACAATGCAAGGTCATTAGCATTTCAACACGGGTTTCAAGAGAAGTGCTTGGAAAAATCTGTTCTTTACTTAGATGAGTTAAATTTTTTGGTAGGGAATGTTTCTTCTATTCGAATACTTTGCTGTAGGACTTAATCCTCTGGTATCTGTGTTCTGAAAAGAATGAAGGAGACTATATGTCATAAGACATTTTGGAATAAAGCAAAGCATTAAGAAATCTTGAGCTTAATTTTCTCTCAACTAATTATCTGTAATAAAACTTTTAAAGAATCTAAAAGAAATTCCCTACACTGGCCTTGAACTTTACATTAGGCCAAGTGTTTTAAAAAAAATGAACAGGGAACCCAGCTGGTGTGGCTCAGTGGTTGAGCATCGACCTTTGCACCAGGAGGTCAATGGTTCGATCCTGGTCACAGGTCACATGCCTGGATTGCAGGCTTGATCCCAAGCAGGGGTTTATGCAGGAGGCAGGCAACCAATGTTGATGTTTCTATCTCTCTCTCCCTCTCCTTTCCTCTCTCTCTAAAAATCAGTAACAATATAAGTATATTTCAAAAAATGAACAGGAAAACTAGAAAAATTTACATTAAGCCATAGGATTAAATGTGCAGTACAACAATTAGGCAACATATGTACAATACCTGGTTCAAGTAAACAAGAAGCAAAGTGAATGCTATGCAGTGCTACTCCAAGTGTGGATGCCGACCTTTGTTACCTGCCTGCGACAAGGATAGGAAGACTTACGGAAATCTGATGTCACCCCACTACTTTCATTGTATTTTACAAGAAAATTAGTCCACAATGCTTTGAAAATTAAACAAACTATATAAAAAACAAACACACACTAGTCCTTCCCTACAGGCAGTTGGACGACCACTGGTCTATAGCAACTAAAGTCACCATCAAACTCTCCCACACTTCCCATTTTAAAGATTAAAAACTAAGAATCTCAAGAATATCTGAAATACAAGACATTTATGTTGCTCTTTTATTATCTTTGCCCTATAAGGACTATTTTAATATTAGTAATGAGACTGACTTGCGGGGGGGGGGTACAATGGTAATTTTAAAGCAGGAAAAAGTATATTGCAGAGATCATCTCCTAGGATTTTTCACTCATTAAGGCAGTAAGCACTTGCTGTGTGTTGGATCCTGGGTGTTCAGTATGAAGTTACTAAGATAAAATGATGGAACATCCCTGCCTCTTGGAAACTTCATGTCTAATGAGAAGCAGTGTTTTCAGGTAGGTACTTTCCCCTTGAACTACTATAATGTGAAAGTAATTATATTTAGGGAGATATATTTTTTATATATCAAGTGAGATGCCTGGATAAATTCTATAAACAACACTAGATAACTGAAAATAAAGTACAAAATTTGCCAAAACAATATATCACAGTTAACAGAGAGATGCTTCTTTAATTGCATGAATAAAAATATAAATAATAAGAATTTTTGTCAGATTCCTTACTTATAAATATTACAAGGGAATTTTATGAAGGACACACAATCCTTTACATTTTATGAAATAAAATTTAAGAAGGCCTCGAGGCATATGGAACAGAAATTACATAACAAGTAAAGTTGCAGCGAGCCAGCTCTGATTCTGGGTTCTTTTACTTGAATGTGTAAATAGGGAGTGTACTGTTCTCTAAAGTGGGTATTTGCCCACAGGCTCAGTTAACAGATAAAGAGCAGACTGTTAATGGTCTGCACACAGCAGGCAGAAATGGTGCCGCAGCAACACTAAAGCATGTTATAAAAACTGTTTAAGAATGATCTAAGGCCCTGGTTGGCAAACTGCGGCTTGCAAGCCACATGCGGCTCTTTGGCCCCTTGAGTGTGGCTCTTCCACAAAATACCACGGCCTGGGAGAGTCTATTTTGAAGAAGTGGCGTTAGAAGAAGTTTAAGTTTAAAAAATTGGGCTCTCAAAAGAAATTTCAATCGTTGTACTGTTGATATTTGGCTCTGTTGACTAGTGAGTTTGCCGACCACTGATCTAAGGCAATAAATAGAGCATACTTATTTTTTAAGAAACACGGGTATTCCTTTTTTCCTTCAAGGAATGTCAGCCCACTAGATAGGACTACCTCTGGTTAAAGTTTCTGACTTACAAACTTAGCTGCAGACCAAGTTTCAGGAGCAAAGCAAAAAACCTAATAGTACAAGCCATGCTGGAAAAAGGAGAATGACAGTCTTCACAGGTGAACTGTCGTGAAGCCATTACCAGGTAGATGGCTTAATTTTTTTGTGTTACTAAAAATTCTGTGTTCTTAAAAGCTAAGGCCATGCTATTAGCTGTCTAATATCCTGACCTACTCAGACAGAAGCAGAAAAGAACCCAAATGGATAAGTAGAACTGTGTTTTTATGTTATTTACTTGCATACTTGACATTCTTTTTAGCCCTGTTTTTAAAGCTCAAAACCAGGGTGCAGCAAATATGTGAGAACATAGTAGGGGCTGGTTTTCCTTGCTCTCCCTCTCTGCCGGCTGAGACCTTGGGCCTTGGGCTGGTCCTTGACCCATCCTGCTTCCAGGCCAGGTTCCAACAAAACTGAGGGGCTAGTCACTCTTGCCCTGTAAACTTGGACCGGAGCATAGGAACTGTGGCTACCCACACCACTTCTGATGAGTCCAAGCTGGAGAGGCTCTGTTCTCAAAGGAAGAACACAAACACTGCTTCTACAAGCTGGATGTTAGCCTCATGGTGCTGAGTTCAGTTCAATGTTTACTGAGCACTTTTCCTGAACCAGGGCCTATGCTAGATGTTGAAGACAGACAGACAGACAGACAGACAGACAACACACACACACACACACGTAGCTCTTGTCCTCTAAGAGTCTAAGTTCTTCTCATAGGCTCACACTTTCACATCTTATTTAGAGGCATGGACACAATAACAAAGAAATTAATGTAGTTCAGATTATAGTGATTAGTACAAGGAAGAAAATAATGCTGAAAGACAAACAAATAGATATTCATGAAAGAGAAGAAATGCTGTAAGAAAATATGCAAATATTTTTAATCCCCAAACTTCCATACCTCTCTGAACCCAGGCCTCCCCTGGTGTAAGAGTTAAGGCAAATAACTGCTAAATTCCTTTCCAACTAAAAAATTTTATGATGTTAGACTTTAACAAGGACATTTTCTACTGAACTTGACCAATCCCATTAAGAAGCTCAATAATTTTGACTTAAACCGCCCCCCCCCCCCCCCCCCCAGAGCCTAGCCTTTTGCCTTGTTACTTCAAAGAAAGCAAGATGGAGCCATAGAGAAGATTCAGCCAGGTTTCTCATTCTTGCCATGTCTGCTCAAATCTGCATGGTCTGATCTGGAAATATGGCCTCGATATGTGCCCCCAGTGTTTCCGTCAGTACAAGAAGGCTATAGACTTCGTTAACTTGGACCAGGTAAACTTCCATGAATGGGTCACTTAAGACATCTACCTTACCATAGAATGCTATCTCATGTACATGAAATAAAAAACTTCAATTATTAAAGAAAACACAAAAAAAACCCAAAGCCTAGCAGCCATTTTTTAATAGGAACCCTTCATGCAAACTGCTCTTTATAGAGAAGCCTGCACTGAACTACCCGCCTCTGCACTGACCCGCTTGCCTGTACTGTGTTTTCTGCCATCTGAGCCAGCCCTTATAAAGGAATTCCTGGAATCCTATTTCAACCAATAGGACCTAGGCTTTCTCCACCCAATCGGAGTTGTGCAGCTCTGACCAACCAGAGTAGTTCTATTCTGACCAATCAGGACAGTGCCTTTTGGACCAATCGAAATGTGAGGATTTGGAGTCCTCATTTGCATGAAGACAGACCAATCAGGACAAAGGGGTGGTGACTTCTGTCCTCTGGCTCTGAGAGTACCCTTTCCTTTTTCACTGAACACTGCATTTCCCTGGCTGAGCTAAAACAAAGGTGTCTTATCAGAGTGCAGAGTAGACCAGTGAGGAGCACAGCAGAGCAGTCTACCTAGAGAGAGGCCTGGCCTCAAGGCTGCCTTAGAGTTGTGCTGTTTTCACAGCCAAGCTGTATCACAATTGAGCTGTTTAGCTCTGAATAAAGCTTCCTTCTTCAACACACACCAAATTGGGGATTCCTAATGGGACTGAATTGGCATCAATGACCATTAGTTGACAACCATGAGAGAACAACAAATTACATACAGCATAGGAGTTCTTATGAAACCAAAAGAAACATGAACACCCACTGAAAAATAAAAAATGTGTATTTCCAATGCAATTATAAAAAATATTTTAAATTCTTTTGCATGCACTAGATTTTCAGTTCCTAATACAATCTGACACATAAAAGGTAATCAATATAAAATTGTTGAACAAATGAACTCAATCTAATAGAAATCAAGGAGTCAATTAAAACAGTCAAATATCCAAATGGTGTGCAAGAGTTAAGGTAATGATATTACCTACTTGTGGTAAACACATAATGACTGGAAATCTGTATTACCTTCCTGGAAAGCAATTAAAGTGTCTTATCTTTTACCCAATAAAAGGTTCAAGTTCATTTCCATATCTGGTAATTATCCAGAGAAATAATGAAATAAGTGCTCCACAGTGTATGTCTAAAAAAAATCAGGGTATAGCAAATATGTGAAATACAACAGGGGCTCTTATTGTGTGTATGAGTGAAAAACAGGAAACAAGTCCAAATAACCAACAATGGAAATTGGTTAAAAGAGATGCAGTATATCAGTTCAATGGAATACTATCCTATATAATAAAGAGGTAATATGCAAATTGACCATCACACCCTCGCACAAGATGGCCGCCCCCTTGTGGTCACAAGATAGCTGCCACAAGATGGCTGGCAGGGGAGGGCAGTTGTGGGTGATCAGGCCAGCAGGGGTGGGCAGTTAGGGGCAACCAGGCCAGCAGGCGAGGGCAGTTGGGGGCGAACAGGCTGGCAGGGGAGGGCAGTTAGGGGTGACCAGGCCAGCAGGGGAGGGCAGTTAGGGGTGACTGGGCTGGCAGGGGAGGGCTGTTGGGGGTGAGCAGGCCTGCAGGGGAGGGAGGGCAGTTGGGGGAGACCGGGCCTGCGGGGGAGGGCAGTTTGGGGCAACCAGGCCTGCAGGGGAGGGCAGTTGGGGGGGGACCAGGCCTGCAGGGGAGGGAGGGCAATTGCGGGCAACCAGACCTGCAGGGGAGGGCAGGTAGGGGTGACCGGTTTGGTAGGGGAGGGCAGTTGTGGGGGACCAGGCCTGCAGGGGAGGAAGGGTAGTTGGGGGCAACCAGGCCTGCAGGGGAGGGCAGTTGGCAGCAACTGGGCGTGCAGGGGAGGGCAGTTGGGGGCGATTGGGCCGGCAGAGGAGCAGTTAGGTGTCAATCAGGCTGGCAGGGGAGTGGTTAAGCCCTAACCACTCCCCTGCCAGCCTGATCGACACCCTTAGGGGGTAATCAGGCTGGCAGGCAGAAGCGGTTAGGGGCAATCAGGCTGGCAGGCAGGCGAGCGGTTGGGAGCCAGCAGTCCTGGATTGTGAGAGGGATGTCCAACTGTGGGATCAGGCCTAAACCGGCAGTTGGACATCCCCTGAGGGGTTCCAGACTGGAGAGGGTGCAGGCTGGGCTGAGGGACACCCTCACCCCTGTGCATGAATTTCATGCACCGGGCCTCTAGTGTAGCAATAAAAAGTGATATATATTTATTTATAAGAGACTATATCAAACTTAAAAACTTATTTGCATTTAAGGACACTAGTAACAGAGTGAAGAAGTGACACATGGAATGGGAGAAAATATCTGCAAATCATATATCTGATAAAAGGTTAATATCCAGAATATATAAAGAACTCCTACAACTCAACAATAGAAAAACAAATAATCTGATTAAAAAATGGGCAAAAGACTTTAACAGACATTTCTCTAAAGATAATATAGAAACAGCCAACAAGCATATGAAAAGATGCTCAATATCACTAATCATTAAAAAAATGCAAATCAAAAGTACAGTGAGGTATCACCTCACACTACTGGCAAGGCTACTATTACAAGATAATAAATTAACAAGCGTCAGCAAGGAAGTGGATAATTGGAATCCTTGTGCACTGCTGAATATAAAATGGTTCAGCCACTATGGAGACCAATATGCAGCTTCCTTAACAAATTAAAAATACAGTAACCATATGATCCAGCAATTTCACTTCTGAGTATATGCCCAAAAGAATTGAAAACAAGTCTAGAAAACAAGATTTCCACACCCATGTACACAGCACCATTATTCACAATAGTCAAGAGGTGGGACCACCCAACGTCCACTGACAAATGGATAAAAAAAATGTAAATCCGTACAATGGAGTATTATTCAGCCTTAAAAATAAAGGAGATTCTGTCACATACTACAACATGGATGAACCCTGAGGACATTATATTAAGTGAAATAAGACAGTCACAAAAAGATAAATACTGTATGATTCTACTAATATGAAATATCTAAAGCAGTCAAATTCATAGACAGAAACTGAATGGTGGTAGCTAGGGCCTGGGGGGAGGAGGAACTGGGAGTTGTTTACTGAGTATAGTTTCAGTTTTGCAACACGAAAACATTCTGGCAATCTGTTGCACAACAATGTGAGTGTATTTAACATTACTGAACTGTACACTTTAAAATGGTGAAGGTGGTGCCCTAGTTGGTTTGGCTCAGTGGATAGAGTGTTGGCCTGTGGACTGAAGGGCCCCCGGTTCGATTCTAGTCAAGGGCACATGCCTGGGTTGTGGGCTCGATCCCCCGTAGGGGGCATGCAGGAGGCAGCCGATCAATTATTCTCTCTCATCACTGAGGTTTCTATCTCTCTCTCCCTCTCCCTTCCTCTCTGAAACCAATAATAATAAAAAAATGGTTAAAGTGGTAAAAAAAAAAGGTGGACTTTATGATATATGAATTATATCTAAAAAAAAGTTATGTGAAAAATTTTAAGAGTTACAAACTGTGAAATGAAAATGTGTGTATAGAACAGAAATAAAATGCAAGAATCTATTGAAAAATGTTAACAGTGGTTAGATTACAGATGAATAGATATTTCTCCATATTTTCAGACTTTTCTTCTAGTGAGAATGTACTGATATGTAAAATACAAGATATATACTTGATATACAAAAAAGCAAGGTGCGTTCTCTCTTTAGGGGTAAAAACAAGAAGGATGATACCTGGGCTGGAGTGTTTGCAGTCACAGGAGACGGTGACTCACTAACTCTTGGCTCACTTGGGGATGCAGCCGAGCCCTGCGACTCCTGGCTGGCGGGCTGGTCTGGAGACAAAGCATCACTACTGTCTTCGTCAAATGAGAAATCACCCTGAGTTTGGGGATAGCCTTCCTTCCCAACGCCTAAAGAAAGAAATGATTTGTAAATACCAAACTTAAAATAAAAAAGAAGAAACATTGCTTTTTCCTAAGAACTTAGGAATCTGGATATATATATATATATATATGTATATATGTATATATATATATATATATATATACATATATATATATATATATATATATATCTCACCACTAGATATATATATATGTATCACCACTACCTACCGTAAGTACTTGGGGGGAAAAAAATCAAACCTGAATCAAATCAAGCCTTTGAATCCAACTACCATTTATAGGAAGTACAGGAGACAGAAAGTTTTTAATGACACCTGGAGATGCAAATGCATCCAGTAAAATCAGAATGTGGAGATGCCACAGATAAAACCACCACATTCATCAACAAATAAATAGTAAGAAATGAAAGGAGGAGGAAGACCCATGTAAAAGATTAAGACTTAAGAGGTGTATCAGCCAAAGTCAACATGTGGACCTTATTTGGATCCTGATTTGGAATCCAACTATTACAAAGCATTAATAGGCAATGGGGAAAATGGGGCTGGTGACTGGGTATTGTGATAAGTCCCCCTTCATGGAGTGGCCCAGCTATACTGATACCTTGCTTTTGGGAGCCCGTTTCCTTGGGATTAAAAAGAATCATAGTTGATTGTATCACTTTGAATTATGGACTACAAATTGCTTAAGATTGAAATTCATACTAATGCAAAACAAAGTCCCATGAGAAATGGAAACTATCATAGTTTTTCAAGTAGAATATTAACTTTAAAAAATTGCTTGTAGAGCTCTAGCTGGTTTGGCTCAGTGAATAGAGTGTTAACCTATGGACTGAAGGGTGCCAGGTTCGATTCCTGTCAAGGGCATGTACCTAGGTTGCAGGCCCGATCTCTGGCCCTGATTTGGTACGGGTAGGAGGCAACCAATAGATGTGTTCTCTAACATTGATGTTTCTCTCTGTCTCTCCCCATCCCTTCCACTCTCTTTAAAAATCAATGGAAAAATATCCTCAGGTAAGGATTAACCAAAAAAAATTTGCTTGCTGAATAAGTGGCATTATTCTGGAATTTATTTTTCATGCTAAATCTTATACTAGAAAAAAGTGGAAACATTAGTAACCAAGTATAATAAAAGATGGACAAAATACTACCATTCATAATGAATACATATATACTCATCTGCTATTTACCTTGCTGAACTAACACTGAACAAGCTATTTTTCTTTATCTTTCTTAGAAGTAAATAGAACAAAAATAATAAGAACTTTGTAA